>NC_143588.1:19622823-19942296 GCF_048544385.1 Mastigoproctus giganteus | reverse complement strand
TTTAGGTATAGTTTCATATTATCATCACATTTTCACCAGAAATTAAATTTAAAAATGTAACTGATTTCCCATTGTTCCTATGTGATCCTCCCTATACTTTTACTATATGAATATCATTAAATCTGGAATAACTTTTTTATTTTCAAGGATTTCGATAAAAAACGACGTGCGTTCAAGTATATCTACGAAATATAAGTAAACCTGCTAGTTTTTGTAAAGAAAGACCCGAAATTAAATGAGTTTTTTCCAAAAAATTCACCCCTATGCTTTACTATGGGAATATGACACCATGTGGAATACCTTTTTTGTCCAAGGTTTCGATAAAGTCGAAGTGTTTTTCAGTATATCTGCGTGAATATAGTAAATTTGCCAGGTTTGAAAAGAACAAACGGAAATTAAGTGAGTTTTTGCTATAGCAATTCAGCCCTATGCTTTACTATGGGAATCCTCCCTATGCTTTACTATGGGAATATAATACCATGTCGATTCACTTATTTCATATGAAGGATTTCAACAAAAACGAAGTGTTTCCGACTATACCTGTGAGAATGAAGTAAACTAGCACCTTTTTTTAAAGAAAGACCAGAAATTAAATGAGTTTTTTCAAAAAAATTCACCCCTATGCTTTACTATGGGAATATGACACCATGTGGAAAACTTTTTAGTTCCAAGGTTTTCGATAAAGTCGAAGTGTTTTTCAGTATATCTGCGTGAATATAGTAAATTTGCCAGGTTTTGTAAAGAACAAAAGGAAATGAAGTGAGTTTTTGCTATAGCAATTCAGCCCTATGCTTTACTATGGGAATCCTCCCTATGCTTTACTATGGGAATATAATACCATGTCGATTCACTTATTTCATATGAAGGATTTCAATAAAAACGAAGTGTTTCCGACTATACCTGTGAGAATGAAGTAAACTAGCACCTTTTTTTAAAGAAAGACCAGAAATTAAATGAGTTTTTTAAAAAAAATTCACCCCTATGCTTTACTATGGGAATATGACACCATGTGGAAAACTTTTTAGTTCCAAGGTTTTCGATAAAGTCGAAGTGTTTTTTCAGTATATCTGCGTGAATATAGTAAATTTGCCAGGTTTTGAAAAGAACAAACGGAAATTAAGTAAGTTTTTGCTATAGCAATTCAGCCCTATGCTTTACTATGGGAATCCTCCTATGCTTTACTATGGGAATAGAATACCATGTCGATTCACTTATTTCATATGAAGGATTTCAATAAAAACGAAGTGTTTCCGACTATACCTGTGAGAATGAAGTAAACTAGCACCTTTTTTTAAAGAAAGACCAGAAATTAAATGAGTTTTTTCAAAAAAATTCACCCCTATGCTTTACTATGGGAATATGACACCATGTGGAAAACTTTTTTAGTTCCAAGGTTTTCGATAAAGTCGAAGTGTTTTTCAGTATATCTGCGTGAATATAGTAAATTTGCCAGGTTTTGTAAAGAACAAAAGGAAATTAAGTGAGTTTTTGCTATAGCAATTCAGCCCTATGCTTTACTATGGGAATCTTCCCTATGCTTTACTATGGGAATATAATACCATGTCGATTCACTTATTTCATATGAAGGATTTCAATAAAAACGAAGTGTTTCCGACTATACCTGTGAGAATGAAGTAAACTAGCACCTTTTTTTAAAGAAAGACCAGAAATTAAATGAGTTTTTAAAAAAAATTCACCCCTATGCTTTACTATGGGAATATGACACCATGTGGAAAACTTTTTTAGTTCCAAGGTTTTCGATAAAGTCGAAGTGTTTTTCAGTATATCTGCGTGAATATAGTAAATTTGCCAGGTTTTGTAAAGAACAAACGGAAATTAAGTGAGTTTTTGCTATAGCAATTCAGCCCTATGCTTTACTATGGGAATCCTCCCTATGCTTTACTATGGGAATATAATACCATGTCGATTCACTTATTTCATATGAAGGATTTCAATAAAAACGAAGTGTTTCCGACTATACCTGTGAGAATGAAGTAAACTAGCACCTTTTTTTAAAGAAAGACCAGAAATTAAATGAGTTTTTAAAAAAAATTCACCCCTATGCTTTACTATGGGAATATGACACCATGTGGAAAACTTTTTTAGTTCCAAGGTTTTCGATAAAGTCGAAGTGTTTTTCAGTATATCTGCGTGAATATAGTAAATTTGCCAGGTTTTGTAAAGAACAAACGGAAATTAAGTGAGTTTTTGCTATAGCAATTCAGCCCTATGCTTTACTATGGGAATCTTCCATATGCTTTACTATGGGAATATAATACCATGTCGATTCACTTATTTCATATGAAGGAATTCAATAAAAACGAAGTGTTTCCGACTATACCTGCGAGAATGAAGTAAACTAGCCCCTTTTTTTAAAGAGAGACCAGAAATTAAATGGGTTTTTTCAAAAAAATTCACCCCTATGCTTTACTATGGGAATATGACACCATGTGGAAAACTTTTTTAGTTCCAAGGTTTTCGATAAAATCGAAGTGTTTCTCAGTATATCTGCGTGAATATAGTAAATTTGCCAGGTTTTGTAAAGAACAAACGGAAATTAAGTGAGTTTTTGCTATAGCAATTCAGCCCTATGCTTTACTATGGGAATCTTCCCTATGCTTTACTATGGGAATATAATACCATGTCGATTCACATATTTCATATGAAGGATTTCAATAAAAACGAAGTGTTTCCGACTATACCTGCGAGAAGGAAGTAAACAAGCCCCTTTTTTTAAAGAAAGACCAGAAATTAAATGAGTTTTTTCAAAACAATTCACCCCTATGCTTTACTATGGGATTATGACACCATGTGGAATATCTTTTCTAGTTTCAAGGATTTCGATAAAAACCAAGTGTTTTCTATTAAATCTTTGTTAGATACGTTAACTGGCTAATTTTTGTAAAGAAATAATGGAAATTAAGTGAGTTGTTGAAGAAAGAATTTTCTTCAATGCTTCCCTAGGGGACCCAAAACGACATCAGAAAAAGTACAGTATTTTCTGCATTTTAGAACGAAAATCTTTGATTTTTGCCAGTTTTGACACTAATCTCAGCTTAAATAATACTCAAGGATTTCGATCAAAAAACTCATTAAACGTTCATTATAGCTTATTTTTAGGTATACTTTCATATTATCATCACATTTTCACCAGAAATTAAATTTAAAAATGTAACTGATTTCCCATTGTTCCTATGTGATCCTCCCTATACTTTACTATATGAATATCATTCCATCTGGAATAACTTTTTTATTTTCAAGGATTTCTATAAAAAACGACGTGCGTTCAAGTATATCTACGAAATATAAGTAAACCTGCTAGTTTTTGTAAAGAAAGACCCGAAATTAAATGAGTTTTTTCCAAAAAAATTCACCCCTATGCTGTACTAGGGGAATATGACACCATGTGGAAAACTTTTTTAGTTCCAAGGTTTTCGATAAAGTCGAAGTGTTTTTCAGTATATCTGCGTGAATATAGTAAATTTGCCAGGTTTTGTAAAGAACAAACGGAAATTAAGTGAGTTTTTGCTATAGCAATTCAGCCCTATGCTTTACTATGGGAATCCTCCTATGCTTTACTATGGGAATATAATACCATGTCGATTCACTTATTTCATATGAAGGATTTCAATAAAAACGAAGTGTTTCCGACTATACCTGTGAGAATGAAGTAAACTAGCACCTTTTTTTAAAGAAAGACCAGAAATTAAATGAGTTTTTTCAAAAAAATTCACCCCTATGCTTTACTATGGGAATATGACACCATGTGGAAAACTTTTTTAGTTCCAAGGTTTTCGATAAAGTCGAAGTGTTTTTCAGTATATCTGCGTGAATATAGTAAATTTGCCAGGTTTTGTAAAGAACAAACGGAAATTAAGTGAGTTTTTGCTATAGCAATTCAGCCCTATGCTTTACTATGGGAATCCTCCCTATGCTTTACTATGGGAATATAATACCATGTCGATTCACTTATTTCATATGAAGGAATTCAATAAAAACGAAGTGTTTCCGACTATACCTGCGAGAATGAAGTAAACTAGCCCCTTTTTTTTAAAGAGAGACCAGAAATTAAATGGGTTTTTTCAAAAAAATTCACCCCTATGCTTTACTATGGGAATATGACACCATGTGGAAAACTTTTTTAGTTCCAAGGTTTTCGATAAAATCGAAGTGTTTCTCAGTATATCTGCGTGAATATAGTAAATTTGCCAGGTTTTGTAAAGAATAATCGGAAATTAAGTGAGTTTTTCCTATAGCAATTCAGCCCTATGCTTTACTATGGGAATCTTCCCTATGCTTTACTATGGGAATATAATACCATGTCGATTCACTTATTTCATATGAAGGATTTCAATAAAAACGAAGTGTTTCCGACTATACCTGCCAGAATGAAGTAAACTAGCCCCTTTTTTTAAAGAGAGACCAGAAATTAAGTGGGTTTTTTCAAACAAATTCACCCCTATGCTTTACTATGGGAATATGACACCATGTGGAAAACTTTTTTAGTTCCAAGGTTTTCGATAAAGTCGAAGTGTTTCTCAGTATATCTGCGTGAATATAGTAAATTTGCCAGGTTTTGTAAAGAATAATCGGAAATTAAGTGAGTTTTTCCTATAGCAATTCAGCCCTATGCTTTACTATGGGAATCTTCCCTATGCTTTACTATGGGAATAAAATACCATGTCGATTCACTTATTTCATATGAAGGATTTCAATAAAAACGAAGTGTTTCCGACTATACCTGCGAGAATGAAGTAAACAAGCCCCTTTTTTTAAAGAAAGACCAGAAATTAAATGAGTTTTTTCAAAACAATTCACCCCTATGCTTTACTATGGGATTATGACACCATGTGGAGTATCTTTTCTAGTTTCAAGGATTTCGATAAAAACCAAGTGTTTTCTATTAAATCTTTGTTAGATACGTTAACTGGCTAATATTTGTAAAGAAATAATGGAAATTAAGTGAGTTGTTGAAGAAAGAATTTTCTTCAATGCTTCCCTATGGGACCCAAAACGACATCAGAAAAAGTATAGTATTTTCTGCATTTTAGAACGAAAATCTTTGATTTTTGCCAGTTTTGACACTAATCTCAGCTTAAATAATACTCAAGGATTTCGATCAAAAAACTCATTAAACGTTCATTATAGCTTATTTTTAGGTATATTTTCATATTATCATCACATTTTCACCAGAAATTAAATTTAAAAATGTAACTGATTTCCCATTGTTCCTATGTGATCCTCCCTATACTTTACTATATGAATATCATTCCATCTGGAATAACTTTTTTATTTTCAAGGATTTCGATAAAAAACGACGTGCGTTCAAGTATATCTACGAAATATAAGTAAACCTGCTAGTTTTTGTAAAGAAAGACCCGAAATTAAATGAGTTTTTTCCAAAAAAATTCACCCCTATGCTTTACTATGGGAATATGACACCATGTGGAATACCTTTTTTGTTCCAAGGTTTTCGATAAAGTCGAAGTGTTTTTCAGTATATCTGCGTGAATATAGTAAATTTGCCAGGTTTTGAAAAGAACAAACGGAAATTAAGTGAGTTTTTGCTATAGCAATTCAGCCCTATGCTTTACTATGGGAATCCTCCCTATGCTTTACTATGGCAATATAATACCATGTCGATTCACTTATTTCATATGAAGGATTTCAACAAAAACGAGGTGTTTCCGACTATACCTGTGAGAATGAAGTAAACTAGCACCTTTTTTTAAAGAAAGACCAGAAACTAAATGAGTTTTTTCAAAAAAATTCACCCCTATGCTTTACTATGGGAATATGACACCATGTGGAAAACTTTTTTAGTTCCAAGGTTTTCGATAAAGTCGAAGTGTTTTTCAGTATATCTGCGTGAATATAGTAAATTTGCCAGGTTTTGTAAAGAACAAAAGGAAATGAAGTGAGTTTTTGCTATAGCAATTCAGCCCTATGCTTTACTATGGGAATCCTCCCTATGCTTTACTATGGGAATATAATACCATGTCGATTCACTTATTTCATATGAAGGATTTCAATAAAAACGAAGTGTTTCCGACTATACCTGTGAGAATGAAGTAAACTAGCACCTTTTTTTAAAGAAAGACCAGAAATTAAGTGGGTTTTTTAAAAAAAATTCACCCCTATGCTTTACTATGGGAATATGACACCATGTGGAAAACTTTTTTAGTTCCAAGGTTTTCGATAAAGTCGAAGTGTTTTTCAGTATATCTGCGTGAATATAGTAAATTTGCCAGGTTTTGTAAAGAACAAACGGAAATTAAGTGAGTTTTTGCTATAGCAATTCAGCCCTATGCTTTACTATGGGAATCCTCCCTATGCTTTACTATGGGAATATAATACCATGTCGATTCACTTATTTCATATGAAGGATTTCAATAAAAACGAAGTGTTTCCGACTATACCTGTGAGAATGAAGTAAACTAGCACCTTTTTTTAAAGAAAGACCAGAAATTAAATGAGTTTTTTCAAAAAAATTCACCCCTATGCTTTACTATGGGAATATGACACCATGTGGAAAACTTTTTTAGTTCCAAGGTTTTCGATAAAATCGAAGTGTTTCTCAGTATATCTGCGTGAATATAGTAAATTTGCCAGGTTTTGTAAAGAACAAACGGAAATTAAGTGAGTTTTTGCTATAGCAATTCAGCCCTATGCTTTACTATGGGAATCTTCCCTATGCTTTACTATGGGAATATAATACCATGACGATTCACATATTTCATATGAAGGATTTCAATAAAAACGCCGAAGTGTTTCCGACTATACCTGCGAGAAGGAAGTAAACAAGCCCCTTTTTTTAAAGAAAGACCAGAAATTAAATGAGTTTTTTCAAAACAATTCACCCCTATGCTTTACTATGGGATTATGACACCATGTGGAATATCTTTTCTAGTTTCAAGGATTTCGATAAAAACCAAGTGTTTTCTATTAAATCTTTGTTAGATACGTTAACTGGCTAATTTTTGTAAAGAAATAATGGAAATTAAGTGAGTTGTTGAAGAAAGAATTTTCTTCAATGCTTCCCTAGGGGACCCAAAACGACATCAGAAAAAGTACAGTATTTTCTGCATTTTAGAACGAAAATCTTTGATTTTTGCCAGTTTTGACACTAATCTCAGCTTAAATAATACTCAAGGATTTCGATCAAAAAACTCATTAAACGTTCATTATAGCTTATTTTTAGGTATATTTTCATATTATCATCACATTTTCACCAGAAATTAAATTTAAAAATGTAACTGATTTCCCATTGTTCCTATGTGATCCTCCCTATACTTTACTATATGAATATCATTCCATCTGGAATAACTTTTTTATTTTCAAGGATTTCTATAAAAAACGACGTGCGTTCAAGTATATCTACGAAATATAAGTAAACCTGCTAGTTTTTGTAAAGAAAGACCCGAAATTAAATGAGTTTTTTCCAAAAAAATTCACCCCTATGCTGTACTAGGGGAATATGACACCATGTGGAAAACTTTTTTAGTTCCAAGGTTTTCGATAAAGTCGAAGTGTTTTTCAGTATATCTGCGTGAATATAGTAAATTTGCCAGGTTTTGTAAAGAACAAACGGAAATTAAGTGAGTTTTTGCTATAGCAATTCAGCCCTATGCTTTACTATGGGAATCCTCCCTATGCTTTACTATGGGAATATAATACCATGTCGATTCACTTATTTCATATGAAGGATTTCAATAAAAACGAAGTGTTTCCGACTATACCTGTGAGAATGAAGTAAACTAGCACCTTTTTTTAAAGAAAGACCAGAAATTAAATGAGTTTTTTCAAAAAAATTCACCCCTATGCTTTACTATGGGAATATGACACCATGTGGAAAACTTTTTTAGTTCCAAGGTTTTCGATAAAGTCGAAGTGTTTTTCAGTATATCTGCGTGAATATAGTAAATTTGCCAGGTTTTGTAAAGAACAAACGGAAATTAAGTGAGTTTTTGCTATAGCAATTCAGCCCTATGCTTTATTATGGGAATCCTCCCTATGCTTTACTATGGGAATATAATACCATGTCGATTCACTTATTTCATATGAAGGAATTCAATAAAAACGAAGTGTTTCCGACTATACCTGCGAGAATGAAGTAAACTAGCCCCTTTTTTTTAAAGAGAGACCAGAAATTAAATGGGTTTTTTCAAAAAAATTCACCCCTATGCTTTACTATGGGAATATGACACCATGTGGAAAACTTTTTTAGTTCCAAGGTTTTCGATAAAATCGAAGTGTTTCTCAGTATATCTGCGTGAATATAGTAAATTTGCCAGGTTTTGTAAAGAATAATCGGAAATTAAGTGAGTTTTTCCTATAGCAATTCAGCCCTATGCTTTACTATGGGAATCTTCCCTATGCTTTACTATGGGAATATAATACCATGTCGATTCACTTATTTCATGTGAAGGATTTCAATAAAAACGAAGTGTTTCCGACTATACCTGCGAGAATGAAGTAAACAAGCCCCTTTTTTTAAAGAAAGACCAGAAATTAAATGAGTTTTTTCAAAACAATTCACCCCTATGCTTTACTGTGGGATTATGACACCATGTGGAATATCTTTTCTAGTTTCAAGGATTTCGATAAAAACCAAGTGTGTTCTATTAAATCTTTGTTAGATACGTTAACTGGCTAATTTTTGTAAAGAAATAATGGAAATTAAGTGAGTTGTTGAAGAAAGAATTTTCTTCAATGCTTCCCTATGGGACCCAAAACGACATCAGAAAAAGTACAGTATTTTCTGCATTTTAGAACGAAAATCTTTGATTTTTGCCAGGTTTGACACTAATCTCAGCTTAAATAATACTGAAGGATTTCGATCAAAAAACTCATTAAACGTTCATTATAGCTTATTTTTAGGTATATTTTCATATTATCATCACATTTTCACCAGAAATTAAATTTAAAAATGTAACTGATTTCCCATTGTTCCTATGTGATCCTCCCTATACATTACTATATGAATATCATTCCATCTGGAATAACTTTTTTATTTTCAAGGATTTCGATAAAAAACGACGTGCGTTCAAGTATATCTACGAAATATAAGTAAACCTGCTAGTTTTTGTAAAGAAAGACCCGAAATTAAATGAGTTTTTTCCAAAAAAAAATTAACCCCTATGCTTTACTATGGGAATATGACACCATGTGGAATACCTTTTTTGTTCCAAGGTTTTCGATAAAGTCGAAGTGTTTTTCAGTATATCTGCGTGAATATAGTAAATTTGCCAGGTTTTGTAAAGAACAAACGGAAATTAAGTGAGTTTTTGCTATAGCAATTCAGCCCTATGCTTTACTATGGGAATCCTCCCTATGCTTTACTATGGGAATATAATACCATGTCGATTCACTTATTTCATATGAAGGATTTCAATAAAAACGAAGTGTTTCCGACTATGCCTGTGAGAATGAAGTAAACTAGCACCTTTTTTTAAAGAAAGACCAGAAATTGAATGAGTTTTTTAAAAAAAATTCACCCCTATGCTTTACTATGGGAATATGACACCATGTGGAAAACTTTTTTAGTTCCAAGGTTTTCGATAAAGTCGAAGTGTTTTTCAGTATATCTGCGTGAATATAGTAAATTTGCCAGGTTTTGTAAAGAACAAACGGAAATTAAGTGAGTTTTTGCTATAGCAATTCAGCCCTATGCTTTACTATGGGAATCCTCCCTATGCTTTACTATGGGAATATAATACCATGTCGATTCACTTATTTCATATGAAGGATTTCAATAAAAACGAAGTGTTTCCGACTATACCTGTGAGAATGAAGTAAACTAGCACCTTTTTTTAAAGAAAGGCCAGAAATTAAATGAGTTTTTTTAAAAAAAATTCACCCCTATGCTTTACTATGGGAATATGACACCATGTGGAAAACTTTTTTAGTTCCAAGGTTTTCGATAAAGTCGAAGTGTTTTTCAGTATATCTGCGTGAATATAGTAAATTTGCCAGGTTTTGTAAAGAACAAACGGAAATTAAGTGAGTTTTTGCTATAGCAATTCAGCCCTATGCTTTACTATGGGAATCTTCCCTATGCTTTACTATGGGGATATAATACCATGTCGATTCACTTATTTCATATGAAGGATTTCAATAAAAACGAAGTGTTTCCGACTATACCTGCGAGAATGAAGTAAACAAGCCCCTTTTTTTAAAGAAAGACCAGAAATTAAATGAGTTTTTTCAAAACAATTCACCCCTATGCTTTACTATGGGATTATGACACCATGTGGAGTATCTTTTCTAGTTTCAAGGATTTCGATAAAAACCAAGTGTTTTCTATTAAATCTTTGTTAGATACGTTAACTGGCTAATTTTTGTAAAGAAATAATGGAAATTAAGTGAGTTGTTGAAGAAAGAATTTTCTTCAATGCTTCCCTATGGGACCCAAAACGACATCAGAAAAAGTATAGTATTTTCTGCATTTTAGAACGAAAATCTTTGATTTTTGCCAGTTTTGACACTAATCTCAGCTTAAATAATACTCAAGGATTTCGATCAAAAAACTCATTAAACGTTCATTATAGCTTATTTTTAGGTATATTTTCATATTATCATCACATTTTCACCAGAAATTAAATTTAAAAATGTAACTGATTTCCCATTGTTCCTATGTGATCCTCCCTATACTTTACTATATGAATATCATTCCATCTGGAATAACTTTTTTATTTTCAAGGATTTCGATAAAAAACGACGTGCGTTCAAGTATATCTACGAAATATAAGTAAACCTGCTAGTTTTTGTAAAGAAAGACCCGAAATTAAATGAGTTTTTTAAAAAAAATTCACCCCTATGCTTTACTATGGGAATATGACACCATGTGGAAAACTTTTTTAGTTCCAAGGTTTTCGATAAAGTCGAAGTGTTTTTCAGTATATCTGCGTGAATATAGTAAATTTGCCAGGTTTTGTAAAGAACAAACGGAAATTAAGTGAGTTTTTGCTATAGCAATTCAGCCCTATGCTTTACTATGGGAATCCTCCCTATGCTTTACTATGGGAATATAATACCATGTCGATTCACTTATTTCATATGAAGGATTTCAATAAAAACGAAGTGTTTCCGACTATACCTGCGAGAATGAAGTAAACTAGCCCCTTTTTTTAAAGAAAGACCAGAAATTAAATGAGTTTTTTCAAAACAATTCACCCCTATGCTTTACTATGGGATCATGACCCCATGTGGAATATCTTTTCTAGTTTCAAGGATTTCGAAAAAACCAAGTGTTTTCTATTAAATCTTTGTTAGATGCATTAACTGGCTAATTTTTGTAAAGAAATAATGGAAATTAAGTGAGTTGTTGAAGAAAGAATTTTCTTCAATGCTTCCCTATGGGACCCAAAACGACATCAGAAAAAGTACAGTATTTTCTGCATTTTAGAACGAAAATCTTTGATTTTTGCCAGTTTTGACACTAATCTCAGCTTAAATAATACTCAAGGATTTCGATCAAAAAACTCATTAAACGTTCATTATAGCTTA
This sequence comes from Mastigoproctus giganteus, assembly GCF_048544385.1. Classification (NCBI taxonomy): domain Eukaryota; kingdom Metazoa; phylum Arthropoda; class Arachnida; order Uropygi; family Thelyphonidae; genus Mastigoproctus; species Mastigoproctus giganteus. The sequence goes on along the minus strand of NC_143588.1, from coordinate 19,930,788 downwards.
TTTGTAGGTATATTTTCATATTATCATCACATTTTCACCAGAAATTAAACTTAAAAATGTAACTGATTTCCCATTGTTCCGATGTGATCAACCCTATACTTTACTATTTGAATATCATTCCATCTGGAATAACTTTTTTATTTTCAAGCATTTCGATAAAAAACGACGTGCGTTCAAGTATATCTACGAAATCTAAGTAAACCTGCTAGTTTTTGTAAAGAAAGACCCGAAATTAAATGAGTTTTTTCCTAAAAAATTCACCCCTATGCTTTACTATGGGAATATGACACCATGTGGAATACCTTTTTTGTTCCAAGGTTTTCGATAAAGTCGAAGTGTTTTTCAGTATATCTGCGTGAATATAGTAAATTTGCCAGGTTTTGTAAAGAACAAACGGAAATTAAGTGAGTTTTTGCTATAGCAATTCAGCCCTATGCTTTACTATGGGAATCCTCCCTATGCTTTACTATGGGAATCCTCCCTATGCTTTACTATGGGAATATAATACCATGTCGATTCACTTATTTCATATGAAGGATTTCAATAAAAACGAAGTGTTTCCGACTATACCTGCGAGAATGAAGTAAACTAGCCCCTTTTTTTAAAGAGAGACCAGAAATTAAATGGGTTTTTTCAAAATAATTCACCCCTATGCTTTACTATGGGGATATGACACCATGTGGAAAACTTTTTTAGTTCCAAGGTTTTCGATAAAATCGAAGTGTTTCTCAGTATATCTGCGTGAATATAGTAAATTTGCCAGGTTTTGTAAAGAATAAACGGAAATTAAGTGAGTTTTTCCTATAGCAATTCAGCCCTATGCTTTACTATGGGAATCTTCCCTATGCTTTACTATGGGAATATAATACCATGTCGATTCATTTATTTCATGTGAAGGATTTCAATAAAAACGAGGTGTTTCCGACTATACCTGCGAGAATGAAGTAAACAAGCCCCTTTTTTTAAAGAAAGACCAGAAATTAAATGAGGTTTTTCAAAACAATTCACCCCTATGCTTTACTATGGGATTATGACACCATGTGGAATATCTTTTCTAGTTTCAAGGATTTCGATAAAAACCAAGTGTTTTCTATTAAATCTTTGTTAGATACGTTAACTGGCTAATTTTTGTAAAGAAATAATGGAAATTAAGTGAGTTGTTGAAGAAAGAATTTTCTTCAATGCTTCCCTATGGGACCCAAAACGACATCAGAAAAATTACAGTATTTTCTGCATTTTAGAACGAAAATCTTTGATTTTTGCCAGTTTTGACACTAATCTCAGCTTAAATAATACTCAACGATTTCGATCAAAAAACTCATTAAACGTTCATTATAGCTTATTTGTAGGTATATTTTCATATTATCATCACATTTTCACCAGAAACTAAATTTAAAAATGTAACTGATTTCCCATTGTTCCTGTGTGATCCTCCCTATACTTTACTATATGAATATCATTCCATGTGGAATAACTTTTTTATTTTCAAGGATTTCGATAAAAAACGACGTGCGTTCAAGTATATCTACGAAATCTAAGTAAACCTGCTAGTTTTTGTAAAGAAAGACCCGAAATTAAATGAGTTTTTTCCTAAAAAATTCACCCCTATGCTTTACTATGGAAATATGACACCATGTGGAATACCTTTTTTGTTCCAAGGTTTTCGATAAAGTCGAAGTGTTTTTCAGTATATCTTCGTGAATATAGTAAATTTGCCAGGTTTTGTAAAGAACAAACGGAAATTAAGTGAGTTTTTGCTATAGCAATTCAGCCCTATGCTTTACTATGGGAATCCTCCCTATGCTTTACTATGGGAATATAATACCATGTCGATTCACTTATTTCATATGAAGGATTTCAATAAAAACGAAGTGTTTCCGACTATACCTGCGAGAATGAAGTAAACTAGCCCCTTTTTTTAAAGAGAGACCAGAAATTAAATGGGTTTTTTCAAAACAATTCACCCCTATGCTTTACTATGGGAATATGACACCATGTGGAAAACTTTTTTAGTTCCAAGGTTTTCGATAAAATCGAAGTGTTTCTCAGTATATCTGCGTGAATATAGTAAATTTGCCAGGTTTTGTAAAGAATAAACGGAAATTAAGTGAGTTTTTCCTATAGCAATTCAGCCCTATGCTTTACTATGGGAATCTTCCCTATGCTTTACTATGGGAATATAATACCATGTCGATTCACTTATTTCATGTGAAGGATTTCAATAAAAACGAAGTGTTTCCGACTATACCTGCGAGAATGAAGTAAACAAGCCCCTTTTTTTAAAGAAAGACCAGAAATTAAATGAGTTTTTTCAAAACAATTCACCCCTATGCTTTACTATGGGATTATGACACCGTGTGGAACATCTTTTCTAGTTTCAAGGATTTCGATAAAAACCAAGTGTTTTCTATTAAATCTTTGTTAGATACGTTAACTGGCTAATTTTTGTAATGAAATAATGGAAATTAAGTGAGTTGTTGAAGAAAGAATTTTCTTCAATGCTTCCCTATGGGACCCAAAACGACATCAGAAAAAGTACAGTATTTTCTTCATTTTAGAACGAAAATCTTTGATTTTTGCCAGTTTTGACACCAATCTCAGCTTAAATAATACTCAAGGATTTCGATCAAAAAACTCATTAAACGTTCATTATAGCTTATTTGTAGGTATATTTTCATATTATCATCACATTTTCACCAGAAACTAAATTTAAAAATGTAACTGATTTCCCATTGTTCCTGTGTGATCCTCCCTATACTTTACTATATGAATATCATTCCATGTGGAATAACTTTTTTATTTTCAAGGCTTTCGATAAAAAACGACGTGCGTTCAAGTATATCTACGAAATCTAAGTAAACCTGCTAGTTTTTGTAAAGAAAGACCCGAAATTAAATGAGTTTTTTCCTAAAAAATTCACCCCTATGCTTTACTATGGGAATATGACACCATGTGGAATACCTTTTTTGTTCCAAGGTTTTCGATAAAGTCGAAGTGTTTTTCTGTATATCTGCGTGAATATAGTAAATTTGCCAGGTTTTGTAAAGAACAAACGGAAATTAAGTGAGTTTTTGCTATAGCAATTCAGCCCTATGCTTTACTATGGGAATCCTCCCTATGCTTTACTATGGGAATCCACCCTATGCTTTACTATGGGAATATAATACCTTGTCGATTCACTTATTTCATATGAAGGATTTCAATAAAAACGAAGTGTTTCCGACTATACCTGTGAGAATGAAGTAAACTAGCACCTTTTTTTAAAGAAAGACCAGAAATTAAATGAGTTTTTTCAAAAAAATTCACCCCTATGCTTTACTATGGGAATATGACACCATGTGGAAAACTTTTTTAGTTCCAAGGTTTTCGATAAAATCGAAGTGTTTCTCAGTATATCTGCGTGAATATAGTAAATTTGCCAGGTTTTGTAAAGAACAAACGGAAATTAAGTGAGTTTTTGCTATAGCAATTCAACCCTATGCTTTACTATGGGAATCCTCCCTATGCTTTACTATGGGAATATAATACCATGTCGATTCACTTATTTCATGTGAAGGATTTCAATAAAAACGAAGTGTTTCCGACTATACCTGCGAGAATGAAGTAAACTAGCCCCTTTTTTTAAAGAAAGACCAGAAATTAAATGAGTTTTTTCAAAAAAATTCACCCCTATGCTTTACTATGGGAATATGACACCATGTGGAAAACTTTTTTAGTTCCAAGGTTTTCGATAAAATCGAAGTGTTTCTCAGTATATCTGCGTGAATATAGTAAATCTACCAGGTTTTGTAAAGAATAAACGGAAATTAAGTGAGTTTTTCCTATAGCAATTCAGCCCTATGCTTTACTATGGGAATCTTCCCTATGCTTTACTATGGGAATATAATACCATGTCGATTCACTTATTTCATGTGAAGGATTTCAATAAAACCGAAGTGTTTCCGACTATTCCTGCGAGAATGAAGTAAACTAGCCCCTTTTTTTAAAGAAAGACCAGAAATTAAATGAGTTTTTTCAAAACAATTCACCCCTATGCTTTACTATGGGATCATGACCCCATGTGGAATATCTTTTCTAGTTTCAAGGATTTCGAAAAAAACCAAGTGTTTTCTATTAAATCTTTGTTAGATACGTTAACTGGCTAATTTTTGTAAAGAAATAATGGAAATTAAGTGAGTTGTTGAAGAAAGAATTTTCTTCAATGCTTCCCTATGGGACCCAAAACGACATCAGAAAAAGTACAGTATTTTCTGCATTTTAGAACGAAAATCTTTGATTTTTGCCAGTTTTGACACTAATCTCAGCTTAAATAATACTCAAGGATTTCGATCAAAAAATCATTAAACGTTCATTATAGCTTATTTGTAGGTATATTTTCATATTATCATCACATTTTCACCAGAAATTAAATTTAAAAATGTAACTGATTTCCCATTGTTCCTATGTGATCAACCCTATACTTTACTATATGAATATCATTCCATCTGGAATAACTTTTTTATTTTCAAGGATTTCGATAAAAAACGACGTGCGTTCAAGTATATCTACGAAATCTAAGTAAACCTGCTAGTTTTTGTAAAGAAAGACCCGAAATTAAATGAGTTTTTTCCAAAAAAATTCACCCCTATGCTTTACTATGGGAATATGACACCATGTGGAATACCTTTTTTGTTCCAAGGTTTTCGATAAAGTCGAAGTGTTTTTCAGTATATCTGCGTGAATATAGTAAATTTGCCAGGTTTTGTAAAGAACAAACGGAAATTAAGTGAGTTTTTGCTATAGCAATTCAACCCTATGCTTTACTATGGGAATCCTCCCTATGCTTTATGCTTTACTATGGGAATATAATACCATGTCGATTCACTTATTTCATATGAAGGATTTCAATAAAAACGAAGTGTTTCCGACTATACCTGTGAGAATGAAGTAAACTAGCAGCTTTTTTTAAAGAAAGACCAGAAATTAAATGAGTTTTGTCAAAAAAATTCACCCCTATGCTTTACTATGGGAATCCTCCCTATGCTTTACTATGGGAATATAATTCCATGTCGATTCACTTATTTCATGTGAAGGATTTCAATAAAAACGAAGTGTTTCCGACTATACCTGCGAGAATGAAGTAAACTAGCCCCTTTTTTTAAAGAAAGACCAGAAATTAAATGAGTTTTTTCAAAAAAATTCACCCCTATGCTTTACTATGGGAATATGACACCATGTGGAAAACTTTTTTAGTTCCAAGGTTTTCGATAAAATCGAAGTGTTTCTCAGTATATCTGCGTGAATATAGTAAATTTGCCAGGTTTTGTAAAGAACAAACGGAAATTAAGTGAGTTTTTGCTATAGCAATTCAACCCTATGCTTTACTATGGGAATCCTCCCTATGCTTTACTATGGGAATATAATACCATGTCGATTCACTTATTTCATGTGAAGGATTTCAATAAAAACGAAGTGTTTCCGACTATTCCTGCGAGAATGAAGTAAACTAGCCCCTTTTTTTAAAGAAAGACCAGAAATTAAATGAGTTTTTTCAAAACAATTCACCCCTATGCTTTACTATGGGATCATGACCCCATGTGGAATATCTTTTCTAGTTTCAAGGATTTCGAAACAAACCAAGTGTTTTCTATTAAATCTTTGTTAGATACGTTAACTGGCTAATTTTTGTAAAGAAATAATGGAAATTAAGTGAGTTGTTGAAGAAAGAATTTTCTTCAATGCTTCCCTATGGGACCCAAAACGACATCAGAAAAAGTACAGTATTTTCTGCATTTTAGAACGAAAATCTTTGATTTTTGCCAGTTTTGACACTAATCTCAGCTTAAATAATACTCAAGGATTTCGATCAAAAAATCATTAAACGTTCATTATAGCTTATTTGTAGGTATATTTTCATATTATCATCACATTTTCACCAGAAATTAAATTTAAAAATGTAACTGATTTCCCATTGTTCCTATGTGATCAACCCTATACTTTACTATATGAATATCATTCCATCTGGAATAACTTTTTTATTTTCAAGGATTTCGATAAAAAACGACGTGCGTTCAAGTATATCTACGAAATCTAAGTAAACCTGCTAGTTTTTGTAAAGAAAGACCCGAAATTAAATGAGTTTTTTCCAAAAAAATTCACCCCTATGCTTTACTATGGGAATATGACACCATGTGGAATACCTTTTTTGTTCCAAGGTTTTCGATAAAGTCGAAGTGTTTTTCAGTATATCTGCGTGAATATAGTAAATTTGCCAGGTTTTGTAAAGAACAAACGGAAATTAAGTGAGTTTTTGCTATAGCAATTCAACCCTATGCTTTACTATGGGAATCCTCCCTATGCTTTATGCTTTACTATGGGAATATAATACCATGTCGATTCACTTATTTCATATGAAGGATTTCAATAAAAACGAAGTGTTTCCGACTATACCTGTGAGAATGAAGTAAACTAGCACCTTTTTTTTAAAGAAAGACCAGAAATTAAATGAGTTTTGTCAAAAAAATTCACCCCTATGCTTTACTATGGGAATCCTCCCTATGCTTTACTATGGGAATATAATTCCATGTCGATTCACTTATTTCATGTGAAGGATTTCAATAAAAACGAAGTGTTTCCGACTATACCTGCGAGAATGAAGTAAACTAGCCCCTTTTTTTAAAGAAAGACCAGAAATTAAATGAGTTTTTTCAAAAAAATTCACCCCTATGCTTTACTATGGGAATATGACACCATGTGGAAAACTTTTTTAGTTCCAAGGTTTTCGATAAAATCGAAGTGTTTCTCAGTATATCTGCGTGAATATAGTAAATTTGCCAGGTTTTGTAAAGAACAAACGGAAATTAAGTGAGTTTTTGCTATAGCAATTCAACCCTATGCTTTACTATGGGAATCCTCCCTATGCTTTAATATGGGAATATAATACCATGTCGATTCACTTATTTCATATGAAGGATTTCAATAAAAACGAAGTGTTTCCGACTATACCTGTGAGAATGAAGTAAACTAGCACCTTGTTTTAAAGAAAGACCAGAAATTAAATGAGTTTTGTCAAAAAAATTCACCCCTATGCTTTACAATGGGAATATGACACCATGTGGAAAACTTTTTTAGTTCCAAGGTTTTCGATTAAATCGAAGTGTTTCTCTGTATATCTGCGTGAATATAGTAAATTTGCCAGGTTTTGTAAAGAACAAACGGAAATTAAGTGAGTTTTTGCTATAGCAATTCAACCCTATGCTTTACTATGGGAATCCTCCCTATGCTTTACTATGGGAATATAATACCATGTCGATTCACTTATTTCATGTGAAGGATTTCAATAAAAACGAAGTGTTTCCGACTTTACCTGCGAGAATGAAGTAAACTAGCCCCTTTTTTTAAAGAAAGACCAGAAATTAAATGAGTTTTTTCAAAAAAATTCACCCCTATGCTTTACTATGGGAATATGACACCATGTGGAAAACTTTTTTAGTTCCAAGGTTTTCGATAAAATCGAAGTGTTTCTCAGTATATCTGCGTGAATATAGTAAATCTACCAGGTTTTGTAAAGAATAAACGGAAATTAAGTGAGTTTTTCCTATAGCAATTCAGCCCTATGCTTTACTATGGGAATCTTCCCTATGCTTTACTATGGGAATATAATACCATGTCGATTCACTTATTTCATGTGAAGGATTTCAATAAAAACGAAGTGTTTCCGACTATACCTGCGAGAATGAAGTAAACTAGCCCCTTTTTTTAAAGAAAGACCAGAAATTAAATGAGTTTTTTCAAAACAATTCACCCCTATGCTTTACTATGGGATCATGACCCCATGTGGAATATCTTTTCTAGTTTCAAGGATTTCGAAAAAACCAAGTGTTTTCTATTAAATCTTTGTTAGATACATTAACTGGCTAATTTTTGTAAAGAAATAATGGAAATTAAGTGAGTTGTTGAAGAAAGAATTTTCTTCAATGCTTCCCTATGGGACCCAAAACGACATCAGAAAAAGTACAGTATTTTCTGCATTTTAGAACGAAAATCTTTGATTTTTGCCAGTTTTGACACTAATCTCAGCTTAAATAATACTCAAGGATTTCGATCAAAAAACTCATTAAACGTTCATTATAGCTTATTTGTAGGTATATTTTCATATTATCATCACATCTTCACCAGAAATTAAACTTAAAAATGTAACTGATTTCCCATTGTTCCGATGTGATCAACCCTATACTTTACTATTTGAATATCATTCCATCTGGAATAACTTTTTTATTTTCAAGGATTTCGATAAAAAACGACGTGCGTTCAAGTATATCTACGAAATCTAAGTAAACCTGCTAGTTTTTGTAAAGAAAGACCCGAAATTAAATGAGTTTTTTCCTAAAAAATTCACCCCTATGCTTTACTATGGGAATATGACACCATGTGGAATACCTTTTTTGTTCCAAGGTTTTCGATAAAGTCGAAGTGTTTTTCAGTATATCTGCGTGAATATAGTAAATTTGCCAGGTTTTGTAAAGAACAAACGGAAATTAAGTGAGTTTTTGCTATAGCAATTCAGCCCTATGCTTTACTATGGGAATCCTCCCTATGCTTTACTATGGGAATCCTCCCTATGCTTTACTATGGGAATATAATACCATGTCGATTAACTTATTTCATATGAAGGATTTCAATAAAAACGAAGTGTTTCCGACTATACCTGCGAGAATGAAGTAAACTAGCCCCTTTTTTTAAAGAGAGACCAGAAATTAAATGGGTTTTTTCAAAAAAATTCACCCCTATGCTTTACTATGGGAATATGACACCATGTGGAAAACTTTTTTAGTTCCAAGGTTTTCGATAAAATCGAAGTGTTTCTCAGTATATCTGCGTGAATATAGTAAATTTGCCAGGTTTTGTAAAGAATAAACGGAAATTAAGTGAGTTTTTCCTATAGCAATTCAGCCCTATGCTTTACTATGGGAATCTTCCCTATGCTTTACTATGGGAATACAATACCATGTCGATTCATTTATTTCATATGAAGGATTTCAATAAAAACGAGGTGTTTCCGACTATACCTGCGAGAATGAAGTAAACAAGCCCCTTTTTTTAAAGAAAGACCAGAAATTAAATGAGGTTTTTCAAAACAATTCACCCCTATGCTTTACTATGGGATTATGACACCATGTGGAATATCTTTTCTAGTTTCAAGGATTTCGATAAAAACCAAGTGTTTTTTATTAAATCTTTGTTAGATACGTTAACTGGCTAATTTCTGTAAAGAAATAATGGAAATTAAGTGAGTTGTTGAAGAAAGAATTTTCTTCAATGCTTCCCTATGGGACCCAAAACGACATCAGAAAAAGTACAGTATTTTCTGCATTTTAGAATGAAAATCTTTGATTTTTGCCAGTTTTGACACTAATCTCAGCTTAAATAATACTCAAGGATTTCGATCAAAAAACTCATTAAACGTTCATTATAGCTTATTTGTAGGTATATTTTCATATTATCATCACATTTTCACCAGAAATTAAATTTAAAAATGTAACTGATTTCCCATTGTTCCTATGTGATCATACCTATACTTTACTATATGAATATCATTCCATCTGGAATAACTTTTTTATTTTCAAGGATTTCGATAAAAAACGACGTGCGTTCAAGTATATCTACGAAATATAAGTAAACCTGCTAGTTTTTTATAAGAAAGACCCGAAATTAAATGAGTTTTTTCCAAAAAAATTCACCCCTATGCTTTACTATGGGAATATGACACCATGTGGAATACCTTTTTTGTTCCAAGGTTTTCGATAAAGTCGAAGTGTTTTTCAGTATATCTGCGTGAATATAGTAAATTTGCCAGGTTTTGTAAAGAACAAACGGAAATTAAGTGAGTTTTTGCTATAGCAATTCAGCCCTATGCTTTACTATGGGAATCCTCCCTATGGTTTACTATGGGAATATAATACCATGTCGATTCACTTATTTCATATGAAGTATTTCAATAAAAACGAAGTGTTTCCGACTATACCTGCGAGAATGAAGTAAACTAGCCCCTTTTTTTAAAGAGAGACCAGAAATTAAATGGGTTTTTTCAAAACAATTCACCCCTATGCTTTACTATGGGAATATGACACCATGTGGAAAACTTTTTTAGTTCCAAGGTTTTCGATAAAATCGAAGTGTTTCTCAGTATATCTGCGTGAATATAGTAAATTTGCCAGGTTTTGTAAAGAATAAACGGAAATTAAGTGAGTTTTTCCTATAGCAATTCAGCCCTATGCTTTACTATGGGAATCTTCCCTATGCTTTACTATGGGAATATAATACCATGTCGATTCATTTATTTCATGTGAAGGATTTCAATAAAAACGAGGTCTTTCCGACTATACCTGCGAGAATGAAGTAAACAAGCCCCTTTTTTTAAAGAAAGACCAGAAATTAAATGAGTTTTTTCAAAACAATTCACCCCTATGCTTTACTATGGGATTATGACACCGTGTGGAATATCTTTTCTAGTTTCAAGGATTTCGATAAAAACCAAGTGTTTTCTATTAAATCTTTGTTAGATACGTTAACTGGCTAATTTTTGTAAAGAAATAATGGAAATTAAGTGAGTTGTTGAAGAAAGAATTTTCTTCAATGCTTCCCTATGGTTCCCAAAACGACATCAGAAAAAGTACAGTATTTTCTGCATTTTAGAACGAAAATCTTTGATTTTTGCCAGTTTTGACACCAATCTCAGCTTAAATAATACTCAAGGATTTCGATCAAAAAACTCATTAAACGTTCATTATAGCTTATTTGTAGGTATATTTTCATATTATCATCACATTTTCGCCAGAATCTAAATTTAAAAATGTAACTGATTTCCCATTGTTCCTGTGTGATCCTCCCATTCCTGGGTGACCCATGGAAGGATATCATTCCATGTGGAATAACTTTTTTATTTTCAAGGATTTCGATAAAAAACGACGTGCGTTCAAGTATATCTACGAAATATAAGTAAACCTGCTAGTTTTTGTAAAGAAAGACCCGAAATTAAATGAGTTTTTTCCAAAAAAATTCACCCCTATGCTTTACTATGGGAATATGACACCATGTGGAATACCTTTTTTGTTCCAAGGTTTTCGATAAAGTCGAAGTGTTTTTCAGTATATCTGCGTGAATATAGTAAATTTGCCAGGTTTTGTAAAGAACAAACGGAAATTAAGTGAGTTTTTGCTATAGCAATTCAACCCTATGCTTTACTATGGGAATCCTCCCTATGCTTTACTATGGGAATATAATACCATGTCGATTCACTTATTTCATGTGAAGGATTTCAATAAAAACGAAGTGTTTCCGACTATACCTGCGAGAATGAAGTAAACTAGCCCCTTTTTTTAAAGAAAGACCAGAAATTAAATGAGGTTTTTCAAAAAAATTCACCCCTATGCTTTACTATGGGAATATGACACCATGTGGAAAACTTTTTTAGTTCCAAGGTTTTCGATAAAATCGAAGTGTTTCTCAGTATATCTGCGTGAATATAGTAAATCTACCAGGTTTTGTAAAGAATAAACGGAAATTAAGTGAGTTTTTCCTATAGCAATTCAGCCCTATGCTTTACTATGGGAATCTTCCCTATGCTTTACTATGGGAATATAATACCATGTCGATTCACTTATTTCATGTGAAGGATTTCAATAAAAACGAAGTGTTTCCGACTATACCTGCGAGAATGAAGTAAACAAGCCCCTTTTTTTAAAGAAAGACCAGAAATTAAATGAGTTTTTTCAAAACAATTCACCCCTATGCTTTACTATGGGATTATGACACCGTGTGGAATATCTTTTCTAGTTTCAAGGATTTCGATAAAAACCAAGTGTTTTCTATTAAATCTTTGTTAGATACGTTAACTGGCTAATTTTTGTAAAGAAATAATGGAAATTAAGTGAGTTGTTGAAGAAAGAATTTTCTTCAATGCTTCCCTATGGGACCCAAAACGACATCAGAAAAAGTACAGTATTTTCTGCATTTTAGAACGAAAATCTTTGATTTTTGCCAGTTTTGACACTAATCTCAGCTTAAATAATACTCAAGGATTTCGATCAAAAAACTCATTAAACGTTCATTATAGCTTATTTGTAGGTATATTTTCATATTATCATCACATTTTCACCAGAAATTAAATTTAAAAATGTAACTGATTTCCCATTGTTCCTATGTGATCAACCCTATACTTTACTATTTGAATATCATTCCATCTGGAATAACTTTTTTATTTTCAAGGATTTCGATAAAAAACGACGTGCGTTCAAGTATATCTACGAAATCTAAGTAAACCTGCTAGTTTTTGTAAAGAAAGACCCGAAATTAAATGAGTTTTTTCCTAAAAAATTCACCCCTATGCTTTACTATGGGAATATGACACCATGTGGAATACCTTTTTTGTTCCAAGGTTTTCGATAAAGTCGAAGTGTTTTTCAGTATATCTGCGTGAATATAGTAAATTTGCCAGGTTTTGTAAAGAACAAACGGAAATTAAGTGAGTTTTTGCTATAGCAATTCAGCCCTATGCTTTACTATGGGAATCCTCCCTATGCTTTACTATGGGAATATAATACCATGTCGATTCACTTATTTCATATGAAGGATTTCAATAAAAACGAAGTGTTTCCGACTATACCTGTGAGAATAAAGTAAACTAGCACCTTTTTTTAAAGAAAGACCAGAAATTAAATGAGTTTTTTCAAAAAAATTCACCCCTATGCTTTACTATGGGAATATGACACCATGTGGAAAACTTTTTTAGTTCCAAGGTTTTCGATAAAATCGAAGTGTTTCTCAGTATATCTGCGTGAATATAGTAAATTTGCCAGGTTTTGTAAAGAATAAACGGAAATTAAGTGAGTTTTTCCTATAGCAATTCAGCCCTATGCTTTACTATGGGAATCTTCCCTATGCTTTACTATGGGAATATAATACCATGTCGATTCATTTATTTCATGTGAAGGATTTCAATAAAAACGAGGTCTTTCCGACTATACCTGCGAGAATGAAGTAAACAAGCCCCTTTTTTTAAAGAAAGACCAGAAATTAAATGAGTTTTTTCAAAACAATTCACCCCTATGCTTTACTATGGGATTATGACACCGTGTGGAATATCTTTTCTAGTTTCAAGGATTTCGATAAAAACCAAGTGTTTTCTATTAAATCTTTGTTAGATACGTTAACTGGCTAATTTTTGTAAAGAAATAATGGAAATTAAGTGAGTTGTTGAAGAAAGAATTTTCTTCAATGCTTCCCTATGGTTCCCAAAACGACATCAGAAAAAGTACAGTATTTTCTGCATTTTAGAACGAAAATCTTTGATTTTTGCCAGTTTTGACACCAATCTCAGCTTAAATAATACTCAAGGATTTCGATCAAAAAACTCATTAAACGTTCATTATAGCTTATTTGTAGGTATATTTTCATATTATCATCACATTTTCGCCAGAATCTAAATTTAAAAATGTAACTGATTTCCCATTGTTCCTGTGTGATCCTCCCATTCCTGGGTGACCCATGGAAGGATATCATTCCATGTGGAATAACTTTTTTATTTTCAAGGATTTCGATAAAAAACGACGTGCGTTCAAGTATATCTACGAAATATAAGTAAACCTGCTAGTTTTTGTAAAGAAAGACCCGAAATTAAATGAGTTTTTCCAAAAAAATTCACCCCTATGCTTTACTATGGGAATATGACACCATGTGGAATACCTTTTTTGTTCCAAGGTTTTCGATAAAGTCGAAGTGTTTTTCAGTATATCTGCGTGAATATAGTAAATTTGCCAGGTTTTGTAAAGAACAAACGGAAATTAAGTGAGTTTTTGCTATAGCAATTCAACCCTATGCTTTACTATGGGAATCCTCCCTATGCTTTATGCTTTACTATGGGAATATAATACCATGTCGATTCACTTATTTCATGTGAAGGATTTCAATAAAAACGAAGTGTTTCCGACTATACCTGCGAGAATGAAGTAAACTAGCCCCTTTTTTTAAAGAAAGACCAGAAATTAAATGAGTTTTTTCAAAAAAATTCACCCCTATGCTTTACTATGGGAATATGACACCATGTGGAAAACTTTTTTAGTTCCAAGGTTTTCGATAAAATCGAAGTGTTTCTCAGTATATCTGCGTGAATATAGTAAATTTGCCAGGTTTTGTAAAGAACAAACGGAAATTAAGTGAGTTTTTGCTATAGCAATTCAACCCTATGCTTTACTATGGGAATCCTCCCTATGCTTTACTATGGGAATATAATACCATGTCGATTCACTTATTTCATATGAAGGATTTCAATAAAAACGAAGTGTTTCCGACTATACCTGTGAGAATGAAGTAAACTAGCACCTTTTTTTAAAGAAAGACCAGAAATTAAATGAGTTTTGTCAAAAAAATTCACCCCTATGCTTTACAATGGGAATATGACACCATGTGGAAAACTTTTTTAGTTCCAAGGTTTTCGATAAAATCGAAGTGTTTCTCAGTATATCTGCGTGAATATAGTAAATTTGCCAGGTTTTGTAAAGAACAAACGGAAATTAAGTGAGTTTTTGCTATAGCAATTCAACCCTATGCTTTACTATGGGAATCCTCCCTATGCTTTACTATGGGAATATAATACCATGTCGATTCACTTATTTCATGTGAAGGATTTCAATAAAAACGAAGTGTTTCCGACTATACCTGCGAGAATGAAGTAAACTAGCCCTTTTTTTAAAGAAAGACCAGAAATTAAATGAGGTTTTTCAAAAAAATTCACCCCTATGCTTTACTATGGGAATATGACACCATGTGGAAAACTTTTTTAGTTCCAAGGTTTTCGATAAAATCGAAGTGTTTCTCAGTATATCTGCGTGAATATAGTAAATCTACCAGGTTTTGTAAAGAATAAACGGAAATTAAGTGAGTTTTTCCTATAGCAATTCAGCCCTATGCTTTACTATGGGAATCTTCCCTATGCTTTACTATGGGAATATAATACCATGTCGATTCACTTATTTCATGTGAAGGATTTCAATAAAAACGAAGTGTTTCCGACTATACCTGCGAGAATGAAGTAAACTAGCCCCTTTTTTTAAAGAAAGACCAGAAATTAAATGAGTTTTTTCAAAAAAATTCACCCCTATGCTTTACTATGGGAATATGACACCATGTGGAAAACTTTTTTAGTTCCAAGGATTTCGAAAAAAACCAAGTGTTTTCTATTAAATCTTTGTTAGATACGTTAACTGGCTAATTTTTGTAAAGAAATAATGGAAATTAAGTGAGTTGTTGAAGAAAGAATTTTCTTCAATGCTTCCCTATGGGACCCAAAACGACATCTGAAAAAGTACAGTATTTTCTGCATTTTAGAACGAAAATCTTTGATTTTTGCCAGTTTTGACACTAATCTCAGCTTAAATAATACTCAAGGATTTCGATCAAAAAATCATTAAACGTTCATTATAGCTTATTTGTAGGTATATTTTCATATTATCATCACATTTTCACCAGAAATTAAATTTAAAAATGTAACTGATTTCCCATTGTTCCTATGTGATCAACCCTATACTTTACTATATGAATATCATTCCATCTGGAATAACTTTTTTATTTTCAAGGATTTCGATAAAAAACGACGTGCGTTCAAGTATATCTACGAAATCTAAGTAAACCTGCTAGTTTTTGTAAAGAAAGACCCGAAATTAAATGAGTTTTTTCCTAAAAAATTCACCCCTATGCTTTACTATGGGAATATGACACCATGTGGAATACCTTTTTTGTTCCAAGGTTTTCGATAAAGTCGAAGTGTTTTTCAGTATATCTGCGTGAATATAGTAAATTTGCCAGGTTTTGTAAAGAACAAACGGAAATTAACTGAGTTTTTGCTATAGCAATTCAGCCCTATGCTTTACTATGGGAATCCTCCCTATGCTTTACTATGGGAATATAATACCATGTCGATTCACTTATTTCATATGAAGGATTTCAATAAAAACGAAGTGTTTCCGACTATACCTGCGAGAATGAAGTAAACTAGCCCCTTTTTTTAAAGAGAGACCAGAAATTAAATGGGTTTTTTCAAACAAATTCACCCCTATGCTTTACTATGGGAATATGACACCATGTGGAAAACTTTTTTAGTTCCAAGGTTTTCGATAAAATCGAAGTGTTTCTCAGTATATCTGCGTGAATATAGTAAATGTGCCAGGTTTTGTAAAGAATAAACGGAAATTAAGTGAGTTTTTCCTATAGCAATTCAGCCCTATGCTTTACTATGGGAATCTTCCCTATGCTTTACTATGGGAATATAATACCATGTCGATTCACTTATTTCATGTGAAGGATTTTAATAAAAACGAGGTGTGTCCGACTGTATAGTCGGAAATACCTGCGAGAATGAAGTAAACAAGCCCCTTTTTTTAAAGAAAGACCAGAAATTAAATGAGTTTTTTTCAAAACAATTCACCCCTATGCTTTACTATGGGATTATGACACCATGTGGAATATCTTTTCTAGTTTCAAGGATTTCGATAAAAACCAAGCGTTTTCTATTAAATCTTTGTTAGGTACGTTAACTGTCTAATTTTTGTAAAGAAATAATGGAAATTAAGTGAGTTGTTGAAGAAAGAATTTGCTTCAATGCTTCCCTATGGGACCCAAAACGACATCAGAAAAACAACAGTATTTTGTGCATTTTAGAACGAAAATCTTTGATTTTTGCCAGTTTTGACACTAATCTCAGCTTAAATAATACTCAAGGATTTCGATCAAAAAACTCATTAAACGTTCATTATAGCTTATTTGTAGGTATATTTTCATATTATCATCACATTTTCACCAGAAATTAAATTTAAAAATGTAACTGATTTCCCATTGTTCCTATGTGATCCTCCCTATACTTTACTATTCATTACTTGACATTCATATGAATGTCATTCCATGTGGAATAACTTTTTAATTTTCAAGGATTTCGATAAAAAACGACGTGCGTTCAAGTATATCTACGAAATATAAGTAAACCTGCTAGTGTTTCTAAAGAAAGACCCGAAATTAAATGAGTTTTTTCCAAACAAATTCACCCCTATGCTTTACTATGGGAATATGAAACCATGTGGAATACCTTTTTTTGTTCCAAGGTTTTCCATAAAGTCGAAGTGTTTCTCAGTATATCTGCGTGAATATAGTAAATTTGCCAGGTTTTTATAAGGACAAACGGAAATTAAGTGAGTTTTTGCTATAGCAATTCAGCGCTATGCTTTACTATGGGAATCCTCCCTATGCTTTACTATAGGAATCCTCCCTATGCTTTACTATGGGAATATAATACCATGTCGATTCACTTATTTCATGTGAAGGATTTCAATAAAAACGAAGTTTTTCCGACTATACCTGCGAGAGTGAAGTAAACTAGCCCCTTTTTTTAAAGAAAGACCAGAAATTAAATGAGTTTTTTCAAAAAAATTCACCCCTATGCTTTACTATGGGAATATGACACCATGTGGAAAACTTTTTTAGTTCCAAGGTTTTCGATAAAATCGAAGTGTTTCTCAGTATATCTGCGTGAATATAGTAAATATGCCAGGTTTTGTAAAGAATAAACGGAAATTAAGTGAGTTTTTGCTATAGCAATTCACCGTATGCTTTACTATGGGAATCCTCCCTATGCTTTACTATGGGAATATAATACCATGTCGATTCACTTATTTCATATGAATGATTTCAATAAAAACGAAGTGTTTCCGACTATACCTGCGAGAATGAAGTAAACTAGCCCCTTTTATTAAAGAAAGACCAGAAATTAAATGAGTTTTTTCAAAACAATTCACCCCTATGCTTTACTATGGGATTAACACCATGTGGAATATCTTTTCTAGTTTCAAGGATTTCGATAAAAACCAAGTGTTTTCTATTAAATCTTTGTTAGATACGTTAACTGGCCAATTTTTGTAAAGAAATAATGGAAATTAAGTGAGTTGTTGAAGAAATAATTTTCTTCAATGCTTCCCTATGGGAACCAAAACGACATCAGAAAAAGTACAGTATTTTCTGCATTTTAGAACGAAAATCTTTGATTTTTGCCAGTTTTGACACTAATCTCAGCTAAAATAATACTCAAGGATTTCGATCAAAAAACTCATTAAACGTTCATTATAGCTTATTTGTAGATATATTTTCATATTATCATCACATTTTCACCAGAAATTAAATTTAAAAATGGAACTGATTTCCCATTGTTCCTATGTGATCCTCCCTATACTTTACTATATGAATATCATTCCATGTGGAATAACTTTTTTATTTTCAAGGATTTCGATAAAAAACGACGTGCGTTCAAGTATATCTACGAAATATAAGTAAACGTGCTAGTTTTTGTAAAGAAAGACCCGAAATTAAATGAGTTTTTTCCAAAAAAATTCACCCCTATGCTTTACTATGGGAATATGACACCATGTGGAATATCTTTTCTAGTTTCAAGGATTTCGATAAAAACAAGTGTTTTCTATTAAATCATTGTTAGATACGTTAACTGGTTAATTTTTGCAAAGAAATAATGGAAATTAAGTGAGTTGTTGAAGAAAGAATTTTCTTCAATGCTTCCCTATGAGACCCAAAACGACATCAGAAAAAGTGCAGTATTTTCTTCATTTTAGAACGAAAATCTTTGATTTTTTGCAGTTTTGACACTAATCGCAGCTTAAATCTCAAGGATTTCGATCAAAAAACTCATTAAACGTTCATTATAGCTTATTTATAGATGTATATTGTCATATTATCATCACATTTTCACCAGAAATTAAATTTAAAAATGTAACTGATTTCCAATTGTTCCTATGGGATCCTCTCTATACTTTACTATATGAATATCATTCCATGAGGAATAACCTTTTTATTTTCAAGGATTTCGATAAAAAACGACGTGCGTTCAAGTATATCTACGAAATATAAGTAAACCTGCTAGTTTTTGTAAAGAAAGACCCGAAGTTAAATGAGTTTTTTCCAAAAAAATTCACCCCTATGCTTTACTATGGGAATATGACACCATGTGGAATATCTTTTTTTGTTCCAAGGTTTTCGATAAAGTCGAAGTGTTTCTCAGTATATCTGCGTGAATATATTAAATTTGCCAGGTTTTGTAAAGGACAAATGGAAATTAAGTGAGTTTTTGCTATAGCAATTCAGCCCTATGCTTTACTATGGGAAACCTCCCTATGCTTTACTATGGGAATATAATACCATGTCGATTCACTTATTTCATATGAAGGATTTCAATAAAAACGAAGTGTTTCCGACTATACCTGCGAGAATGAAGTAAACTAGCCCCTTTTTTTAAAGAAAGACCAGAAATTAAATGAGTTTTTTCAAAAAAATTCACCCCTATGCTTTACTATGGGAATATGACCCCATGTGGAATATCTTTTCTAGTTTCAAGGATTTCGATAAAAGCCAAGT
Source organism: Mastigoproctus giganteus (assembly GCF_048544385.1). Classification (NCBI taxonomy): domain Eukaryota; kingdom Metazoa; phylum Arthropoda; class Arachnida; order Uropygi; family Thelyphonidae; genus Mastigoproctus; species Mastigoproctus giganteus. The sequence continues at coordinate 19,911,345 of NC_143588.1, read as the reverse complement.
GTTTTCTATTAAATCTTTGTTAGTTACGTTAACTGGCTAATTTTTGTAAAGAAATAATGGAAATTAAGTGAGTTGTTGAAGAAAGCAGAAATTAAGTTTCAATAAGCAAGTGATTTCCCATTCTGTCCTCTGTTTTACTATGGGCATCTAAATTTATTAAGAGAAAATGATACACTCTGCAAAACCTTTGTGACTGGTAGATTGTTACATAAAAATTGTAGTGTCTGCCTGTAAAACAAAGTTAATTAACTATGACTGCCAAATTTTGAAAGAACTATCCGAAATTAAATGATTTGTTTTCAGAAAAAATCACACCTATGCGTTACTATGGGAATCTTATACAGTGTGGATTAACTTTTATAATTACAAGGATTTCGATAAAAACGAAGTGTTGCCCAATATATCTGCGTGAGCTAAGTAAATTTGCCAGATTTTGTATAGAAAAAAGGGAAATTAAGTGAGTGTTTTCTAGAAAAAATCACCCCTATGGGAATTTGACACCATCTGGAATAAATTTTTTTAATTTCAAGGATTTCGTTTAAATCGAAGTGTTTTCCACCATAAGTGCATGAGATAAATAGAGTGGCCAATTTTTGTAAAGGAAAAACCGAAACTAAGTGAGATTGTTCCAGAAAAATCACCGTTATTCCTATTATGGGAATCTGGTACTGTTTGGAATTAAATTTCTAATTTCAAGGATTTCGTTAAAACCGAAATGTTTTGCAGTATACCTTGAGATAAGTAAGTTGCCTAATTTTTGTAAAGAAGGAACCGAAACTAAGTGAGTTTTTTCTAGAAAAATCAACCCTATGCTTTACTATGTGAAGCTGATACTGTGTGGAATAACCTTTATAATTTCAAAGATTTCGATAGAGTCGAAGTGTTTCTCAGTATATCTGCGAAACACTTCGCAGATAAACAGGTTTACTTACCTCAGTAAGTAAACCTGTTTGTTTTTGTAAAGTAAGACCGGAAATTAAGTGAGTTTTTCCAGAAAAAATCACCACTGTTTTACTATTGGTATCTGATGCCGTGTGGAATATCTTTCTGAAATTTAAGGATTTCCTTAAAATCGAAATGTTTTCTATTAAACATTATTTTGATACGTTAACTAGCCAATTTTCGTAGAGAAATAATGAAATTAAGTCAGTTGTTGAAGAAAGAATTTTTTTCAATGCTTCTCTGTGGGACACGACACAGCTTGGGAAAAAGTGTACAATTTTCTGCATTTTAGAACCAAAATCTTTGATTTTTGCCAGTTTTGACCCTAATCCCATCTTAAGTAATACTCAAGGATTTCGATTATTAAACTGATTGCTCATTTAAAAAAGCTTATTTATATATATATTAACACATTATCATTAAGAGTTCACCAGAAATAAAGTTTCAATAACAACTGATTTCCGATACTATCTTGTGATTTATTATGGAGAAAGACACACTCTGCAAGATCTTTGTATGTTGTAGGTTATTCGATAAAAATTGAAGTGTCCCGTAGTAAACCAATGTAAGTTAAGTAAATTTGCCAGCTTTTGTAAAGATCTAACGGAAATTAAGTGAGTTATTTGAAGAAAAGTTCTCCCCTATGCAAAATTGTTGAACTGGTTTCTCTGTTTTGAAGTGTCCCATAAAGAATAGGGCAAAATATTTTGTTCAACATATTGGTTAATTTCGCTTAATTCTTTACAAAAATTGGTTACTTTACATGGAATGAGGTAATTTTACTAGAATTCATTTCATTTTTATAAAAATCCTCAAAACATTTAATAGAGATAACTCAGAGTGTCACAGCAACCCTAAGTAAAGTAAGAGAAATCGGTTGCCCAAATGAATGTATTTCTATTGATAACTTAAACAAAATAACGTGTCTTCGTTTATGATCCCATAAAGCTCTTTAAATGCCGCTTGCTGTTATGCCGAGTGGAAACCCAAGTGAAAATTACTCAGAAGTAAATCGAAATTTTTGTTTTCATGCTGCCCTCTGTGGCGTATGAAATGTCTAATTGATGTGTGTGACAAACACATATAATTAATTAGGTATATACTATTTCCATTTTTCAATTTGACATAAAAACCGTTGTTCTGGATATATTTCTTTAGGGCAGTAACAATGCCATCAGCTCTACATTCTGCTAACTCCACTACTCCAAAATATGTAAGCACTATATTCCTTTTATTTTTTAAATAGTAACTGATAACAAGTTCTATCAACTTTTTCACTGAAACATCATTGCACTCATCCAGCAGTAAGCTACAGCTATTTCATCGAAGTCATAGTAATCCTTCTTCAAAATATAAACCCAAAATATTTCGTACAATGGAAGTAAATTTTGTTTCATGTAAGTTCTATTTTTATCATACAAAATGCCTTAGATAACTCGCTCAAACGATCTACCACTTGGAAATAACAATGTTCTTCATAAAAAGTGCCATTCTTACATGGACTAAATTTGCTTCTTGAGATATTCATTTAAATTTTAAAAGTCGCGGTACTTTGCACTAAATAGTTCCGCTGCTTACATATATATATTTTTTCTTCCTTTGTGGCTGTGTTTCTAAATATCACCTAATTTTGCAAATAAATGATTTTTACCGAGTACTTACCGAAATATTTGGTGTCGTTGCCGTTCTCCCCCACTTATTCTACCTTCTGGCATCCACACGGACCACACCATAGAGTAGTAAGATATGTTACTGTACCTCCGGGCCACACCACAACCTTAAATATAGGACCACCACTTTTATTGCTTCCGCTTACTGGAGAGACGGGACTATCAGGTATTGGTAATGCCATTTGTTTACGTTCATACCCTTGCAGCACAAAGTAGTAACATGTCTACTTCTCTGTACCTTGCAGTACGTACGTCACTGACTGTTGCCTCTCTCTCTCTCTCTCTCTCTCTCTCTCTCTCTCTAGATTTCCTGATTTTTGACAAATACGATATCTATTTTTCCCTGAAGTATGTTTAACTCATTTTCGCAACAATTAGAAGATTACTATCATCAATTTATTATACGATTACCACATATATCGTTAATATGCGTACATCTTTACTGTAAGCTAACATTTATTATTATTGCCTATAAACTTCGATAAGTACTGAAACTGAATGCGTGAAAAAACAAAAAAAAAAGACATGTATTACAACTATAATCAAGAAATTGTATTTGCAATGTCACTGGAGATTTATTTCTGAAAAATTAAAAAAATAGACTAGATATACTGCGTGTGCTATCTTCAAATACAGTGGCGGACAAAAAAAAAACTGCATCACCTTAAAAAAGTAAGGTTTGTAGGGAAACGTATAAGATATTGTTTGATTAGACAGTAATTACAAGGAATTGCAATAACTGTCTGATGCAATAGAAGCTTTAGCCGTTTCTATAAATACGGCGTTGGAAGGGTATACACGCTCATTTATATCCTCTTTTGCGGACTCTTTTTTTAATGAGAATCCCAAACACGAAAGGTATCAAAACCTATAGTACTTAGTACCGTGCATGCGTTGAAGGAGAAGTATGGGGGGAGGGGGATGCCGGAAACTTTGCTCTAGAGACTAAACACGGGTTTCACCACTTCAAGTGCCCAATAAGCAAAGTGGTGGTATTTATGTTCAGTTGACACCAATAAAAGAAAGTGTAGATGTTGCTCTGTCCCATCAAGGGTTTCTACTCGTGCTCTAGCTGATAAAACAAGTTGCCACCAGTCAACAGTATCCTGGGTGCTGAAATTAAAGCGTGAAACCGGTGATGTAAAGAGAAGACCTGAATCAGATCGTAATAGAGTGACTACCCCATTCCAAGATCGATATTTGAAACGGTTATGCCTTCTTAATCACCATGCTCCTGATCTAAAACTGGACTTTGCGATGGCCTCTGCTGTAGAAACAAGTGCAATCCAAAGAAGGCTTTCAGAATGTGGTCTGCATGCCTATCGGCCCAAGACGAGGCCTTTATTGAGCCAACAAATGAGGAAGAAGCGACTTTCTTGGGCTAAAACGCATGTTTCATGGACAGAAGAGCAAGGGGACCCCGTCATCTTTTCTGCCCAATCAAATTCAACCTTCATGCCTCGGATGGGAAGTGATATGTCAGACGACGAAAATCGAAGGCATACCATCCTGACTGTATAACACCAACTGTAAAGTTCATCGCCGGTCAGATGGTCTGGGGATGCATAACAAGCAAAGGGGTGGGGTGAATTAAGTTTATTAACGGAACGGTTAATGTAGAAATATACACTGCTATCTTGGAGGAGTGCCTAAATCCCGTTATTAGGAATCACCACGCAGACATCCAAACCTTTATTTTTCCACAGGTCTCGGCACAGCAAATTGGTAAGTTTTATGCTATTTAGATTTAATGATGAGTTTGTCTTCTTGTCTCACGAGGTTGATGAGTTTAATGATGAATTTGTCTTCTTGTCTCACAAAACATACACCAATGTTTTCCCTCGTTTTTCTCCCTTAAAGTAGGACTTTGTGTAACACGCTGTTTCTGTTGTTCAAACTGGGATATTCTGCAATCAGTGAGCTGTGAGACACGAGTAAAGTGGTCGGGCCAGTTCCCACTTGGCATCCGTTCGCACCACTGTATCCACTAATTCAATGGAGACAATAATATTGGTAGACAATAATATTGATTGGTAGATATTTTACTTTAGTTAAAGAGAAAGAGGGGTTTGGAGAAGGTATATTATTATTATTATTATTATTATTATTATTATTATTATTATTAGCCATATGGTGCAAGGAAGTCTGAGGCTTATGCTGCACCAGCCAAAAAAAAAAAAAAAGTTCTGAATTACCCAGAGAGAGAAAGAAAGAGAGAGAGAGAGAGAGAGAGAGAGAGAGAGAGAGAGAAAGAAGAAGAAGAATGATGATATCCAGCTCAGGACCCTGGATCTGCCAAGTTCATACTAAGGAGATGTGAGACCCTGGAGTTATTGTTATTGTCTTAATCTGTTGTGATAATTTATCACTGATTAATAAATGGAAAATAATAAATTTTCTCTTTATTTTTCTTTTCAATTTACAATGCACCTTTTTTATTATTTATTTTTTTTTTATTTGTACCTTTTTAGTACAGGCTAGATAATCTACAGTGGCGGACAAAAAAACTGCATCACTAGTGAATTTTGCAAATAATGTGTTTTGTGCTGCATTGTGGGTTTCAGAAATGCTCGAAATGCATTTGTTAGATGGGGTGTATATCTCTGCGAATGAAATCCAAAAAAAAAAGACTCCTCCTGATATATATAATTGCCATAGATATCTTCCCAAAGGATGAAATGCGTAATTAAGAAATATGAGAAATCATGCAAATGGCAATCATGACAACCAAACATACATTTTATTTCATTTACGTGTTCAAACTGAAATGGCCAGTTAACGTAATAGTATTATGTACTATAAATCATTAAAATAAGCCCTCAATATATTGCTGTTCCACCTCGAACTGCAATTACAGTCTTGCAACAATCTGGCATAGATTTAATCAACTTGTGGATATACGGTTGCCCAATTTCGTGGTACCACACCCTTACAATGCTCTCCTGCAAGCTGTATCGTACTTGATGGCTTCTTCTGAGCAATTTTAGACGACATTATGTACCAGCAAGTCCCAGCATTTCTGAGGTATGACTGCACCTTAAACTTGGGAAAAGTGCAAACTGCAACAGAGACGCTGCACGCATTGCAGAAAATTTAATGGAGATGTCTTGAAAACAGCAGTTTACAAGTGGTTTAACCGGTTCAAAAACGAACGGACAGGAAACATTTGAAGATGAACCTCGCATGGACGCCTTGCGACGTAACGAAATGACGAAATTGTCACGAGAGTGAATCAAATCGTGCGACATGATAGGTAAATAACTGTTGAGTTTGATCAAGTTGGACTGCCTGTAGCTGAGTACATACCATCCTGACTCAAGATTTAGGGATACGTCGTGTGCAAAGTGCAGTTTTTTTTTTTTTTTTTTTTTTGCAGCCAAGAACTACAGAACTGCATTTCTTGGCCGCAAAAAAAAAAAAAAAAAAAAAAAAAATTAGCCCTGCAGAAGCCTCCATCTTCCCTGACCTTGCATCATTTGTTTTCTGGCTGTTCTTTCTCTAAACTGAAAATGGCGTGTTTTGAGATTGTCGTTTCGGTACAGTGGAAGACATCAAAGAAAACGCCGAAGCAGCTCAACGTACGCTAAAAAAATAAATAAATAAAATAAATAAATAATATAAAATAAAATATAATAAAAAACTATTTTTAAAGACTGTTTCAATGCTTAGGAAGACGTGTGCGTGTGTGTGTGTGTGTGTGTGTGCAGGAGGAAGGTACTTTGACTCAGGAATCTTTTAAGTAAAATTCCGGGAAATTTTTAAATGTACGTAGTTGTTTTAGAGAGAGAGGGAGAGAGATTATTGCTCACATAGGCCGAGGCTTATCGCGAATGTGGCGGTTAGCGCTGAAAGCAGTTAAAGAAAAAATCCGAAAATTACAGCATTTATAATCTATTTTAAAAACAGGATTACTGCTATTAGCCAATTCAATTATTTTATAAATTCCATAGTTGGTTTAAAAGACATCTGAAGCAGGTGACCTCTACGGTCTACTGACAAAAGTATTTCTTTTCACTTTGACAGAACAATTATAACCCCATTTTTTTACTTCTCTTTGCTAATGTGAAAATAAAAGTATGGACATTTGCATTTCGCACTTTAATCGTCGTTCCCAGGTATAAAGCAAACTCATGCCTTTATTTAAAGAGCGGAGAATTGCAATAAAATTATTTTGATGGTGCAGATATATTAGAAGAACACACACAACAAATGCATAGACTTGAGGTATCCAACTGTTTACAGAAAGTGGAAAGATACATCGAGAAGTACGAAGAAAGAGATTTATTCAAAGTTGCCATTATACCCCACTTTGGTTCACCCCATTTTTCAATCGTTATGAGTTCGCTGGTGTCAAAATTATCACAGCGAAATTAAGTAATTAAATCTGTTATATCTACCCTATCTACATCTCTAACTGAGTCTCTCCACTCGCTGTCTCATATTCGTACTGTTTCTGCTGCGTGCCTCTTCTGCAGATACTTCCATGGGCACTGTTCTTCTGAATTGGCTTCTATAATTCCCGCTCTTTCTTTCAAAACTCTCCGAACCTGTGCCGCCACCAGCCAACATCCATTTACTGCCCAACTTCAAACTCACAGAACCAACTTTTCATCTTCCTCGTTCATTCATTCAACTGCCGTTTTCTGGAACAACCTTCCTTCTTACGTATTTCCTGAAAATTACAGTCTACAGAAGTTAAAAGCCTAATGTCAACAAATACCTTCTCTCGTCTTCTCGACCTCCAACCCAAGCAGGGTACTAAAAAATCTGCATTAAGAGGTACAAAATCCTTGAGAATGAAGACCAACAGACTGAAGATGGCCGACAGGTTTATACCCGCCAGTGCGTTAGAATCAATTCAGTGCCTAACACATATCGGAATTGACCTACTAAAGCTCATAGAAGACCGGAATTATAGGAAACAAACCGCAGTGTGGCTCGCTGAGGCTACTGTTGCCTAGTAGTTGTGTGAATTTCTGTCAAGAACTGTGTACGCAATTGAATAATGTATATCTCGCACAAGTTGATCAGTGGATGTGATGTTAAGATGAACTTTTGTATTACAATTGCCAGGACTCTAGACAGAAATGTAGTGAAGAGTAATGCAATTTATATGTCATCTTTTCATGTATATTTATTGTATATTTGTTGCCTTTTCTTGTATATTTTAGACATTCTTTTATTCACATTTTATGGTAATCCCCTGGCATTGTCTGCCGTGAAGGGAATTTGTCGCTTACCAATGTACTCATATATTTTAAATTTGGTAGGACAAATAAAGATTTATTTATTTTGAAGTACTATAGGTTCTAATACCCCTCGTGTTTGGTGTTTTCATAAAAAAAAAAAAAAAAAAAAACTCGCAATGTACGTCAACAGAAGCGTTTTCTTTGATGTCTCAAATTCAAATTTCAGAAATCTCTGATGCTTAATCATCAAAAATGTATAATCAAGTTTGCATATTTGAGCCTTTTTTAATTATTCCCTAGAAAAACAAGTAGGCGTTGCTCTCGCTAATTGAGCTCCAATTGAACGCGCCATGACACTCACTTTCACACGTATCTGTTTTGTTGCTTGCCTAATCGAATCAAGTTACATGGACCAGTGAGGGGCGTGGAAGGCAGCCGCATTGTACACCGTCTGGCAGCACGTACGCAATTGTCTTGCACATAACCCAAAAATTGTTTTTGAAAAACAAGATCATACTTGCTTTCTCCAATGTTTATTACATCTACTAACGAAAATCCAAGGCAATTTTGGAAGCTGCATCATTAATTTCCAATTGTACATCCTGTACTTGAATGCAAATGACCCAAGTCATTTTCAACTGACCGGATGTTTTCGCCTTATACATGTGCTTTATTGTGGAAAGTTCCTTGAAGTAAAAGCAAACAGCAATAATCCTTTATTGTATCTAAAACCATTCGTTAAGCTGGGTGCGAACGGAAATGGTATTTTGCTCCAAATAGATGTAAACACTTGCAAGTGTTCCCAAAGGGGATGAATCTTCTGAGCACAGTGCAACTTAAACAGTAAAAGAGTTGCTTATAGCCACCAGCATTCGTTGTGTGAAATAACCGTTTCTCAAGTTATAGTTCCAACAGTAAAACAAAAGAGAGAAGGTGAGTGAATCTATTTTTCAATATATATCTTTTTTTATTGCAGCTCAGAACAGGAAATACAGACTTGATGGTAAAGACACTTGATGGTAAAGTAGTGTAGTGTTAGTTGTAGCATTCTTTGTATTCATACAAAATACTGTATAGAAATTTTCTACTTTATTAATTACCCCAGTCCCCTGTGGTAATTTCTAGGCAGTACAAGTTTCAAAAAATTAATTCTATAACTTTTGCTCTATCCACAGAGCTGAAACTCGTCATATTTGGAGCCAGAACAGTTCTATAGAGTAGAAAATATAGAAATAATTAGTTAATTTCAGGGGAGCCCGCAAAAAACGTTAAAAATAGGTGGGACTGAAGCAGGGATGTTAACAATCCGTTATCCGCAGCGCATGTTTTTTTTTTTTTTTTTCCTTCTTCTTCTTCTTTTGAACACATGGTAAGATGTGTAAAAGACACCAGTTTTCGAAGTGTATGATGCAACGATCAGTAAAAATATTTTCTTGAAATTGCTTTCCAACAGCAATTACAATAAAGAAACTTTTGTTTTTATTATTTTGTTATGCGCTTTATCAGCTGTTAACCAGCTTTCCCCGTTTATAGTGTGTCTTCGATAGATGCATAGATGAATTTCCTTGATTTTGTTAGTAGATGCAATACGCATTAAAGAAAGGGAGGGCATTTTTTTTTTTTTTTTTTTTTTGAGAAACAATTCATTGCGACTTTTATTATTGTTTCTTATGCCGAGAAACAGTTTTCATCTTTTTTTTTTTTTTTTTTTGCCTTCTCGATAACGCTTCACGAAGAACGCTGTCTTATTACAAAGCGACCACCGCTCCAGTGACGCAACACAGAGGTGTGTAACATGATTCGGTTTCGTCAACGGACGTGAGCATTCGCGGAAAAGACAAACGAATCGGGTAGCGCGTGCATTCCATTACAGCTTAATTAGAGAGGTCAAAGGCTGCCTGTTTTTCAGAAAATAATTAAAAATGGCTTAAGATATGCATACTTGAGTAATCCTGCACTTTAGTGCCATGAGCAATAGCGTGGCTACCCTTTTTCGAACCCGGAGTCAAAGAACATGTTCGGGCCCCTACTTAAGTAATGAAAATTGCAAACAGGGGAGACAGCCAAAGACACCGAGCCCATAAAGGGCCCGGGCCCGGGCCCGGAGGCAATTGCCTTGCCTGCCTACATGGTAGCTACGCCACTGGTCGTGAGTCACGGTCAGCCCGCAAGTCACCTCCAGCTCGGAACTGTCGTGAATCGTTTTCTAACGGGCAGTTCCAACTTAACTGAGCATGCGCGACTGTCACTATATCTGCTGATCTATATATACAGTACTGGCAATGTACTACTACGCAAAGTACTTTTTTTTTTTTTTTTCGTTTTCAGAAAGAATAAAAAATAAATTTCTTGACTACATAAAAGAATTTGATTATAAAAATAAAAGTAGATATTTATGAAAACAATAATGGACAAACTATTTTCAGAAAGAATAAAAACATTTTTTTGACTACATAAGAAATTGATTTTATTATTTTCAGGTGATATGGTTTATATTGCCTGAAAATAATAATATGAGTATATTCTGTGATTATTTGTATATATTTGTAATAATTTGTACATATCGCACATTGCAGTGTTACCAATTAACGTATAAGATACACTTTCCTTTCAATTGTAAGGTCCTTGTGGGCGACACTTACCTTTCTGTCATAAGATTCTTCTGCTGGAAAAAACCACTTATAATCAGAATGGGCCTGTATACCCATTAAATTTAAGTACAAAGTGCAAATTTAAGTATAAAGTAATTATAAGTGGTTTTTTTTTTTTTTTTCTGCAGAAGGACCTTCCTCATGACAGAAAGGTGTGTCGCCCACAGAAGGACCTTATTTATTTTACAATTGAAATCCTGAATTTAACTATTGAGTATCCAGAGCCGGAACTACGGTGAGGATAAAGTTGTCTCTCGTAATACGTCGTCGGAAATTATTTTAAATGTTTCCGTAAAAACCAAGGAAAATTTTTAAGAAAATCGGTATGAAGAAGTTCGTTAAACAGGGTTTCGATGTAATTAACTCAAAATTGAAGCAATTTTAAAATATATAACTGGTCGATTGGGCGATTAAATCCCATCCCCATCATTTTAATCGCCCAATCGACCAGTTATATATTTTAAAATTGCTTCATTTTTGATTAATTACATCGAACCCCTGTTTAACGAACTTCTTCATACCGATTTTTTTTTAAATTTTCCTTGGTTTTTACGGAAACATTTAAAATAATTTCCGACGACGTATTACGAGAGACAACTTTGTACGCATTGTCCTCACCGCTGGCCTTTAGGTAATTAGAAAGCGCGAATTAAGGGTGAAAGGGATTACCGTTCCACAACGTTACTGGTGGCCGTAAAAACATGGAACCTCATTCCGAGAAGTCGCGCTAGTCAATATGCTTTCCAGTCAGAAGGTTTAAGAAGATTCCCGACACGGTTAATAGCCACTGGTCAACCTGTGTTGTGGTTTCCCCTTTACTCTGACAAGAAATCATGTTTTTCGGAGAAGTGAGTGTTTCAGGCGTTTCAGTAACTTTCTCCTGTCTATGTTTGCATGGCCACAGTAGCCGAATATCCGAGTGATTCCGATATTTTGCACAGTATTCAAAGAACTAGTGACAGTAATGACGTCGAGGGGTGGAGGAGGAATAAGGCAACTTTGAGGTACGAGGCTTTCACTGTGAAGAAAATGTTCCAAAATATAATGGCATACAGGCATAATTAAAAAAAAAAAAAAACACTGTACGCATTATATCACCAATCTCCAAAAGACCAGCGCGAACTAAGGATCGTATAAGGGTCGTGTGTTCGGGCCACGATAGGCAGCTTGTAGAAGGCAATATGAGAAAACAAAAGGAAATATTTATTTTTTACTGCTAAAATCATGACAGAATACAATTATTTCACAAACACACATTACTGACAGCGATCCCAATTTAATTATATCAAAAACACAGATTAAAATTTGCAAAAAATCATACAAATTATAATCAAACGTTTAAGTACTATATTAATCTTAATATACTTTAAATAATCTTAATAATAATACCGTATTTCCCCATGTATAAGACGCTCGCATGTATAAGATGCACCCTAATTTTGGGGCCCGAAATTTGAAAAAAAATGTATTACATAAAGTTATTGAACTCAAGTTTTATTCATCATAAAATTCATACAACTCCTCATCGCTGTCAAAACTTCCATCCATTAGCTTGTCCTTATCTGTGTCTGATGACGAATCACTGTCTTCATATATTGCCTCCTCCTCAGTTCCATCTATAGCATTTGAAATGCCACACTTCTTAAATGACTTGACAACGATCTCAATCTTGATATTATCCCAGGATCTTTTCACCCAGGTACAAACTTCTCCTATAGTTGGTTTCTTCACTCTTCCTGCTGGTGTCAAATTTTCCCCAGAAGACTTCATCCATTGGTTCCATTCGTCTCTCATGGCAGCTTTGAAGGGTTTGTTAATGCTGACATCAAGTGGTTGGAGCTGGGATGTCAAGCCTCCAGGTATGACCGCAAGTTTTGTTTTTTGCTCTGCAGCAATCTTCTTTGTGTTTTTTGTTATGTGTGCCCTGAATTGATCAAGCACCAATAGGGCAGGTTTGCATAAGAGCCCACCTGGTCTCCTGCTCCAAACATTCTCAAACCAGATCTTCATCTCATCCTGATCCATCCAACCCTTGTCATGAACGTGGACAATCACTCCTTGAGGAATGTCTTCTTTTGACATTGTTTTGCGTTTGAAAATCAGCATAGGAGCCAGCTTGGTTCCGTCGGCACAACAATCTGGAACAACTGTATAATGGCTCTTTTCATGTTCACTTGTTTTCACAGTTACAGTTTTCACCCCTTCTTATCAACAGTTCTATTACTTGGGACATCAAATTGAAGGGGACTTCGTCCATATTTGCAATCTGTCCCAACTCAAACTGATGTGTCTACCGACATTGAATGACAAAACGATGAAATTCAAGGACTTTCTACTCATAGCTTTCAGGCATCTTTTGGGCAAGTCTGGTGCGTGTACGCATGCTTAGTCCATTCCGTTTCATGAACCTGAAGGAGGACACATAAATTGTGTCTTCCTTTGAAATCAGTAACTTCTTTTTCATCAGCAATTCTTCTTGCCTCATGTTGAACCATCTTTGTGGACACAGGAATTCCAATTGCCCTTTGCTCTTCAATCCATATCTTCAATTCCCTCTCTAAATCAGGCCATTTTGCTGACTTGCTTCTCATGGCCTTCTTCTGGCGTGGCGTTTTCAGTAGGGTTTCTTCTTCCCGTAGCCAGTCTCGGATTGTTTTCTCATTTGGAGGAGGACCAAACTTACGTTCAGCAGCACGATTTCCGTTCACTTTTTGCAAATTGGATCACCTTTAACTTGAATTCAGCACTCAGAAATCAGAAAATCTTTTCTGAGCCATTTCTGGGCAGAACGTGGCAAAACGTAACCGGTAACAAGTGCAAATCAATGAGCGCAAAGACAACAAGCGGGAAATGCAAGTAAAAAAAATCTACAACCACTGTATAAGACGCGCTCAGTTTTTATACCCAAAATTTTTCGAAAAAAGGTGCGTCTTATACATGGGGAAATACGGGACTTAAAGACTAAACTCTATTATTTGGGTAACACTTGTTTCCGTGCAGTGTGAGTTGTGCAACGAATTGATTGTACCGTCGAATTTTGTGATTCGGTGAAGGCGATTATTGTGAAGGTGTTTACTTTCTGGTTGATTTGTGTAAACGAGTTCCCGATTTAAAAACATCGCCAAGTGGGGGGAAAACACCCTAGGCTTATAAACGTAGGAGAACAGTGAGGGGGAAAGCAGTGAATGACACTTGTCAATCACTGATCTGGAGTTTTACTTAACGAGAGCATTGATAGTTAAAATAATTAATTTATCTGCTTTTACTATAGTGATTCTGCGACTTTGTAAAGCTTCTGAAAGGTAAGAAAGCTCCTGTAGGATGTCGATCATTAGTGCTAAATCGTTAAAGATGCATTGCAGGATCATCTAGACAAGACTGCAACAATAATTCAGACACAGAATGGGTTTGTTAAGGGAAAGTCTTGTCTGACAAATTTGATAGGATATTATGATGTGGTTACAAAGGAACTGGATGCAAAAAACAATTTTGATATTATATATTTGGATTTCAGGAAAGCTTTTGACACTGTTGCGCATGGAAGACTATTGTACAAATTGGAGCAGAATGGTATTAAGGGTAAGTTGCTACAATGGATAAAAGATGGTTAAGTGGGAGAAGACAGAGGGTGGTAATTAATGGGTGCTGCTCTTCGTGGACTAATGTTTTTAGTGGAGTCCCACAGGGTTCGGCTTTGGGTCCACTGTTGTTTTGTATATTTATCAATGATATTGATGAAGGTATATCAGGTTTAGTGTCGAAGTTTGCAGATGATACAAAGGTTGGCAGGGTTGTTAATGGCAGTGCGCTACGGCAACAGGATTTAGATAATTTGGGCAGATGGGCTAGGAAGGGGCAACTGAAGTTTAACCTTGACAAATGCAAAATACTGCATATGGGCAGAAGTAATCCCAGAGAAACGTACCAGCTGTGTGGTACTACACTTAAGTGGTAGAAAATTAAAAAAAATCTGGGAGTAATTGTGCAGGCAGATATGAAGTTTTCTGAGCAATGCAGACAGGCTGCCAGGGCAGGTCATGGGGTTTTGCCAATGATATATAGGAATTTTGCTAGCAGGGAAAATTAGGTGATTGTCCCTCTGTATAAGGCAATGGTCAGGCCACGCCTTGAGTACTGCATACAGGTAGAGAGGCGCCTCCGTAGCCAGGTGGGAAGGAGCAGCAGTGCATAGCACACGCTTCTTGATTAGACCGGGGTTCGAGCCCGTCACCACCAAATATGGAGGATGCGGACAGGTCAGAGAATGACCACCGCATATCCCGGAGCAATATGGCCTTAGTTGCTAATGCTCCTCAAAACCAAATAACAAACAAACAAACAAACAGGTATAGAGCCTCATTTTAAGAAGGATGTAGATTTGCTTGAGCGTGTACAGAGAAGGGCAACAAGATTGGTGAGGGGAATGAAGGGATCCTCTTACCAAGAGAGGCTTAAGTTCTGCAAATTGCAGTGGCTGGAGACTAGGCACCTGCGCGGTGATCTGATTGAGGTATATAAGGCCTTTAATGGGTTGAGCACGCTGAATTCTGATGGGATCCTTCCACTTGTTCAGATTACGAGCCTAAGGGGGCATAAATTTAAATTAAGAAAAGACAGATGTAGAATAGATTTGTGGAAATTTGTCTTTAGCCAGCGGGTGGTTAATTGCTGGAACAAACTTCCATCTGTCGTTGTGGAAGTTGATAGGTTAAATATATTTAAGGAGGAACTGGACAGGCATTTGGAGGGAATGATGTGATTTTTTTTTTTTTTTTTTTTGGCTGATGCTGCATACACTTGCTTTCTTGCATCACATGCCACTACTACTACTACTACGTTATTAAGAATAAGTTATTAATGCAACAGTGCAATTTTAAATTAAATAAAGAAAATAATGATACTATTGACGATGAGGAATTGAAAGAAATTTTAAACATATGCTACCTGGAATAGTGGAATATGAAAGAACCTTTGTCTCCGTAACAAGACGGGCAAAAACGAATAAGAAATTTTTAAGTTTTCTGATAAAATATGAAATAAAAATTTAATGATTTTAGAGATTTTGTCGAAGACAGTTTATCTTTAAAATCGAGTGAAATTCTCTCTTCAATTAAGAAAGCAAGAAATATCTTTGAAACCACTGCGATTAGCAGTGCTGAAGCTGAGCGAGATTTCAGCATAAATGAATAATATTGTGACAATTAAACACATTGCAGATTATGATGACCATACATCTAAATGGAAAACCATTGCTTCAATTTGATCCGGATCGTTACGTCAAATCATCGCTGAGCCATTGAGCAAAGCAGAAGATGGACAAAAAATATAAAGAAGTAAATTGCATATGGCAATTTTCAGAATAAATTTTTCTTGAATATTTGTATAATAAATTTTTTCATGTAATCTGTCATTTTTGTGTACCTTTTCTAGAAGAGTATTTTTTATGTTAATATTTGTTTTTATATTGTAGAATGTTTTGTGATAGTTTTTGTTATTGGTGATATGGGAAATATTTCGTGTTATTTTTTATTCGCAGTATTAAAATTTTATCATGAAAAAAAATGTATCCTTTATATATTTCCCTAGTTGTTAAAAATAAAGAGAGACCAATAAAACAGTGGTAGATGGTTTTATGTGAATCCTTCGCGTTTCTTTTAGGTATTTTGATTTGTATATTGATTACGAAATAAAAGAGCTTTTGTATTATAAATACTGTATAAAAGATACAATTGATTTAAGTAAGTGTAAGTGTGTTTAGGGTCAAGCGGCACCAGGGGTTTCCCCCATCTCGCGTAGTTTACATTGTGGTGTGTTACAGAACGCTGTAAATGCCAGGGATTTAAAAGTGTGTGGGTCTTGGATCGTTTAGTGTCGTGTACCGTTGTTCTTCTGGTCGTTTAGCCGCTAAACCCCAATTGGGGCCCAACGTTGCCCCACTTACGCCCCGTGGAGGCAGACCAGGAACCCAGTAGCTTATATGCACTCTGGCAGGTAGGTCCTGCCACCTAATTTCCTGAGATTTCGATGACTAGGACCTTAAAAAAAAACAAAAACAAAAACGGGGGCACTTAAGTTTAGAAAAGCCAGGAGAGGTTGATATGGTTCAGTTTTCAGTTTAGAAATCGTTAATTTTGATTAGTTATGTGGGGTTTACGCTGGCGTATTAGTCAGAGTAGGGGGAATAGACTGAAGACTGAGGGGAAAGACAGAAGTATGGGGTCGATAGGGAAGGCATGCCCATGCCTCACCAGGCGAAATATATGGGGTGGTAGGGGAGGGAGGAAACAGGAAGACCATCTCCTCCTCCCCCCTGCCAGGGACAGGGAAAAAGGAACCAGGCAAGGGAGCTGGTAGAGATCACCATTTGGCTACATGGCAGTGAGGCTGCATCAGTCGTAGTGTAGTCATAAGTCCGGTAGTAGAGTCACTCGTGGGACAGTGTCCCGTCCAAGTTGAATGTCTTTGTTTTTGGTTCTCTATCTTCATTCAGTATATTTGTCAGTTTCACTTAGGTCTCATATTTGTTGGTACATAGGCATGGTTTCTTGGTAGACAGCTAGTAGCTTCCACATAATTTTCATTCCGGGGTGTGTCCTAAAGGATGTTTTGATTTGTTATCTGGCTGGTCGTCTTTTACTCCTGGTGTATTGCATATAGTGTTCTCCTTGAGAAGAGTTCTTGAGCGAAGTTGGTCAGGGCTCTGTATTCCTCCTCTGAATCCGATACAATTGATTTATGATAACTACAGTATCGTATAGTGTATAGTGTATAGTGTGTTTAGGGTCTAACGGCACCAGGGGTTCCCCCATCTCCGCGTAGTATACATTGTGGTGTGATACAGAACACTGTAGAAGCCACAGGTTTAAAAGTGTGTGGATATTGTGGTGTGTAATGTTTTGTACCGTTGTTCATCTGGTCTTTTAGCCGTTGGGTCTCAAATGAGACCCACCGTTGCCCACACTATACCCCGTGGAGGCAGACCAGGTACACCAGTATTTTAGAAATTTACTATTTACTCTGGCAGGTCCTGCCACCTAATTTCCTGAGATTTCAGTGGCTAGGCCCTAAAAAAAAAAAAAAAAAAATGGAGGGGGGAGAAACGCTAGAAATTGGGTCAGCCCGAAAGAAATATAAGTTATACGGGTTAGAGTTCTTTTTTTTTTTTTTTTTATTTTAGTGTGGGGCTTGTGTAGTTTTGGCAAGGGTCAAACGCTAGTCGCAAGATAGCTAGAGAGGGAAGGGAGACTGAAGACTGGGGGGGTGAAAGACAGAAATATGGGGTCAATAGTGAAGGTAACCCCAAAAGTCGGCGGGGCAGGCCCATGCCTTACCAGGTGAAGATAGGGGATGGCAGGGGGGGAGGGTACAGAGTAACCATCCCCTGCCAAGGGAAGGGAAAGAAAGTGAACCGAGTGAGGGTACCCGGTTCAGGTCGCCTAATGATGTTTCGGCAGCAAACTGCATAATGTCTTTGTCAGGTCTTCGTATGCCATTCCTGGGACATGTTGTCCCGTCCGTGTGAGTGGTCAAGTTCAGATAATGACTTCAGTTTAAGCCAGTGGTCAGATCCAGGTAAGTTAATGATTAGTTTTTCAGATTGTAGCTGTTAGGTTTTTGTTTGGTTGACACATCTAAGGATCTTTATTATGGATGACGAGTGGTTAGTTTGTGGGAAAATTCCAGCTAAGGTTGTGGGTATGTTCTTCTTCTAGTAAAAAGATCCTGCGCAAACTGCGTTAAGGCTTTATAATTGTCCTCGCCCTCCAGGAGATATTGTTCTTGGTTTATTGGCGAGAAACGTATTCTAGTTATTAAGAGGCAGCGGAGGTCTTCGTATAGTTGGCAGTGGTGCATGAGGTGCTCCCACGTCTCTGGCTGTCCACAGTGGCAGAGAGGGGTGTCACTTAATCCGAAACTGGAGAGTTTTGCTCTTATTGCGCCGTGTCCCGTGAGCAGGTAAGATGTCAGCAGTCCCGGTGAAAACCAGTTTGGGCTTTTGGGAAACACTAGTTGATTATCCGGTATGAATCTTCGGGTGACTTCCCCTTTTGTCGAAGTCGTCCAGCGGGTTTGCCAGGCCTACTGTAGGTGGGTGAGAAGGCGTTTTTTGTCGAGTTTACGATCGTTCGCCAGATCAGTTGTGTAGTCTAGGCAGGTGATTGCTTTGCCTTTGGATAGTTGATAAAGCAACCCACAGCGGACGATCTCCAGGTCCAGGGGGAGAGCGCCCAAGAGGACCTGGAGGGCGTGGGTGCTTACAGTACAGCAGGCTCTCGAGATTGTCAGTAGGACTGAACGTTGAATGGTCTCTAGCTTCCTTTTGTTTACTGCTGTCACCGCCTTGTGGAACCAGACTCCTGATGCGTATGTTATTGCTGGTAAGAAGACTGCCTTATAGAAGAGGACTAGGGTCCTCTTCTTAAGCCCCCAGTCGCGACGAGTGACTCTAGCTATTAGTGCGGAGTATTTTTTGATTTTGCTTCGGAGGTAAATAAGATGGGGTGTGAATGACAGATTTTTATCCAGCAGAATACCAAGATATTTAAGTTCGGTGGAAAGCTTAATTGTTGCTTCCTGAATCTTTATCTGGGGAGGCCTTCTGATATTGAGAGAACCTTTAAGTAGGATGGAGCAGGTTTTTGTTGGGGATATCTTTAAGTGGTTTTGGGTGGCCCAGTCTTGTAGGATATTTATAGCACGGTTTGCAGAGATCTCTAGTTGAGTTCTTGAGTCTGCCGCCAGCATCAGGATCAGGTCATCCGCATAGGCCTGTGACCTCACATTACCAAGGTGAGGTTTAGAAAGCTGTCGAGCACCACGTTCCAGAAAAGTGGGCCAAGTACTGAGCCTTGTGGGCATCCTCTAAAGACTGGTCGTGTGACTGAACAGTACGGAGCACTGACGGTTACTGTTCTGTTTGCAAGATAGGTTTTTATACAATTGTACAAATTAGCTGGTAGTTTTGCTTTCCGGAGTCTGCCGAGGACGCTTGGCCACCAGAGGGAGTCAAACGCCCCGGCAAAATCCACTGAAATGACAAGGAAGTATTTATGGCTGGTAGTGATAGCTGCTTTGACGATATTCTCTAAGGCGTCCACATGGAGCATCCCCTTCTAAAGCCGTATTGGTTGTCAGAGTGAAGGCCAGCCTTGGAGTAATGAATTTCTATTCTATTGCTTAGAAGATGTTCTAGGAGTTTGCTTAGTATGGATAGAAGAGCGATGGGCCGGTATGACTCCGGAAGGTCTTGAATACTTGCGGCCGACCGGGCTAGCCGGGTGGGTAAAGTGCCTGCCTGGCAACCCAAAGGTCGCGGGTTCGAATCGCGCCTCGGGCTTGGATCAAAGTACTGCAAAAACCTTGGGAGGTGCATTATGGCTACAGAAACCGATGCGTCAACAACTACCAAAAAAAAAAAGTATACTTGCGATTGTTGCAATCGCAATTTAAATGCATTTAGACGCAATCAACTGGACTTTACCATTCCTTGTGGGAAGGACGGGGATAAGCAAAAGAAAGCAGCAGAACCTTTTGTTACAAACGTACCGCAATTTTTTTCATTTAAACAGATATCTGAAGTAGCAAATTTAGCCAAAGAAAGAATGGCACTTTTTTTGTGGAGCACTCATCATTTATGTAAGTTATGTAAGGCGTGTTTCTGCTTTAGCAAAGGAATTTATAAATTAAAATTAACAAAATGTACTGCCATAGTACAAAATGTTTTGGTTCATATTGCTAGGCCTCGTTATAAGATCTATTACAAAAATAAAAGGAAATCATGATTGCATATTTAGAATTAGTACAGAATTTAAAGATTTGTTGTTAATCAGAATTTAAAGATTTGTTGTCATTAACAAACGTATCTAGAATAAGGTTTAAATTTGGCTAAATTTTAAGCATTAGGAACAGATATTGATTCCGTTATAATTGGCATAAACAAAGGGTTCATGCAGGGCTGGATTTTAGTGTTCGTCGGCCCCAGGCACTTTTATTCCGAAATGTGCTAAAAGAGGGGGGTAAATCCTCACCTGGGGCAGAAATATTTGGTCCTTGAGGTTGTCACAGACATTCTCTCAGATATGCCAGACAGGCTGTACTTGCTACCTGGGAGTCTAAATCTCTGCTGGAACTAATATTCGGGTGACACTCGAGTCAAGTGGATCCAATTTCGGCGAAGTCCGGACGGTCTGTGACAGTCAAATCCTCTGATTGCACATTCACGATGGTGGGACTGTTAGCAATCCTGGGTATAACCTCCATGCATAAGTACATGGTGGGTGACCACCCAGGCGTGAAACAACGTAAACAGGGGTCGAGGTGTGGCGCGTTACTAGGCAGTACTAGGTGGTAGATGACTCTCATCAACCAGTGCAATACCATCACTTTGCTTATTGGAGGCTTGTAATGGTGGAACCCATGTTTAGTCTCTCGATCTAAGTTTCGGTCAACCTTTCCCCATCTCTTCCAGCAGGCGCTTCCATAGCCAGTTGGGAAGGAGCAGCAGTGCGTAGCACACGCTTCTTGATTAGACCGGGGTTCGAGCCGTCACCACCATATACGGAGGATGCGGAAAGGTCAGGGAATGACCACCGCATATCCCAGAGCAATATGGCCTTAGTTGCTAATGCTCCTAAAAACCAAATAACAAACAAACTTCTCTTCCATCATGCAGTATGATTGATGACTTTTGAGATTATGATGAACATCGTGGCGAGACCATTATTCCTTACATTTCGAGGGTTCAGCTCTAAAACGGCGTTCGCAGCCCGGCCGCTAGTTAGTACACCGGACCGAACCTATTGGTAACTCTTTAGGAGGCTTCTGGATCAGCTAGTGTATAATCTTGCTACCTCTACTCTGCCAGATAGTGACTGGAGGCAGTCCGAGTAGTGTGGGTGTGTGTGGGTGTGTGTGTGTGTGTGTGCGTGCGCGGGGGGGGGGGGCATTGTCGAGGCCACGTTATGTCAAGGATCTGGGTATATTCTTACCATGTGTACGCCATATCCAAAAATTCCATTACTTCATCTGAATAAAGTAATGGAATTTTAGGACTGCTGCTCCTTCCCAACTGGCTATGGAAGCGCCTGCTTGAAGAGATGGCGAAGGGTTGACCGAAATCAGCATGTCCCATTCACTTTTTCTTACTATTTAATACACGATCAATTGTCAAACTAATAGAGTAAGCTTATCTGCGAAAAGATCTAAACCTCCCAAACATTTCCCAATTCATTTCACAAATATACTTGGTCTCAACTCTAATTTCAACGATGTCCATTTCCACTTTCAGTCTGCCAAATCCCATGTACTTTTTCTGACAGAATCTCCGTTATCGGTTGATTCAACTACAGCTCATCTCAGATGCCCAAATTATTCGCTGTATGATTCCTTTCGCCCCAAAGGTGGTACTTGTGCATATGTCCGTTCTGATATTCCCTGTCAGAGACTTGTCAATTTGGAATCTCCTCTCTTTGATCTTCTCTGGCTTAAAATCTCTCTACCTCATTGTGTCAAATTCATCTGTTGTCTCTACGGTTCTCCCAACTCCACTAATCACTTTGAGCTCTTTGACTTCCTCTCTTTACAACTTGACTTTCTCCAGTCAAACTTTCCTAACAGAGTGGTAATTTTTTCTTGGTGAAAAATCCCTCCCATCCAGTTATCGCCCCATTGCAATTACTTCTACTCTTTCTAAAGTAATGGAGAAATTCATTATCCGCCAACTCTTAAACTACCTAGAAACCTTCCGTCTGATCAACGATCGCCAGTATGGATTCCGTCAGTGTCGATCCACCGGTGATTGGCTTATGTTACCCATTTATGGACTAATTCAATGGAAAGGTTCGGTGAAACACAAGTAGTTGCTCTTGATATCTCAAAGGCTTTCAATCGTGTTTGGCATAAAGGTCTTCTAAAAAAACTTTCATCTTATGGTTTGCCATCTGTTTTTAGTAATTGGTTATCCAGTTTTCTCTCTGATCGCTCACTGAGGGTGATGGTAGATGGCTCTCTGTCTTCTAACTTTTCCACTAATGCCGGTGTCCCCCAAGGTTCAGTTCTTTCCCCCACTCTTTTCCTCTTGTATATTAATGACCTTCTTCCATTGACTGGAAATCCTATCCATAGTTTTTCCGATGATAGCACATTGCATTCCACTTTCCATTTTGAGAAACTTTGCCATGGTCAATCCGTTTCAACTTCTCGAAAATCTGCTACTGATTCCTTAAATGCGGATCTTGAGGTGTTTCTCCAGTGGGGCAAAGACAACTTAGTTGATTTCAATCATTCTAAAATTCAGTCTTGTCTTATATCTCGCAAAAAGGATTCTTCTGCTCCTATGCTTATCTTTGGTGACACTCCGATTTCTAGGCAAGATGATATATCTGTTTTGGGGATTACTCAGACTTCTCATCTCTCTTGGCTCAAGCAGATTACAAATATTGCTTCCTCCGCATCTAAAAAACTTGGTTTTCTCTTTCGCTCTCGGCGTTACTTTTCTTACAAACAGCTGCTCACTCTGCACAAATCACAAATCCGCCCTACCATGGAATATTGTTCCTACATTTGGGGTGGTGCTCCCAAAACCTCTCTCACGCTTCTTGATTCCATTTAGAAGAGGGCAGTTAGGCAAAAAAATTGCTTTTTATTCTTTCTGAAAAGAAAGAAAAAAGTACATAGGTTTGTCCATTATTGTTTTTATAAATATCTACTTTTATTTTTATAATCAAATTATTTTATGTAGTCAGGAAATTTATTTTTTATTCTTTCTGAAAACGAAGAAAAAAAAATTACTGCGCGTAGTAGTACATTGACAATACTCTTGATAATAGAGAGCTATTAAGTGCTCGATAATTCCTGTATTCTATTATATTATGAAACAACAGGGATTACATTTAGGTATAGGAAGCTTCGTTTCCAACCAACTCTCCTAGTCCAACGCGCTAATAATTCTTTGGGAAGGCCATATCAATTTTACAAAACATGTAAAATTTTACAAAACAGACCAGAGGTATGGGAGCAATGGTGCCAGAGGTATGGTGTTTGAAGACCGTAGCGCTCAATGTTGAGAACTAGGGGTCTGAACACTACGGTTCTGACCACTCGGTTCTGACAGTGGGGAAGATGTCCCTGTGTTTTGTTGTTGTTTTTTGGTTTTTAGGTGTATTAGCAACTAAGGCTATATTGCTCCGGGATATGCGGTGGTCATTCCCTGACCTTTCCGCATCCTCCGTATTTGGTGGTGACTGGCTCGAACCCCGGTCTAATCAAGAAGCATGTGATACGCACTATTGCTTCTTCCCACCTGGCTACGGAGGCGCCCACCTGTGTTTTGTAAAATTGATATCGCCTTCCCAAAGAATTATTAGCGCGTTGGACTAGGAGAGTTGGTTGGAAACGAAGCTTCCTATATCTAAAGGTAATCCGTGTTGTGTCATAAATAGACGCAATCCAAATGCATTTAGATGCGTTGCGCATCTAAATGTGTAGAAAACAGCATCGATTGAAATACCGATTTTGTAGTTGAAGCGACATACGCAGCCGTTCAGGGAAACTAACAATGGAATGTTACGAAAATGCGAGACGAAAAAATAAATTGTTGACAAATATTTGTATTGATTGTTGCAGCCATATGACCAATACTTGTATTGTTGCAGTCATACTTACTTCAGGAACTATGATTCTGACGTCATATTACTCAAATTCTAAAAACTTAGAACTCGAGAGACTATCACATCCAGGTTTTATCGTAAAGGGGGGCATGATGACCAGGCTGACTGGAGATATCATACCGCTCTCGAAAAATGCATCACGCGCTCTAATCACACTACTAGTGAATGCTCCGCATCATCCACTGTAGGCTTGAGCCAGAGGCGTAAGCCTACAGTGGATGACGTCACTTCCGTAATGTCATCCGCTGCAGTCATCAAAAAGTAGGCAAAACTGCGAGCCCAGCTCACCACTGCATCATATGACTTAAACGATGCTGCTTTTGCAAATAATTTGCTAATCTAGAATTGGCTGTGTACTAATATGATGCATTTGCAGTAACTTGTACATAGCTTTAGTATTAACTGATTTATAATCGGCCTGTTTGTATGATGTTTTATAAAAGAAAGAGTCTAAATGCTCCTTTTCTACTTTAAAGATAGCAATGTCATTGAAGTTGAACGTCACAAATTTCATAGAAGTGCGTCGGGCCAAATCTTTCAGGTTATAAAAATTGTCATGACTCATCTCTGTCACCTCCAAAGGGGTTCCTGTCTTTCCGACAGTTCTAGCTAATGTAACATATTGTGATGGGACGAATACGAAACCAGACTTTAGCGATCTTTTAATATTTCCTCTATTAATGAGTGTACAGAGTAACCCTCGTTATGCATATGATCTACAACAAGAAATTTGTGTATAATGGTTTTGATTCGAAAGTTCGCCACAGCATACAAATAGGCTGCTATAATAAATTTGTTCTTTTGTTGTCCCCCACAGTTGTCTGAATAAAAGATAATTTCAAGATCGTTGGATTGGCAAGAAGCTGCTCTCTCTTCTAAATATTTTAGTAGGCAAGATCCTATTTCAATGGAACCTTTTCCACCTTCACACCATATGTAGCAATTTACAACGTCTAAATTCGCTACGGCTTGAAGTTTTGCCTTCCATAACAAAACAGTCAATGATAAACTATTACAAGAAAAAAAAAAAAAAAAAAAAACACTGTGGCACAAAACAATGTAAACTATTTTGAGTTGAGGCCGCCGTAGCCTAGTTGTCAGGCGCGCGGGTGCATAAGTACACGTGCCTTCAAGCCCGTGACTGCTGAATACGGTGCTGTTTCTTGTATTCGGTCTATTTGTGAACTCTTCTGACCGTTTGGTCGTCCTGGAGTATAACAGAAAATTTATGATTTATTGCAATAGTGGTTCAACTTAAATAATGCCAGCTGATATTATAAGCAAGAAGGTTGTATTACACTGCAATACTGGCACAACTCAAAAAAGGGTCACTGTTGCACACAGGCGCTCTCCCTAGGTGGGCGGCACACTGAAGATGTGTCACTGTTGACGCTTCTCGATGCAGTAAAAACTATAAAGGCATAACGACACTTGTACCAATTAGCGAGGAAATATTGAACTCACTTTGTTCTGTTAGTTATTGTATAAATGTAGACTCCACTATCCCAACTTCATTAGTTGTATTAACTCAAAAATTAAGAAATTTTTAGTTATTGCAGCCAGTGAACGATATATTTTTTTAATTTTTCAGAAATAAATCTCCAGTGCTGGGTGACGTTGCAAATACAATTTCAAGATTACGTACAAGTTAGTGCAAACGCATCGTATTAGTACGCAGCTAAACTCTGAATTGGCAAAAATACGCAAAGGCGGCATCGTTTAAGTTATATCTCATATTGTGAATACCTTCCCAACGAGTTGCCATGATATTGCACTACTTCGAATGAGCGTTACTTATTCGAAGTAGTGCAATATCATGGCAACTCGTTGTGAAGGTATTCACAATATGAGATTTAACTTAAACGATGCCGCCTTTGCACCAACTGGTATGTTGTCTAAATCTCTCGCAGACTGAGGCTAAAGCCCTTAACGTATTTCAATTTCATGATTATAGTTGTAAAGTTATTTTTATTTATTTATTTTTTTTTACACTTCAGTTACAGTGTTTGTTTATTATTTGGTTTTTATGAGCATTAGCAACTAAGGCCATATTGCTCCAGAAATATGCGGTGGTCATTCCCTGACCTTTCCGCATCCTCCGTATTTGATAGTCACGGGCTCGATCCCCGGTCTAATCAAGCAGCGTGTGCTACGCAGTGTTGCTCCTTCCCACCTGGTTACGGAGGCGCCCACTTCAGTTACAGCACTTCTCGAAGTTTAGAGGCAATGATAAAGACTAAAAGTAACGTTTTTAACAGTCAACACGTATATTGATGTACGTTTAACTGTATAATAGCCACGTGGGCAGGAGCAATAGTGCGTAGCACACGATTCTTGATTAGACCGGGGTTCGAGTCCGTGCCCACCAAATACGGAGGATACGGAAAGGTCAGGGAATGACCACCGCATATCCCAGAGCAATATGGCCTTAGTTGCTAATGCTCCTAAAAATCAAATAACAAACAAACAAACATCTCTTACAGTATGATTGATGACTTTTGAGATTATGATGAACATCGTGGGGAGATCCATTATTCCTTACATTTCGTGGGTACAGCTCTAAAACGGTGTTCGCAGCCCGGCCGCTAGTTAGTACACCGGACCGAACTTATTGGTAACTCTTTAGGAGGCTTCTGGATCAGCTAGTGCCTCTACTCTACTCTGCCAGATAGTGACTGGAGGGAGTCCGAGTAGTGTGTGTGTGTGTGTGTGTGTGTGTGCGGGGGAGTATTGTCGAGGCCACGTTATGTCAAGGATCTGGGTATAGTCTTACCATGTGTACGCCATATCCAAAAATTCCATTACTTCATACAGTATGTCCCACCCACTTTTTCTTACTATTGAATACACCATGAATTGTCAAACTAATAGCGTAAGCTTATCTGCGAAAAGATCTAAACGTCCCAAACACTTCCCAATTCATTTCACAAATATACGTGCTCGCTAACAAACGCTAATCTCAACGATGTCCATTTCCACTTGTAGTATGCCAAACCCCATGTACTTTTTCTGACAGAATCTCCATTATCGGTTGATTCAACTACTGCTCATCTCAGATGCCCAAATTATTCGCTGTACGATTTCCTTCGCCTTCGCCTCCAAAGTAGTACTTGTGCATATGACCGTTCTGATATTCCCTGTCAGAGACTTGGTAACTTGGAATCTCCTCTCTTCGACCTTCTCTGGCTTAAAATCGCTCTACCTCATTGTGTCAAATTCATTTGTTGTCTCTACCGTTCTCCCAACTCCACTAATCACTTGGAGCTCTTTGACTTCCTCTCTTTACAACTTGACTTTCTCCAGTCCAACTTTCCTAACAGAATGGTAATTTTCCTTGGTGACAAATCCCTCCATCCAATTATCGTCCCATTCCAATTACTTCTACTCTTTCTAAAGTAATGGAGAAATTCATTACCTGCCAACTCTTAAACTACCTAGAAACCTTCCATCTGATCAACGATCGCCAGTATGGATTCCGTCACTGTCGATCCACCGGTGATTGGCTTATGTTACCCATTTATGGACTAATTCAATGGAAAGGTTCGGTGAAACACAAGTAGTTGCTCTTGATATCTCGAAGGCTTTCAATCGTGTTTGGCATAAAGGTCTTCTAAACAAACTTTCATCTTATGGTTTGCTATCTGTTTTTAGTAATTGGTTATCCAGTTTTCTCTCTGATCGCTCACTGAGGGTGATGGTAGATGGCTCTCTGTCTTCTAACTTTTCCACTAATGCCGGTGTCCCCCAAGGTTCAGTTCTTTCCCCCACTCTTTTCCTCTTGTATATTAATGACCTTCTTCCATTGACTGGAAATCCTATCCATAGTTTTTCCGATGATAGCACATTGCATTCCACTTTCCATTTTGAGAAACTTTGCCATGGTCAATCCGTTTCAACTTCCCGAAAATCTGCTACCAATTCCGTAAATGCGGATCTTCAGGTGTTTCTCCAGTGGGGCAATGACAGCTTAGTTGATTTCAATCATTCTAAAATTCAGTCTTGTCTTATATCTCGTAAAAAGGATTCTTCTGCTCCTATGCTTATCTTTGGTGACACTCCGATTTCTAGGCAAGATGATATATCTGTTTTGGGGATTACTCAGACTTCTCATCTCTCTTGGCTCAAGCAGATTACAAATATTAGCATTAGCATTAGTAGAGGCATTTGATGCAAGAAAGCAAGCTTATGCAGCATCAGCCAAAAAAAAAAAAAAAACCCACTTCCACTTCACCCCTCTGTTCGTTCAAAATACCTGTCCAGCTGAGCCTTAAACTTATTTAGGCTATCAACCTCCACCACAAGGGATGGCAGTCTGTTCCACCAACCAACCACCCGCTGGCTAAAGGCAAATTTCCGCACGTCTATCCTACATCTGTCTTTCCTCAATTTGAATTTATGCCCTCTCAGGTGATTTTTCTGAGCTAGAGGAAGAATCCCATCAGCATTGAGCATGCTTAAACCATTCAAGGCTTTATACACCTCTATCAGATCACCTCGCTGGTGCCTAGTCTACAGACACTGTAATTTGCAAAACTTAAGCCTTTCTTCGTAAGAGCACCCCTTTGTTCCATTCACTAATCTTGTTGCCCTTCTCTGTACTCGTTCCAGCAGCTCTACATCCTTCTTGAAATGAGGCCTCCAGACCTGTATACAGTACTCTAGGTGTGGCCTGACCATTGCCTTATACAATGGAATAATCACCTGCTTATCCCTGCTGGAAAAATTCCTGTATATCATTGACAATACTCCATGAGCTATTCTTGCAGCCCGTCTGCACTGCTCAGAGAACTTCATATCTGCCTGCACAATCACCCCCAAGTCCCTTTCATTCTCTACCACTGTCAGTGTAGTACCACAGAGTTGATACGTTGCTCTGGGGTTGCTGTTTCCCATGTGTAGTACTTTACATTTGTCAATGTTAAACTTCATTTGCCACCTCTCAGCCCATCTGCTCAACCTTTCCAGATCCTGTTGCAGCAGCATAGTGTCAGTAGTGTCCTTGACAACCCTGCCAACCTTTGTATCATCTGCAAACTTGGACATTAAGCTTGATATACCATCATCAATATCATTTATAAATACAGAAAACAATAATGGACCCAACACTGAGCCCTGAGGGACTCCACTAATAACATTAGTCCACGATGAGCAGTGTCCATTGATTACCACTCTCTGTCTTCTCCCCCTCAACCACCCCTTTATCCATAGCAGCAATTTGCCTCCAATGTCACACTGCTCCAATTTGTGTAGCAGTCTTCCATGTGCAACAGTATCAAAAGCCTTTCTAAGATCCAAGTATATAATATCAAAGTTATTCCCTGCATCCAGTTCTTTTGTGACTGCATCATAGTATCCAATCAAGTTGGTCAGGCAAGACTTCCCCTTAACAAAACTATGCTGTGTCTGAGCTATAACTGAAGTCTTGTCTAAATGATCCTGCAGTGCTTCTTTAACCAGTGCCTCCATTAATTTTCCTGGAACAGAAGTTAAGCTCACAGGTCTATAATTACTTGTGTCAGCCTTTGATCCTCCTTTGTGAATTGGGGTCACATTTGCACATTTCCAGTCTATGGGTACCTCCCCTGAGTCTAAGGAAGCTCTCATAATTATGGCTAAGGGTTTGCTTACCTCCTTTGCTGCCTCCTTTAATATAACTGGATAGATCCCATCCACCCCGGGTGCCTTTCTTGTGTTTATCTTCAACAGTTTTTCCTCCACTTTACTCCCAGTTATTTCAAGATTCTGTAGCTTACTGCTAGAGTTGAATACACCTCTGGCATTCCCCTTGCTGAATAACCCCTCATGTGTGAATGTCGATGCAAAATATTCATTTAGTTTGTTAGCTACCTGAGCAGGATCATCAACAGCTGACCCATCAATATCAAGTGGACCAATCTGATTCATCCCCTTCCTTCTAGAGTTTACATAAGTAAAGAACTCTTTGCTGTTTTTCTTTGCATCCCTTGCCAAGGATTTCTCGTAATCTGCCTTCGCCTGCCTAACCTCCTTTGTAACCTGGTTGCATATCAACTTGTATCTATCATAGGCTTCTGTGTCATGTGTTAATTTGTAATTATCCCATGCATTTTTCTTCTCTGCCATATGCCTCATTAGTTCATCTGACATCCATTTTGGCCTAAACCTTGAACAATATTTCTTAGTTGGTATGTAAAGCCTAGTAGCTTCCAAGATAAGTTCTTTGAATGCTTCCCATTTTGAATTTGCTGTTGGTAACATCATCAGTTGGTCCCACTGTATAGAATTTAAATACTGTCTCAGTCCATCGTAGTCGCCTTTACGAAAGCAATACACCTTCCCTTTACCCCTAATGGTAGTTACCTCTTTGAGTAAATCCCACTTCAGCACACTGTGATCACTACCACCTAGTGGTTCGTTTATCTGCAGATTCTTAATGCATGAAGAATCACTGCTGATAATCAAATCAAGAGTATTACTCCCTCTAGTTGCCTCCCGAACATGCTGATGTAGAAAATAATCATCCAATAAATCCACAAAAGCCCTGCTAGTGTGTGAGTAACCAGCCCCCAAATTCCAGTCAATATCTGGGAAATTAAAATCTCCCATTATAAGACTCTCTGATTTACTGGCCCACTCTATTTCCCTGTACAGTTCCTTATTATACTCATCAGAGTCATTAGGCCTATAGCACACTCCTACTCTCAATTTTGATCTCCCAATGTCACACCAAACTGACTCAACACTGCACTGTCCAGCGATGTCGACTGGCTTCACTTTCTTGGATTTTATGTGTTTCTTAACTAATAGCATAACCCCTCCCCCCTTCCTATCCTGTCTATCCTTTCTGTAGACGTTGTACTCCCCAAATTGCAGTTCTGCATCCCTTATATCTGTGTGACACCACGTCTCTGATATCCCAACAATATCTGCCTTTGATGTTTTGAGCAATACCTCAAATTCATCAAATTTATTTACTAAACTCCTAGCATTGGTGTACACGCAAGTATACCTGCACCTGTTTCTATTCTTAACTACCCTAACACAACCCATGTGTTTACTTGTACCGCAATGGCTCCCAGCAGTCTCTGAAATACCATGCATCTTGTTTTTCAGGCTTCTGCTCATTCTAATAGGAGCAGTGCAAGAATCTCTTTCACCTCTGCCAGTGGCTACTGTCAATCTATTGGTCTTTGTCTCCCCCCAAGCTATCAGTTTTCCGACCCACCTAACACTGCCTCGATAGCATCAGCAAATATTCTTGCACCCTTTCTATTTAAGTGTATCCCATCCCTGTAGAAGCAATCTCTCCTGTTAACAAGTACAGTCCAGGCTGAAAAAAATTCTACCCCTTGAGCCTTGCACAATCTTTCCAGGGCCGAATTGATCGACAAGGCTCTCATCATATACTCCCTCCTATCGTGTCTGGGCAGAATTGCAGACACTTTCAAATTCAACCCTAATTTTCGGCTTTTGTTCAACAGTGACCTGTACTTGTTAAGTAATTCTGCCGGTCTCCTACGCTTAATATTATTAGTGCCAACGTGTACAACTATATCACCTTTTGTGCCCTTAAAAGATGATATTCGCTCTACAACGTCATCAACCTTTGCCCCTGGCAGACATACCCTGGTCCTGTTCCACCTATCTTTTTTACAAAGCATGTTCCCCGTTTCCCTGACAATAGAGTCACCAACAACTACTAGTTCCTTCGGGACCAGCGCATTCTGCCTTGGGGGTTGCCTCTGTGTCACGCGATGCCCAAGTGCAAGCTCTGGCGTTGATGTGGGCAGCTGAGAGCTTGATGGGCCCCTCAATTTAGTTTCTTCGAGGGCATCCACCCTGTCCTTCAAGCTCTCATATAGGCCCACAAGAACGCCGAGTTGTTGCCTGATATCGATACACTCCTTGCATCGCGCACACACAAAGACATCCCCCTTGGCAGTATCATGTCCCGTACCCGATTGCTCTGCAAACATCAAGCAAACAGTGCATTTTATAAGGCTGTGAGTCAGAGGACAACTGCCCCCCTCAGTTCTGCTCTGAGCCACTCTGCATCTGAGCCACTTGCTTGCTCTGCATCTAAAAAACTTGGTTTTCTCTTTCGCTCTCGGCGTTACTTTTCTTCCAAACAGCTGCTCACTCTGTATAAATCGCAAATCCGCCCTGCCATGGAATATTGTTCCCACATCTGGGGTGGTGCCCCCAAAACCTCTCTCAGTCTTCTTGATTCCATTCAGAAGAGGGCAGTTAGGTTTATTAATGATTCATCTCTAACTGAGTCTCTCCACTCACTGTCTCATAGACTTACTGTTTCTGCTGCATTCCTCTTCTACAGATATTTCCATGGGCACTGTTCTTCTGAATTGGCTTCTAGAATTCCTGCTATCTCTTTCAAATCAGTCCGAACACGTGCAGCCACCAGCCAACCCCCATTTACAGTCAAACTTCAAACTCATAGAACCAACTTTTCATCTTCTTTGTTTATTCATTCAACTGCAGTTTTCTAGAACAACCTTCCTTCATACGTATTTCCTGAAAATTACAATCTACAGAAGTTCAAGTCCAATATCTTCTTTCATCTTCTCAACAGCCAACCCAATTACGGCTGTTGAGAAGATGAAAGAAGTTCCAATAAGTTCTAATACCTCTCGTGTTTGGGGTTTACATAAAAAAAAATTGTTCCTTCTATTTAACACTTTTAGCATTAGTATATGATGCAAGAAAGCAAGCTTATATAGCACCTGCCAAAAAAAAAAAGAAAGAAAAAAAAAACTTCCCATTTCTCCCATTCGCTCACTCCAGATTTTTGTCTAGTTCAACCTGAAATTTATTTAAGCTATCAACTTCCACAACAACAACAGAGGGAAGTCTGTTCCAGCAATCAATTACCCGCTGGCTAAAGGCAAACTTCCGCACATCTATTCTAGAACTGTATTTCGTTAATTTAAATCTATGCCCCCTCAGGTTCTTAATATGAGCAAGCGGAAGTATGCCGTCAGCGTTGAGCTTGCTCAAACCATTCAAGACCTTAGACACCTCAATCAGATCACCTCGCAGGTGCCTAGTCTCCAGATGCTGCAGCTTGCAGAATTTAAGCTACTTTTGCTAAGAGAACCCCTTTATTCCTCTCATCAATCTTGTTGCCCTTCTCTGTACTCGTTCAAGCAACTCTACATCCTTCCTAAAATGCGGCCTCCAGACCTGAACGCAGTACTCAAGGTGTGGCCTGGCCGTTGCCCAGGTGATTATCCCCACAAGGGGATAATCACCTCCTTGTCTCTGCTAGCAAAATTTCCATATATCATTGACAAAACTCCATGATCTGCTCTGGCAGCGCGTCTGCACTGTTCAAAGAACTTCATATCTGACTGCACAATTACCCCCAGCTCTTTTCATTGTCCTCCTTCCTAAATGTAATACTATACAGTTGGTACGTTTCTCTTGGGTTAATGCTACACAAATGCAGTACTTTGCATTCGTCAATGTTAAACTTTAGTTGCCACTTCTCAGTCCATATGCATAACTTTTCTCGATCCTGTTGCAGTAGCAACTGCAAACTTGGACATCTTTACTGTCATTAACAACCATGCCAACCTTTGTATCAACTGCAAACTTGGACATTAAGCCTAATATACCTTCATCAATATTATTGATAATACAGAAAACAACAATGGGCCCAGCACCGAACCCTGAGGGACTCCACTACTGTAATAACATTAGTCTACGTATTGCAGTGTCCATTTATTACCACTCTCTGCCGTCTCCCACGCAACCATCCCTTTATCCATTGCAGCAACTTGCCCTTAATGTCACACTGCTCCAATTTGTAAAGCAGTCTTCCAAGTGCAACAGTATCAAAAGCTTTCCTGAAATCCAAGTATGTATATGATATCAAAATAATTTTTTTTCATTCAGTTCCTTTGTGACCACATTGTAGTATCCAATCAAATCTGTCAGACAAGACTTCCCCTTAACAAACCCATGTTGTGTCTGAACTATCACTACAGTCTTTGACTGCGAATTATGTCAATTAACATGACTAATGTTTCGACTATAATAAGCGATAAACCACCTCAATTGGCGGAACGACCATTACTTTGATTCTTCTAGTTTCGAGAACAGTTTCTGGATAGAGTATGCGTATTGAATTGAAGCTCCTAGATTGTGCACGTTTTCTCAGCTCGTTTTTCGTTAGTCACAGTGAAAAGAGTGAAGTTTTTTTTTTTTCTAATTTTTCCCTTCACTCGTAGGTCCTAAAAATTTCGTAGGCCTTAGACACTATGCCTATGGTGCCTAATGGGAAATCCGGCCCTGAGTTCATGCACATGCTATTAAAACACTCTTTGTTAGCGTGCTGCCAAAGTCTGAAGCCATTATGTAGTATACAGGGTGTTTCAGTTAAACGTTTCAGAACTTCTAAGAGGGGTAGGGTACATCCTGACAACTCGAAATCATATAGAATGTGGGGTCGGAAATGCTTTCCTGAAGCGGTGTTGTACACAGAAGCACCATAAAAAGAAAAGAGACCGTAAGTGAGAAATCGTTTTACATGAAAAGAAGCAAAAGGTACATGGATTAAAGTAAGTGTTCGAAGTTTCTTCCACGGGCTACAATGCACGCCTCACATCTCCGACGCATGGACATCCGAACATTCTGGAATACTCCAGGCGAATTTCGAATTTCTTCGGCAGCTACTGCGATTCTTGCAACCAGCTCCTCAGCATTGTCAACAGGGGTGTCATAAACTAGCGATTTCATATGACCCCAGAAATAAAAATCAAGACATGATAGGTCGGGTGACCGAGCAGGCCAACGCACGGGTCCACCACGTCCGATCCACTGTTGACCAAATGTGACATCCAGGTAGTTACGAACATCTCCGCTCTAATGGGCAGGGGCTCCATCGTGTTGGAACCACATTGTCTGTTGCGTCGATGCAGAAATCTGTTCATCTCTCAAAAGTTGTGGCAATACTTGCTGCAGAAAGATCAAGTAGATAGGTCCGGTTAGACGACACGGTAACAGGTAAGGTCCGATGAGGTGATCTCCCATAATATCGGCCCATACATTGACCGAAAATCGAATCTGTGCTGCACGACGTCGTATTGCATGCGGGGTCTCGACCGCCCAGATATGGTCGTTATGCGTGTTGAAAATTCCTTCCCTTGTGAAGTAATTTTCACGGTCATATGAAATCGCTAGTTTATGACACCCCTGTTGACAATGCTGAGGAGCTGGTTGCAAGAATCGCAGTAGCTGCCGAAGAAATTCGAAATTCGCCTGGAGTATTCCAGAATGTTCGGATGTCCATGCGTCGGAGATGTGAGGCGTGCATTGTAGCCCGTGGAAGAAACTTCGAACACTTACTTTAATCCATGTACCTTTTGCTTCTTTTCATGTAGTATTAAAACGATTTCTCACTTACGGTCTCTTTTCTTTTTATGGTGCTTCTGTGTACAACACCGCTTCAGGAAAGCATTTCCGACCCCACATTGCTATATGATTTCGAGTTGTCAGGATGTACCCTACCCCTCTTAGAAGTTCTGAAACGTTTAACTGAAACACCCTGTATATGGGTTATATATTGGCCCGAATGAATTATAATACCCCATATGCACTGTATACGAGGAGTATTCATTTAATTTGCTGACTGATGCGTGATGTTATTCGCTGACTGGTGCAAGATGTTGCCATTCTCTGTACTCGTTCTACCAACTCTACCTTCCTAAAATGTGGCCTCCAGACCTGTATGCAGTACTCAAGGTGTGGGCTGGCCGTTGCCTTATACAAGGGGATAATCACCTCCTTATCTTTGCTAGCAAAATTCTTATATATCATTGAATCTTTTGTGGATTTCTCCTTCTCGAAATACTCTCCCTTGAACTTCACACACTTTCGACACAGTCGTATCCACTCATTTAATGCTTCTCTTCTTGCAAGCCATTTTTCGAAAGATTGCGAAGTGCCTCCGTTGTGGCTCTGTGAGCATCATTGTGTCGGACGCGAAACGCTTGCCTTTCACAGCTCTCTTTATAAGAGGAAACAGGAAGAAATAACAAGGGGCTAAGTTCGGTGAATAAAGGAGATGGGGCAGAATCTCGGCACTTATGGTAGTGATCACAGCCTGCACAATATTAGCCGTATGGGCCTGACGTTATCTTGATGGAGAAACCACTTAAAACTAAGAAGTTCGGTCACACCGGAATATGACCGTCCTACCAAGACACTTATAAACATAATATTACCGTATTACCATACACATTTATAACCATATGCTTCATTCATCTCTTTAATGGTTTCCGATGTATTTAAGCCCCGTCTGACACAATAACGAATCACATGTCCCTGTCAGGAGCGGATTAAGGTCGGTTGAGGCCCCGGGCGCAGAAGAAAATATTGGGTCCCCTTAAAAAAGAGAGAGAGACAGAGAAAATATTTTTTAAAATAAATAAAAAATATTATGTACTATTAATGTTTTATTTCCAATAAAATTTGAATATAATATATGTATAATATAACTAATAATAGCATAATAATAATCACAAAGTTTTGAACTAATAGTTGAACATATTAGTTCAACTAATAGTTGAACTAATATGTTCAACTAATTTGTTGGGGTTTTGCATATAAAGTTGGGGTTTTGTGTGGGCCCTTAAGAAGTCGGGGCCCAGGGCGCGCGCCCGATGCGCCCGCCGTTAAATCCGCCTCTGGTTCCTGTTTAATTTGTATGTCCGACAGGATATATGCTCCAAAACGATCGTCAGTGACACGCTGCTAAAAAAAAAACTCTCTTCACGCAACGCTAGCTCGACACGTACTGACATGCGCACCAGAGGCTTAGTTAGTTTTTTGGGGCCCTTCGCAAATTCGTGGTTACGCGCCTTTTTTCGATAAATGGTAATATCATAATAAATAATAATAAGTACAGTCGGACCTCTGTTTAACTAACTTCTTTATAGCGAATTTTTTTTGAATTACACTTTAAATAGTTTCCGTAGAACGAAAAATATTTCCCATATAACGATGGGTTACGAGAGACAACTGGGTATGCATTATTCACACTTCTTCCGTTCAAGCAATTTAGGCAATGGTTATTATATAGTAACATAAAATTATTAAATTGCAACAAAGCTTAATTTTTCTTGCTTTAGTGTTAACAAAGTGTGAAATAGTTTCATCGAAGTCTATTTTGCTAGCAAGTTCATGTTCAATTAAAATGAGACATAGATGCGATGTGCGTTGTTGTCCTGACGCCGAACTCAAATAATTCTTAACAAGTTTTAACTTGCTGAAACTTCTTTCGGCAATAGCTACTATTGTTGGCATTGTAAGGAATATTTTAAGGGCTTTTTCAATATTTGGATAAGATTCTTGCTATTCCCATTTAGCCAACATATTTTAAAAATCCAATGATATATTGTATGGGATTTTTTTTTCTAATATTTCAATTATTTGGTATTTAAATACCAAGTAATTGAAAAATTAAAGCATTTGATTTCAATTTTAAATTGGTCTTGATTAATTTCAGAGTATATTTCGGATAATAAAATAGCTTTAGTTTCTAAATCCTTACTTGTCATTCAGAACGCTTCGCCAATCAAAAAATTCTCCCAATCTACCTCGGCTAGCAATGAACTGCTTTCTCATTTTTCTAATCGCTTAGTCACTGGTTGGCACCTCTCCTGCCTCCACGTGATGGGCCCTGTAACCTGGGAGAAGGAAGTCCCTCTCCCAAAGAGCTAAAAGGAGCAACAATGTATAGGAATGATTATCCACCACTAGAGCCAATAGGCTCTCACCATATTGACACCCGTAAAAGGGAACACGATATAGATCTTTCAAACAGAATGAGAATGGATTCTAAAAAATCAGAACCACTAACTTTTCTGATAATGCATTCGTTATCAACTCAGTCGATAAGCAGACTGAGTTGTCTCAAAAATGCGGCAGGTACACCAAAAATGGTAAAACGACTTCAGTCAGGAGACCTATTAATTGAAACTACACAAACAAGGCCTTCAGAATTATTATTAAAAATGTCCTCTATAAGTGGAATCCCAATCAAAGTGACATCACATAACACATTAAACTCCTCAAAGGGAATGATAAGTGAGTGGGATCTACTGAATGCCACCGAAAAGGAGATAGTTCTGGAATTACAAGAACAGAAAGTAACACAAGGAAGGCGAATTATAATCGGGAAGGATATAAACTTGTTCCAACACGAAATATTATTTTGACTTTTAGTACACCTAATTTGCCAACTTCGGATAAGGCTGGGTATCTGCACTGCCGTGTCCGTTCATATATTCCGAATCCCTTAAGATGTTTCAAATGCCAAAAATTTGGTCATTCTGAGACAACATGCAAAGGCGAAATTACAAGTGATAATTGTGGGTCAAAAAATCATGCTCAAGCAGTGTACAGAAAAGTCTCCTGAATGTCTGAATTGCAAGAGGGGTCACCCAGCTTATTCGAAATCATGTAACCTGTGAAAAATAGAAAAAAAGATACATAAGTATAAGATTGAAAATAAAGTATCATACCAAAGAGTAAGAAGGCAAGTTAAGGTAACTATGCCAAATGGAACTATGCTTCTGCAACCCAAAATTTTTAACCTGTCGCGATCCAAACAGAGGTGTCAATCCCGCCTAACACATCCATTGCAGAATGAGCACGATCTGTACTGTTCGCAAATCAGCCTACTAACAAATCTGTTTCAATTGATGAAACAAACAATATCCCAGTCTCAGTTCCACCCAGCTTATTCGAAATCATGTGACCTGTGAAAAATGTAAAAAAAAAGATATTAGCATTAGCATTAGCATTAGCAAAGGCACGTGATGCAAGAAAGCAAGCTTATATAGCATCAGCCAAAAAAAAAAAAAAACCTGATTTCATCCATCCACTCGCTCCAAATGTTTGTCAAGTTCTGCCTTGAATCTAAGCTATCATCGACAGATGGAAGTTTGTTCCAACAATCAACCACCCGCTGGCTAAACACTTAAATATATACTTAAATAGAAAAGGTGCAAGAATATTTGCTGATGCTATCGAGGCAGTGTTAGGTGGGTCGGAAAACTGCTAGCTTGGGGGGAGACGAAGACCAATAGATTGACAGTAGCCACTAGCAGAGGTGAAAGAGATTCTTGCACTGCTTCTATTAGAATGAGCAGAAGCCTGAAAAACAAGATGCATGGTATTTCAGAGACTGCTGGGAGCCATTGCGGTACAAGTAAACACATGGGTTGTGTTAGGGTAGCTAAGAATAGAAACAGGTGCAGGTATAATAGCGTGTACACCAATGCTAGGAGTTTAGTAAATAAATTTGATGAATTTGAGGTATTGCTCAAAACATCAAAGGCAGATATTGTTGGGATATCAGAGACGTGGTGTCACACAGATATAAGGGATGCGGAACTGGAATTTGGGGAGTACAACGTCTACAGAAAGGATAGACAGGATAGGAAGGGGGGAGAGGTTATGCTATTAGTTAAGAAACACATAAAAACCAAGGAAGTGAAGCCAGTGGACATCGCTGGACAGTGCAGTGTTGAGTCAGTTTGGTGTGCCATAAACATTGGGAGATCAAAATTGAGAGTAGGAGTGTGCTATAGGCCTAATGACTCTGATGAGTATAATAAGGAACTGTACAGGGGAATAGAGTGGGCCAGTAAATCAGAGAGTCTTATAATGGGAGATTTTAATTTCCCAGATATTGACTGGAATTTGGGGGCTGGTTACTCACACACTAGCAGGGCTTTTGGGGATTTATTGGATGATTGTTTTCGACATCAGCATGTTCGGGAGGCAACTAGAGGGAGTAATACTCTTGATTTGATTATCAGCAGTGATTCTTCATGCATTAAGAATCTGCAGATAAATGAACCACTAGGTGGCAGTGATCACAGTGTGCTGAAGTGGGATTTACTCAAAGAGGTAACTACCATTAGGGGTAAAGGGAAGGGTTATTGCTTCCGTAAAGGCGACTACGATGGACTGAGACAGTATTTAAATTCTATACAGTGGGACCAACTGATGATGTTACCAACAGCAAATTCAAAATGGGAAGCATTCAAAGAACTTATCTTGGAAGCTACTAGGCTTTACATACCAACTAAGAAATATTGTTCAAGGTTTAGGCCAAAATGGATGTCAGATGAACTAATGAGGCATATGGCAGAGAAGAAAAATGCATGGGATACTTACAAATTAACACATGACACAGAAGCCTATGATAGATACAAGTTGATATGCAACCAAGTTACAAAGGAGGTTAGGCAGGCGAAGGCAGATTAC
Source organism: Mastigoproctus giganteus (assembly GCF_048544385.1). Classification (NCBI taxonomy): domain Eukaryota; kingdom Metazoa; phylum Arthropoda; class Arachnida; order Uropygi; family Thelyphonidae; genus Mastigoproctus; species Mastigoproctus giganteus. The sequence goes on along the minus strand of NC_143588.1, from coordinate 19,870,948 downwards.
GAGAAATCCTTGGCAAGGGATCCAAAGAAAAAGAGCAATGAGTTCTTTACTTATGTAAACTCCTCTAGAAGGAAGGGGATGAATCAGATTGGTCCACTTGATATTGATGGGTCAACTGTTGATGATCCTGCTCAGGTAGCTAACAAACTAAATGAATATTTTGCATCGACATTCACACATGAGGAGTTATTCAGCAAGGGGAATGCCAGAGGTGTATTCAACTCTAGCAGTAATCTACAGAATCTTGAAATAACTGGGAGTAAAGTGGAGGAGAAACTGTTGAAGATAAACACAAGAAAGGCACCCGGGGTGGATGGGATCTATCCAGTTATATTAAAGGAGGCAGCAAAGGAAGTAAGCAAACCCTTAGCCATAATTATGAGAGCTTCCTTTGACTCAGGGGAGGTACCCATAAACTGGAAATGTGCAAATGTGACCCCAATTCACAAAGGAGGATCAAAGGCTGACACAAGTAATTATAGACCTGTGAGCTTAACTTCTATTCCAGGAAAATTAATGGAGGCACTGGGTAAAGAACACTGCAGGATCATTTAGACAAGACTTCAGTTATAGCTCAGACACAGCATGGTTTTGTTAAGGGGAAGTCTTGCCTGACCAACTTGATTGGATACTATGATGCAGTCACAAAAGAACTGGATGCAGGGAATAACTTCGATATTATATACTTCGATCTTAGAAAGGCTTTTGATACTGTTGCACATGGAAGACTGCTGCACAAATTGGAGCAGTGTGACATTGGAGGCAAATTGCTGCTATGGATAAAGGGGTGGTTGAGGGGGAGAAGACAGAGAGTGGTAATCAATGGACACTGCTCATCGTGGACTAATGTTATTAGTGGAGTCCCTCAGGGCTCAGTGTTGGGTCCATTATTGTTTTCTGTATTTATAAATGATACTGATGATGGTATATCAAGCTTAATGTCCAAGTTTGCAGACGATACAAAGGTTGGCAGGGTTGTCCAGGACACTACTGACACTATGTTGCTGCAACAGGATCTGGAAAGGTTGAGCAGATGGGCTGAGAGGTGGCAAATGAAGTTTAACATTGACAAATGTAAAGTACTACACATGAGAAACAGCAACCCCAGAGCAACGTATCAACTCTGTGGTACTACACTGACAGTGGTAGAGAATGAAAGGGACTTGGGGGTGGTTGTGCAGGCAGATGTGAAGTTCTCTGAGCAGTGCAGACGGGCTGCAAGAGTAGCTCATGGAGTATTGTCAATGATATACAGGAATTTTTCGAGCAGGGATAAGGAGGTGATTATTCCATTGTATAAGGCAATGGTCAGGCCACACCTAGAGTACTGTATACAGGTCTGGAGGCCTCATTTCAAGAAGGATGTAGAGCTGCTGGAACGAGTACAGAGAATGGCGACAAGATTAGTGAATGGAACAAACTGGTGCTCTTACGAAGAAAGGCTTACGTTTTGCAAATTACAGTGTCTGGAGATTAGGCACCAGCGAGGTGATCTGATAGAGGTGTATAAAGCCTTGAATGGTTTAAGCATGCTCAATGCTGATGGGATTCTTCCTCTAGCTCAGAAAAATCACCTGAGAGGGCATAAATTCAAATTGAGGAAAGACAGATGTAGGATAGACGTGCGGAAATTTGCCTTTAGCCAGCGGGTGGTTGGTTGGTGGAACAGACTGCCATCCCTTGTGGTGGAGGTTGATAGCCTAAATAAGTTTAAGGCTCAGCTGGACAGGTATTTTGAACGAACAGAGGGGTGAAGTGGAAGTGGGTTTTTTTTTTTTTTTTTTTTTGGCTAATGCTGCATAAGCTTGCTTTCTTGCATCAAATGCCTCTACTAATGCTAAATGCTAATGATAAAGGCAAACTTCCGTACATCTATCCTACAACTGTATTTCCTCAATTTGAATTTATGCCCTCTCAGGCGATTATTCTGAGCATGAGGAAGAATGCCATCAGCATTGAGCATGCTCAAACCATTCAAAGCTTTATACACCTCAATCAGATCACCTCGCAGGTGCCTAGTCTCCAGACACTGTAATTTGCAAAACGTAAGCCTTTCTTCGTAAGGGCAACCCTTTGTTCCATTCACTAATCTTGTTGCCATTCTCTGTACTCGTTCCAGCAGCTCTACATCCTTCTTAAAATGAGGCCTCCAAACCTGTATACAGTACTCAAGGTGCGGCCTGACCATTGCCTTATACAAGGGGATAATCACCTCCTTATCCCTGCTAGAAAAATTCCTGTATATCAATGACAAGACACCATGAGCTACTCTTGCAGACCGTCTGCACTGCTCAGAAAATTTCATATCTGCCTACACAATTACCCCCAGTCCTTTTCATTCTCTACCACCGTCAGTGTAGTAACGTATCCACCACACAGTGGATACGTTACTCTGGGATTACTGCTTCCCATATGTAGTACTTTACATTTGTCAATGTTAAAGTTCATTTGCAGATGGGCTGAGAGCCCATCTGCTCAACTTTTCTAGATCCTGTTGCAGCAGTGTACTGTCATTAGTGTCATAAATAACCCTGCCAACCTTCGTATCGTCTGCAAACTTGGACATTAAGCCTGATATACCATCATCAATATCATTTATAAATACAGAAAACAACGGACCCAACACTAAACCCTGAGGGACTCTGCTAATAACATTACTCCACGAAGAGCAGTGTCCATTGATTACCACTCGCTCTCTTCTCCCACTCAATCATCCCTTTATCCATAGCAGAAATTTGCCTCCAATGCCACACTGCTCCAATATGTGCAGCAGTCTTCCATGTGCAACAGTATCATCAATGGCTGTTCTAAGATCCAAATATATGATATCAAAGTTATTCTTTGCATTCAGTTCCTTTGTGACTACATCATAGTATCCTATCAAATTAATCAGACAAGACTTCCCCTTAACAAACCCATGCTGTGTCCGAGCTATAACTGAAGTCTTGTCTAGATATATAAGTACAGTATAAGATTGAAAATAAAGTATCATACCAAGAAGCAAGAAGGCAAGTTAAGGTAACTATGCCAAAATGGAGCTATGCTTCTGCAACCCAAAATTGTCAACCTGTCGCGACCCAAACAGAGGTGTCAATCCCGCCTGACACATCCATTGCAGAATGGGCACGATCTGTACTGTTCCCAAATCAGCCTACTAACAAACGTGTTTCAGTTGATGAAACAAACAATATCCCAATCTCAGTTCCATCTAAAATTACATCATGCGATAAAATACAAACGAAACCGCAAAGGCAACTCGCCATTGAATCGCCACAATCAAATTCAAGGAATTTGGAGAACGAAGATGTAAATGCACACGAAGGAACAATCTTTGATCTTCATGCAGAAGACATCATGGAGACCGAATGTTCACCTATTGGAACCGATGATATAGAAAAGAGTACAGATTACAGACGCCTTTCCTTCTTTTCCTAGAAAGCAAAAGAGTAAACGTGATTGTCAAAAGCAAACTGCTCCCTCTCACAAGAAACAGACAGACTCATCTTCTCTCTCTAAAACCAAATAATGCAACACATTGTACATTGGGAATTGCAGAGGTTTACGCAGTAATACTGATGATATCTTCGATTTGATCTTACCATATAACCCTGTAGCCATTTGCTTAGGAGAAACTAACTTAAATGCACAGGTATATACGATTAAAAATTATACAGTGTGGGGATGATCCTAGTTTGCTATTGTCATTTGTGCGACTGTGTTCTATGCTATTTTTTTTTATTCAAAGATAGGATCAGTCAACATTCAACCTGACTACGTACTTAGATCAGAATTTTCCAGTTTCTGACTTTTTTTTTTTTTTCTTTTTTTTTTTTACTTGTTTCCCAGCCAAGGTGGTATCAGCATAGTGTTTTCGGGCTGTGTGTTTTTCTCTTTTGAGTAAAAGGACTGCATGGACATGGTAATCAAAAGTAAAACAAAGATTTAATTTCCATTTCAACACACATACATTCCTACTACACACGTATATTTCTGTCCTGGAATAAAATTATCGACACAGATGGCTCATCCTTCATCTAGCTTCCTTATACACGTGATTAATATTTATAATACTTATACATTTATACATATACATATGGCCCTTGAGATCTACTATGCAAACTTATGGTTCTTGAACATAAACCTCTCGAATCAAATTCACTACACCTCTGAATGCTATCAAATTCACTTGTATGCATATATGGCCCTAATAGCATTACAATTACAAGGTTATGGTTTAAGTGACCCAATCTGTATCAATCACTTATACAGGGTGTCTCAAAAATATTGGTACAAACGTTCAGGGGAGGTAGGTAACATCTAAAGAATTGTGAATCGCATAGGAACCCATAACCGGAAACGTCACTGTAAGTCGGTAGACGGCGCTGTTCATCAGTTCGCGAGAGGGAAAAAAATTTCTGCTTTACTCATTCAAGCAGTAGTCGCCGCACGAAGAGCATGCATCGATATACGAACTGTGAGCTGGCAGACATGCACCTAGTGTATGGATTAGCAGAGGGCCCGCACGGTGTGCGCCCCCATGCGGCACAACATCGCTTCGCAATAAATGTGTGGGCAGGTATGGTCGGTGACTACTTAGTCGGCCCATACCTGTTACCATCCCGCATGAACTCCGCTAAATATCGGATCTTTCTTGAACAAGTTCTACCAGGGTTACTTGACGATGTTCCAGCAAATGTGAGACGCAACATTTGGTTTCAAAATGACGGGGCGCCTGCCCATTATGGAAGGTGTGTTCGTGACCATTTGAACAGGCGTTTTGGGCGTTGATGGATTGCCTTGGTGGACCCGTTGCCTGGCCCCCCACACGCTCACCTGATTTATCGAGCCTTGATTCATTTCTGTGGGGGGGCATTCAAATCTATCATGTATGAATCGCCTGTGGAGACGGAAATGGATTTCGTGGCGAGACTCGTCTGCGCTGCTGCTACTGTCAAAGAAACTCCATGTGTGTTTGACCATGTCCACCAATCCATGCTGCGTCGGTGTCAGGCATGCATCGCGTCTCATGGTGGAACCTTCGAGCATCTGTTGTATCATCATGAAATGCATCCATCTCGTACTCCATTGTTAATATTATGTCAAATAAATGTTTGCCGCTAATTAGTCTTGTGTCATTTCTGCTTCTTGTGCCTCTACTACTACTTTCCCGTGACGTTTCCGGTTATGGGTTCCTATGCAATTCACATTCCTTTAGATGTTACCTACCTCCCGTAAATGTTTGTACCAATATTTTTGAGACAACCTATACTTATGATTGGTACTTTAGAATCTGTACATATCTATATATTATTCGTATACAGTTTATTTCTAAGGTGACATAATTTTCTCATTGTCTCTAAACTTCTCTGATAATGGTTAAGAATTACAAATCCTTAACTGACCAATGCCTTCAGTTCAAAGGGGGCTTACATATCCTATTATATCACTCCCTACCATTAATATTTTACAAAGTCGCTCCCCAGCTATAAATCTATTAGTTATCATTACTCATTCTTTCGTTCGGTACAAATTCCAGGAACGGAAAGGTCCATCAGTCCTTTCCCATATTTTACGTTTCTATAAACATAAAAAAAACAAAAAAAAAACGGACTTACTTTCGATGTCTTTGCTATACTGTCCTTCGTTCCTTCGTCAATGTCCTCTCCTACAGGGCCCCTATCACTTGCGATCTTCCTAGTGATTGCTACGTGGTACGGGTTGGGCTTCTCTCGTTCAGAATTTCTCTTCCTCACACAAGTAGAATTTTGGGGCTTTCCATTGCTTCACTCTTATGCTTATTCCTTCATTTTCTCTCTGTTTGATTTCTTTTCTCTGCTTCACCTTGCGGAATTTTTTTGATCATACCTTTTCCCAAGGTTTATTTATTTATTTATTTATTTATTTATTAATAAATTTATTAAGGTTTAATAATAAATTTAATAAATTTAAGGTTCATTTATTTCTGAAAATCTCGCTCATCACGGAGTGTTTTTCTGTATTACTTTTACTAAGTCCTCTCCCTTCCAAACCCATCTACTCCATGTAAGCTGTCTAGCACCCTGTAGTTTGTCATCCATTGTTGCCTCCACTCACATCAACGCTTTCCGTTAATTTACTTCGTCGCAAACGTTCTTTTTTTCTAAGAATAGACTTATTTACAGATTCCATTTCCATGTAATATTTGAATTTAATTTCTGATCACGTACTAAAACCCTGTAAGATATGTATTCTTTCGTCCCTATTAAAATTTGTATTTATACTTATTAAATTCTTACCCTCTATTAAATTTTCTTTAGCCTTCATATATAGACTGATGCTATCGAGGCAGTGTTAGGTGGGTCGAAAACTGCTAGCTTGGGGGGAGACAAAGACCAATAGATTGACAGTAGCCACTGGCAGAGGTGAAAGAGATTCTTGCACTGCTTCTATTAGAATGAGCAGAAGCCTGAAAAACAAGATGCATGGTATTTCAGAGACTACTGGGAGCCATTGCGGTACAAGTAAACACATGGGTTGTGTTAGGGTAGCTAAGAATAGAAACAGGTGCAGGTATACTTGCGTGTACACCAATGCTAGGAGTTTAGTAAATAAATTTGATGAATTTGAGGTATTGCTCAAAACATCAAAGGCAGATATTGTTGGGATATCAGAGACGTGGTGTCACACAGATATAAGGGATGCAGAACTGGAATTTGGGGAGTACAACGTCTACAGAAAGGATAGACAGGATAGGAAGGGGGGGAGGGGTTATGCTATTAGTTAAGAAACACATAAAAACCAATGAAGTGAAGCCAGTCGACATCGCTGGACAGTGCAGTGTTGAGTCAGTTTGGTGTGACATTGGGAGATCAAAATTGAGAGTAGGAGGGTGCTATAGGCCTAATGACTCTGATGAGTATAATAAGGAACTGTACAGGGAAATAGAGTGGGCCAGTAAATCAGAGAGTCTTATAATGGGAGATTTTAATTTCCCAGATATTGACTGGAATTTGGGGGCTGGTTACTCACACACTAGCAGGGCTTTTGTGGATTTATTGGATGATTGTTTTCTACATCAGCATGTTCGGGAGGCAACTAGAGGGAGCAATACTCTTGATTTGATTATCAGTAGTGATCCTTCATGCATTAAGAATCTGCAGATAAATGAACCACTAGGTGGCAGTGATCACAGTGTGCTGAAGTGGGATTTACTCAAAGAGGTAACTACCATTAGGGGTAAAGGGAAGGGTTATTGCTTCCGTAAAGGCGACTACGATGGACTGAGACAGTATTTAAATTCTATACAGTGGGACCAACTGATGATGTTACCAACAGCAAATTCAAAATGGGAAGCATTCAAAGAACTTATCTTGGAAGCTACTAGGCTTTACATACCAACTAAGAAATATTGTTCAAGGTTTAGGCCAAAATGGATGTCAGATGAACTAATGAGGCATATGGCAGAGAAGAAAAATGCATGGGATACTTACAAATTAACACATGACACAGAAGCCTATGATAGATACAAGTTGATATGCAACCAAGTTACAAAGGAGGTTAGGCAGGCGAAGGCAGATTACGAGAAATCCTTGGCAAGGGATGCAAAGAAAAAGAGCAAAGAGTTCTTTACTTATGTAAACTCCTCTAGAAGGAAGGGGATGAATCAGATTGGTCCACTTGATATTGATGGGTCAACTGTTGATGATCCTGCTCAGGTAGCTAACAAACTAAATGAATATTTTGCATCGACATTCACACATGAGGAGTTATTCAGCAAGGGGAATGCCAGAGGTGTATTCAACTCTAGCAGTAATCTACAGAATCTTGAAATAACTGGGAGTAAAGTGGAGGAGAAACTAAACTGTTGAAGATAAACACAAGAAAGGCACCCGGGGTGGATGGGATCTATCCAGTTATATTAAAGGAGGCAGCAAAGGAAGTAAGCAAACCCTTAGCCATAATTATGAGAGCTTCCTTGGACTCAGGGGAGGTACCCATAAACTGGAAATGTGCAAATGTGACCCCAATTCACAAAGGAGGATCAAAGGCTGACACAAGTAATTATAGACCTGTGAGCTTAACTTCTGTTCCAGGAAAATTAATGGAGGCACTGGTTAAAGAAGCACTGCAGGATCATTTAGACAAGACTTCAGTTATAGCTCAGACACAGCATGGTTTTGTTAAGGGGAAGTCTTGCCTGACCAACTTGATTGGATACTATGATGCAGTCACAAAAGAACTGGATGCAGGGAATAACTTTGATATTATATACTTGGATCTTAGAAAGGCTTTTGATACTGTTGCACATGGAAGACTGCTACACAAATTGGAGCAGTGTGACATTGGAGGCAAATTGCTGCTATGGATAAAGGGGTGGTTGAGGGGGAGAAGACAGAGAGTGGTAATCAATGGACACTGCTCATCGTGGACTAATGTTATTAGTGGAGTCCCTCAGGGCTCAGTGTTGGGTCCATTATTGTTTTCTGTATTTATAAATGATATTGATGATGGTATATCAAGCTTAATGTCCAAGTTTGCAGATGATACAAAGGTTGGCAGGGTTGTCAAGGACACTACTGACACTATGCTGCTGCAACAGGATCTGGAAAGGTTGAGCAGATGGGCTGAGAGGTGGCAAATGAAGTTTAACATTGACAAATTTAAAGTACTACACATGAGAAACAGCAACCCCAGAGCAACGTATCAACTCTGTGGTACTAGACTGACAGTGATAGAGAATGAAAGGGACTTGGGGGTGGTTGTGCAGGCAGATGTGAAGTTCTCTGAGCAGTGCAGACGGGCTGGAAGAGTAGCTCATGGAGTATTGTCAATGATATACAGGAATTTTTCGAGCAGGGATAAGGAGGTGATTATTCCATTGTATAAGGCAATGGTCAGGCCACACCTAGAGTACTGTATACAGGTCTGGAGGCCTCATTTCAAGAAGGATGTAGAGCTGCTGGAACGAGTACAGAGAACGGCGACAAGATTAGTGAATGGAACAAACTGGTGCTCTTACGAAGAAAGGCTTACGTTTTGCAAATTACAGTGTCTGGAGACTAGGCACCAGCGAGGTGATCTGATAGAGGTGTATAAAGCCTTGAATGGTTTAAGCATGCTCAATGCTGATGGGATTCTTCCTCTAGCTCAGAAAAATCACCTGAGAGGGCATAAATTCAAATTGAGGAAAGACAGATATAGGATAGACGTGCGGAAATTTGCCTTTAGCCAGCGGGTGGTTGGTTGGTGGAACAGACTTCCATCCCTTGTGGTGGAGGTTGATAGCCTTAATAAGTTTAAGGCTCAGCTGGACAAGTATTTTGAACGAACAGAGGGGTGAAGTGGAAGTGGGTTTTTTTTTTTTTTTTTTTGGCTGATGCTGCATATGATTTTTTTTTTTTGGTTGATTTTGGCAATGCTAGGAGTTTGGTAAATAAATTTGATGAATTTGAGGTATTGCTCAAAACATCAAAGGCAGATATTGTTGGGATATCTGAGACGTGGTGTCACACAGATATAAGTAATGCGGAACTGGAATTTGGGGAATACAATGTGTATAGAAAGGATAGACAGGACAGGAGGGGAGGAGGGGTCATGCTATTAATTAAGAAACACATAAAGTCCAAGGAAGTGAAGCCAGTCGACATCGATGGACAGGGCAGCGTCGAGTCAGTTTGGTGTGACATAAGCATAGGGAAATCAAAATTGAGAGTAGGAGTGTGCTATAGGCCTAATGACTCTGATGAGTATAATAAGATATTGTACAGGGAAATAGAGTGGGCCAGTAAATCAGAGAGTCTTATAATGGGGGACTTTAATTTCCCAGATATTGACTGGAATTTGTGGGTTGGTCACTCGCACACTAGCAAGGCTTTTGTGGATTTATTGGATGATTGTTTTCTACATCAGCATGTTCGTGAGGCAACAAGAGGGAGCAATACTCTTGATCTGATTATCAGTAGTGATTCTTCATGCATTAAGAACCTGCAGATAAATGAACCACTAGGTGGCAGTGATCACAGTGTGTTGAAGTGGGATTTACTCAAGGAGGTAACTACCATCAGAGGTAAAGGGAAGGGTTTTTGTTTTCGTAAAGGCGACTATGATGGTCTGAGACAGTATTTAAATTCTATACAGTGGGACCAACTGATGATGTTACCAACAGCAAACTCAAAATGGGAAGCATTCAAGGAACTAATCTTGGAGGCTACCAGGCTTTACATACCAACTAAGAAATATTGTTCAAGGTTTAGGCCTAAATGGTTGTCAGATGAACTAATGAGACATGTGGCAGAGAAGAAAAATGCATGGGATACATACAAATTAATGGGTGACATGGAAGCCTATGATAGATATAAGTTGGTCTGTAACCAAGTCACAAAGGAGATTAGGCAGGCAAAGGCAGACTATGAAAAATCCTTGGCAAAGGATGCAAAGAAAAACAGAAAAGAGTTCTTTACATACTTGAACTCGAAAAGGAAAGGGATGAATCAGATTGGTCCACTGGATATTGATGGTTCAACAGTTGAGGATCCTGCTCAGGTGGCTAACAATCTAAACGAGTATTTTGCATCTACATTCACGCATGAGGAGTTATTCAGGAAGGAGAATGATGTAGGTAAAGTAAACATTGGCAGTGAGCTGGATGATTTTGTAATAACTGAGAGGAAAGTGGAGGAGAGATTGTTGAGGATAAACATAAAAAAGGCACCTGGGGTGGATGGGATCTATCCAGTTATATTAAAGGAGGCAGCAAAGGAAGTAAGCAAACCCTTAGCCATAATTATGAGAGCTTCCTTGGACTCAGGGGAGGTACCTATGGACTGGAGATGTGCAAATGTGACCCCAATTCACAAAGGAGGTTCAAAGGCTGACACAAGTAATTATAGACCTGTTAGTTTAACTTCTGTTCCAGGTAAATTAATGGAGGCACTGGTTAAAGAAGCACTGCAGGATCATCTAGACAAGAATTCAGTTATAGCTCAGACGCAGCATGGTTTTGTTAAGGGCAGGTCTTGCCTGACCAATTTGATTGGATACTATGATGTAGTCACAAAAGAACTGGATGCAGGGAATAACTTTGATATTATATATTTGGATCTTAGAAAGGCTTTTGATACTGTTGCACATGGAAGACTGCTGCACAAATTGGAGCAGTGTGGCATTGGAGGCAAATTGCTGCTATGGATAAGGGGATGGTTGAGTGGCAGAAGACAGAGAGTGGTAATCAATGGACACTGCTCAACGTGGACTAATGTTATTAGTGGAGTTCCTCAAGGTTCAGTGTTGGGTCCGTTGTTGTTTTCGGTGTTTATGAATGATATTGATGATGGGATATCAAGTTTAATGTCCAAGTTTGCAGATGATACAAAGGTTGGCAGGGTCGTTAAGGACAATACTGACGCTATGCTGCTGCAACAGGATCTGGACAGGTTGAACAGATGGGCTGAGAGGTGGCAAATGAGGTTTAACATCGACAAATGTAAAGTGCTGCATATGGGAAACAGTAACCCCAGATCAACGTATCAACTCTGCGGTACTACACTGACAGTGGTGGAGAATGAAAAGGACCTGGGGGTAATTGTGCAGGCAGATATGAAGTTCTCTGAGCAGTGCAGACGAGCTGCAAGAGTAGCTCATGGTGTCTTGTCAATGGTAAAGAGGAATTTTTCTAGCAGGGATAAGGAGGTGATTATTCCCTTGTATAAGGCAATGGTAAGGCCACATCTTGAGTACTGTATACAGGTCTGGAGGCCTCATTTCAAGAAGGATGTAGAGCTGCTGGAACGGGTACAGAGAAGGGCAACAAGATTAGTAAATGGAACAAAGGGTTGCTCTTACGAAGAAAGGCTTAAGTTTTGCAAATTACAGAGTCTGGAGACTAGGCACCGGCGAGGTGATCTGATAGAGGTGTATAAGGCTTTGAATGGTTTGAGCATGCTCAATGCCAATGGGATTCTTCATCTTGCTCAGAATAATCACCTCAGAGGGCATAAATTCAAATTGAGGAAGGACGGATGTCGGATAGATGTGCGGAAATTTGCCTTTGGCCAGCGGGTGGTTGGTTGGTGGAACCGACTTCCATCACTGGTTGTTGAAGTTGATAGCCTAAACAAATTTAAAGCTCAACTGGACAGGTATTTCGAACGAACGGAGGGGTGAAATGGGAGTGGGTTTTTTTTTTTTTTTTTTGTTTTTTTTTGGCTGATGCTGAATAAGCTTGCTTTCTTGCATCATATGCCTCTGCTAATGCTAATGCTAATGCTAATGCTAATATGCTTGCTTTCTTGCATCAAATGCCTCTACTAATGATAATGCTAATGCTAATGCGAGCATCACTAGACTCTGGGGAGAAACCGTTGGATTGGAAAAGTGCCAATGTATCTCCATACATAAGGGTGGCTCTAAGAGTGAAGTGGGAAATTATGGACCTGTCAGTCTGACTTCAATGTTAGGGAAAATTATGGAGGCAATGATCAAGGGTGGAATTCAGGATCATTTGGATAGAACTCAAATTCTCAAGCATACTCAGCATGGTTTTGTAAAGGGAAAATCATGTTTAACAAATCTGGTTCGCTATTTTGAAAGGGTTACTCACGAGCTGGATTTAGGGAATAATTTCGACATTGTTTATTTAGATTTCAGCAAAGCTTTTGACTCAGTCCCACATGAGCGGTTGCTTTATAAGCTTGAACAGGTTGGAATCACTGGGAAAATCCGTAGATGGATAGCAGCTTCAGAGCAGGAGGCAGAGGGTTGTGATAAATGGCTATTCCTGAGATTGGGTTGATGTAAGAAGTGGGGTTCCCCAAGGATCAGTATTAGGACCACTGTTGTTTTTAATTTTCATAAACGACATTGATGAAGGGATAGAGGGCGTGAAGTTTAAATTTGAAGATGATGTTAAAATTGGTAGAGTAGTTAATGATCACTGCCAAGCTGAGCTTCTTCAGAGAGACCTAGTTAGACTTCAGGAATGGTCAGAAAAATGGCAGCTATGCCATTTTTCTGACCATTTTTTCTGATCCAACAAAGTGTAAGGTATTACACCTGGGAAACAGTAATCCCAAAATAAATTATTCACTTGGTGGAGTTCAACTAAACCCAGTACTGGAGGAAAGGGACTTGGGTGTTACGATACGGTCAGACATGAAATTCTCTGAGCATTCTAAACAGGTTGCAAGGAAGGCCTATGGTGTCCTATCGATGATCTATCGAACTTATGCAAGTAGAGATAGGGACGTGATAATCCCATTATATAAGGCTTATGTTAGACCACACTTGGAACACTGTGTTCAAGTATGGGGACCGCACCTAAAGAAAGACTTCGAGCTTCTTGAAAGGGGCAAAGACGGGTAACTCGCCTAGTGAGATCGGCAAAAGGGCGTCCTTATGAAGAAAGACTTCGAATATGTGGGTTGCAGAGTTTGGAAACTAGACACCTTAGAGGAGATTTGATTGAGGTGTTTAAGACTCTGAGAGGCATCAGTAAAATGAATGAGGACGAAATTTTCAAGAATTTTCAAGATTATAAATGATGCTAGAACTATGGGACATAAATTCAAGTTAGGGGGAAATGGTTAGATTGGACTGCAGGAAGTTTTATTTTAGCCAGCGAGTTATAAATTACTGGAATACATGGGTGGTAGAGGCTGACAGTTTGGGGAAATTCAAAGGTCATCTGGATAGTACCTTCGGGTGATGGAAGCGCATAGGATGATAGGTTTAATTTCCTTTTGTTTTATTAATTATTATTATTTATTTTTTTTATTTTTTATCATTGTTTTATTTGGTTTTTTTTTTTTTTTTGGCTGGTGCAGCATAAGCCATAGGCTTTCTTGCACCATGCGGCCATTACTAAAAGGAATACTAATACTAATTGACTTATCTATTTATTCTTCTTAGTTATTTTCCATTACTGTATAGATTGGAAAGTTTTAAATGATCTGCACAACAGTGGTCATTTCCCAATTATATGCAGAATTCAAACAATGCAGACGCTGTGTCCTGATCATCGGATAATATGGAAAATAAAAGTAGATTGGGAAAAGTATTCTACTTCCAACTCATTTGATAGCCAATCGATACGACTAGCGTCCATTGAACAACGGCACACAACACTACACATATACAAAATCCATACACCTATATATATTTTTTTGTCCTCGCTTTTTCCCATTATATATGGGATCAGCGGTTTTTTTTTAATTTTTTTATTGTTGTGGCATGCAATTTTTACGGCCGGATGCCCTTCCTGACGCCAACCCTCACCCTTTATCCAGGCTGGGGATATGCGGTGGTTATTCCCTGACCTTCCGCATATCCCCAGCCCGGATACCTATATTATAAACCAAAATATCGTTAATCAATGAACCACCATAGAATTCTGTTATCATGTGATAAAGTATGTAATGTACTGCAAGGTAGTGGAGTTGTAGCGTTTTGTGGTAAATAGCACAAAATATCTGATAATGTAGGTTGGCATATTGTTTTGTTGTTAGCTAAGATAATTTAATTAGTATAAAATTCTATTATCTATTGTAAATTTATGAATGTTAACAGTTTAGAGTAATGCATACAAGGTAAACTTGGTAGTGTAATATATACACCAATGACCCAAAACATTGTCCAGGAAGTCGTTATGCAAATCGAAGCAACTGCAGGTGAACTATGGTGTGTGCGCGGGTCGGGACATGGTATAAAAAACACCTGATACTGAGCTCTGTTAATCAGTGTTACTCTTGTTCTTCAGATGGGAAAATATAAACCAGTTCTTTCTTTTGGGACGGTACGCAACGCTACCGCGTACCGCCACCTTTATTAACAGTGACGTGTGATATTTCGATCAGTGCACTTCGAAATTGTAATATTCCGTAAATTTTTTTCATATATTTACCTACTATTCAAATAAATTTAAGATTATTTACCTAAATTTTCATTATTCACTGCCTATTGTTAAGATATTGTCTATATAAAACGGTATAACCATTTTTATAATTCTAAATTACTCAGTCGGACCTCTGTTTAACGAAGTCCTTTTATAGTGAATTATTTTGAATTCCCCTTGGAAGTTAAATTTAAAATAGTTTCCGTTGAGCGAAGAAAGTTTTCATATAGCGAACGGATTAGGAGAGAATTAACTCGGTACGCACTGTTAGCATTTCTGGCCTTCAAGCAATTTAGGCAATTAGTGCTGCTGGCGAGTTGTAGAATGGTAAAGGGATTACCATTCTACAACTTAGTGGTACCTGGTAAAACCTATCTGACCATCTGTCCCACATACGGGGTAGTCGCGCTGGTCAGCAGTGAGCAGATCAACGGGTATTCCCAGTGGGCTCTGGTCCACCTTCTACTGCGGTTGTGTCCAAACTTTTCTAGTACAGGCGCCATATTAAAAAAAATTCAAAGTTAGATATCTTTAGTGTGCTACATTTTCCATATCTTGTTTGTTGTAAAAGTAAAATTGAAAATATTATTAAGTACATTACACAATTACATTTACTGAACAAAATATTTAGTGAGAATTTTTTGATAATTAACAAAATTTAAAATTCTGTTTTAGTTCACTTTCCGGGCGGGCCGTAGGTTGGACACCACTCTTTTTTTTTTGTTTTTTTGTAATTGTTTGCGCATCGGCTTCTGTGGCCATAATGCACCTCCCAAGGTTTTTGCAGTACTTTGATCTAAGCCCGAGGCGGGATTCGAACCGGCGACCTTTGGGTTGCCAGGCAGGCACTTTGCCCACCCGTGTTTTTCTTTTACCCCGACTTCTTTCCCTGAATTTTCCCTATCTCTGTTTACATGGTCACAGTACCTGATTATCCGAATGACACTGATATTTTGTAGAGTTTCAAAAAAAAAAAAAAAAAAAGAAAAAAGAAAAGAAAAGAAAAATATAAAATTTAAGAACTAGTGACAATACCGATGACGAGAGAAGGAAAACGAGAACAACGAAGGCATTAATCCTTCTAAACATGAATTGTTGGCATTTATGAAAATAAAGTTAGAAAATTCAATTATAAAATTACAGTTAAATGAAAGAGATACAATACAATTCGTGGATTTCTGGAATACCTAATTGAAAAGATGGTTTCGGAAGAATTGAAGCATTTGATGGACGCTCTGAGTACGATGCCAAGTACGTGAACGAGGATTTTCACAAATGAATCTGATCGTCAGCCCAACCAGAGCTTCGTTGATGAAAAAAACAGTTTCTTCACTGCTGTTTCTTAAAATTGGAGGCCCACCGCTGACCCGCTTCGATCCAGCAAATATTGGTGGCTGCTTCGGAAACGTCATTCATCAACAGGCACAAACAGTAAGAAAAGAAGTCGGCATAGGGTGTCGGATGAAAACTTAATAAAAATTTGGAACGTTCTACAAAAACTTTATTATGAAATTATTTTTACTTGTTATTTATTTTTAATTATTATTTTTAGGGTTCGTAGTCCAACAAAGGACCCTTATAATGTCTCTCGGTTGTCTGTCCGTCTGTCTGTCACAGCATTGTATCTCTGGACCCACTCAACTTATTGACTTCAAATTTTGCATGGGTTTGTACATCATTAGCATTAGCATTAGCATTAGCATTAGCATTAGTAGAGGCATATGATGCAAGAAAGCAAGCTTATTCAGCATCAGCCAAAAAAAAAAACCCCACTCCCATTTCACCCCTCTGTTCGTTCGAAATACCTGTCCAGTTCAGCTTTAAATTTGTTTAGGCTATCAACTTCTACAACAAGTGATTAAAGTCGGTTCCACCAACCAACCACCCGCTGGCCAAAGGCAAATTTCCGCACATCTATCCGACATCCGTCCTTCCTCAATTTGAATTTATGCCCTGTGAGGTGATTATTCTGAGCAAGATGAAGAATCCCATTGGCATTGAGCATGCTCAAACCATTCAAAGCCTTATACACCTCTATCAGATCACCTCGCCGGTGCCTAGTCTCCAGACTCTGTAATTTGCAAAACTTAAGCCTTTCTTCGTAAGAGCAACCCTTTGTTCCATTCACTAATCTTGTTGCCCTTCTCTGTACCCGTTCCAGCAGTTTTATATCCTTCTTGAAATGAGGCCTCCAGACCTGTATACAGTACTCAAGATGTGGCCTAACCATTGCCTTATACAAGGGAATAATCACCTCCTTATCCCTGCTAGAAACATTTCTGTATATCATTGACAAGACACCATGAGCTACTCTTGCAGCTCGTCTGCACTGCTCAGAGAACTTCATATCTGCCTGCACAATAACCCCCAGGTCCTTTTCATTCTCCACCACTGTCAGTGTAGTACCGCAGAGTTGATACGTTGCTCTGGGGTTACTGTTTCCCATATGTAGTACTTTATATTTGTCAATGTTAAACTTCATTTGCCACCTCTCAGCCCATCTGTTCAACCTTTCCAGATCCTGTTGCAGCAGCATAGCGTCAGTAGTGTCCATAACGACATTGCCAACCTTTGAATCATCTGCAAACTTGGACATTAAACTTGATATCCCATCAACAATATCATTCATAAACACCGAAAACAACAACGGACCCAACACTGAACCTTGAGGAACACCACTAATAACATTAGTCCACGTTGAGCAGTGTCCATTGATTACCACTCTCTGTCTTCTGCCACTCAACCAACCCCTTATCCACAGCAGCAATTTGCCTCCAATGCCACACTGCTCCAATTTGTGCAGCAGTCTTCCATGTGCAACAGTATCAAAAGCCTTTCTAAGATCCAAATATATAATATCAAAGTTATTCCCTGCATCCAGTTCTTTTGTGACTACATCATAGTATCCAATCAAATTGGTCAGGCAAGACCTGCCCTTAACAAAACCATGCTGCGTCTGAGCTATAACTGAATTCTTTTCTAGATGATCCTGCAGTGCTTCTTTAACCAGTGCCTCCATTAATTTACCTGGAACAGAAGTTAAACTAACAGGTCTATAATTACTTGTGTCAGCCTTTGATCCTCCTTTGTGAATTGGGGTTACATTTGCACATCTCCAGTCTATGGGTACCTCCCCTGAGTCCAAAGAAGCTCTCATAATTATGGCTAGGGGTTTGCATACTTCCTTTTCTGCCTCCTTTAATATAACTGGATAGATCCCATCCACCCCAGGTGCCTTTTTTATGTTTATCCTCAACAATCTCTCCTCCACTTTCCTCTCAGTTATTACAAAATCATCCAGCTCACTGCCAATGTTTACTTTACCTACTTCATTCTCCTTCCTGAATAACTCCTCATGCGTGAATGTAGATGCAAAATACTCGTTTAGATTGTTAGCCACCTGAGCAGGATCCTCAACTGTTGAACCATCAATATCCAGTGGACCAATCTGATTCATCCCTTTCCTTCTCGAGTTCAAATATGTAAAGAACTCTTTTCTGTTTTTCTTTGCATCCTTTGCCAAGGATTTTTCGTAATCTGCCTTTGCCTGCCTAATCTCCTTTGTGACTTGGTTACAGATCAACTTATATCTATCATAGGCTTCAATGTCACCCATTAATTTGTTTGTATCCCATGCATTTTTCTTCTCTGCCACATGTCTCATTAATTCATCTGACAACCAATTAGGCCTAAACCTTGAACAATATTTCTTAGTTGGTATGTAAAGCCTGGTAGCCTCCAAGATTAGTTCCTTGAATGCTTCCCATTTTGAGTTTGCTGTGGGTAACATCATCAGTTGGTCCCACTGTATAGAATTTAAATACTGTCTCAGACCATCATAGTCGCCTTTACGAAAACAAAAACCTTTCCCTTTACCTCTGATGGTAGTTACCTCCTTGAGTAAATCGCACTTCAACACACTGTGATCACTGCCACCTAGTGGTTCATTTATCTGCAGATTCTTAATGCATGAAGGATCACTACTGATAATCAGATCAAGAGTATTGCTCCCTCTTGTTGCCTCACGAACATGCTGATGTAGAAAACAATCATCCAATAAATCCACAAAAGCCTTGCTAGTGTGCGAGTGACCAACCCACAAATTCCAGTCAATATCTGGGAAATTAAAATCCCCCATTATAAGACTCTCTGATTTACTGGCCCACTCTATTTTCCCGTACAATATCTTATTATACTCATCAGAGTCATTAGGCCTATAGCACACTCCTACTCTCAATTTTGATTTCCCTATGCTTATGTCACACCAAACTGACTCGACACTGCCCTGTCCATCGATGTCGACTGGCTTCACTTCCTTGGACTTTATGTGTTTCTTAATTAATAGCATAACCCCTCCTCCCCTCCTGTCCTGTCTATCCTTTCTATACACATTGTATTCCCCAAATTCCAGTTCCGCATTACTTATCTGTGTGACACCACGTCTCTGATATCCCAACAATATCTGCCTTTGATGTTTTGAGCAATACCTCAAATTCATCAAATTTATTTACCAAACTCCTAGCATTGGTGTACACGCAGGTATACATGCACCTGTTTCTATTCTTAGCTACCCTAACACAACCCATGTGTTTACTTGTACCGCAATGACTACCAGCAGTCTCTGAAATATCCTGCATCTTGTTTTCCAGGCTTCTGCTCATTTCAATAGAAGCAGTGCAAGAATTACTTCCACCTCTGCCAGTGGCTACTGTTAATCTATTAGTCCTTGTATCCCCCCCAACTAGCAGTTTTCCGACCCACCTAACACTGCCTCGACAGCATCAGCAAAAATTCTTGCACCCTTTCTATTTAAGTGTATCCCATCCCTGTAGAAGCAATCTCTCCTGTTAACAAGTACAGTCCAGGCTGAAAAAAATTCTACCCCTTGAGCCTTGCACAATCCCTCCAGGGCCGAATTGATCGACAAGGCTCTCATCATATACTCCCTCCTATCGTGTCTGGGCAGAATTGCAGACACTTTCAAGTTCAACCCTAATTCACGGCTTTTTTTCAACAGTGACCTGTACTTGCTAAGTAATTCCGCCGGTCTCCTACTCTTAATATCATTAGTGCCAACGTGTACAACTATATCACCTTTTGTGCCCTTAAAAGATGATATCCGCTCTACAACGTCATCAACCTTTGCCCCTGGCAGACATACCCTGGTCCTATTCCACCTATCCTTTTTACAAAGCATGTTCCCCGTTTCCCTGACAGTAGAGTCACCAACAACTACTAGTTCCTGTGGGACTAGCGCATTCTGCCTAGGGGGCTGCCTCTGTGTTGCCTGATGACCAAGTGCAAGCTCTGGCGTTGATGTGGGCAGCTGAGAGCTTGATGGGCCCTCAATTTATTTCCTTCGAGGGCATCCACCCTGTCCTTCAAGCGCTCATAAAGGCCCATAACAACGCTGCGTTGTCGCCTGATTTCCTTGCACTCCTTACATCGTGCACACACAAAGACATCCCCCTTGGCAGTATCATGTCCTGTACCCGACTGCTCCGCAAACATCAAGCAAACAGTGCATTTTAAAAGACTGTGATTTAAAAGGCAACTGCCCCCCTCAGTTCTCCCCTGAACCACAGCACTCCCATTAGCTTGAGCCTTTTGCTTTGCTGCTCTGGTCAGAGTCATGATTCCGATTTAATTCAATAAAATTCAAAACAAAAATTAAATCCTTAAGTTATATCCCAAAACAGTTATGTTATATATATATTTCTTCGGTATCTAGTGTTTTCTACGAGTTCCCTTTATACAACTTCCGTATCACGTGTACCACTATAGTTATGTATTAATTATTTGTTACGATTAAGTCGTTATATATATATATAGAGTTAAAAATACAATTTAATTGACAATAAAGTTTATCAAGATTAATAGATTTACTGATTAATTGACAATATTATATTATGCAGTATACTACACTAAGCTTATGCTATCTTGTAAAAATGGCGGGAATTCACGAACGGTATTTCTACGGACTCGTAAGTATTGATTAGCTTCCAAATCTCGCTATCTCAATTTAGAATAAACTAAGGATCCTAACTAGGTGTATAATCTACTTATAGAAGATAATTTGATATAACAATTGGTTAATAAATCGACTAAATTTGGTTAAAAAAAAAAAAAACCTCTCGTTCAATTTGTGACACGTGGATTTGATACCGTTACCGATACTAAGTAATATCTACAAAATCTCTGTCTAAGTTAAACTTTAAACTAAGTATCGTAACTAGGAATATAAAGCTACTCTAGAAAATAAGTTAATATGACAATTTAAACTAATAAAGCAGAAAATAAATCGGGAAAAACTTCTCTGTTTCAAGAGCTTTAAGGAGCAACGTCCGCACAGGCTAACCTCGGTCCCAACTCCGTTGTTGACAAAAATTTGTCTGAGAGATGAGGGGGTAACATGTGGGGGAACAAAAATGTTGTCGACAAACTATAGTTTATTATACACCGTTGGAAAGAGCTCAATGAGTAGGTTTAAAATATTTTTAAAATTAAAAATGGCGGCGCCAGACAGGAAAATGTGATTAATTTTCGTGTCCCCTCTCTATTTCCGTCGCTAATGCAGCTAAAAATTTAAAAATCATATTAGCTGTACGTTATTCGATGCTTATGAAGGGAAAACTATTCCAATTGTGTTAACATTTAAAAAAAAAAAAATTTTTTTTATTGCACTTCGATTCTTTGTACTAAGTAACTCTCCTTTTGGTGACAAAAAGGTTGCTAAATAATTAGCTAATAATTCTATAAAGGTCATTTATAAATTTTGCGACGAGAATTATTTTTTAACAATTTTCAACGCTGGAGTTGTCCCGACAAGGAGGTACTCAGAGAGCCAGTGTTAAGGCGGCGGTGGTGGGGAGGCGCCTGTGCGGAGTCTTGCACAGCCCTCACCTGCCAGTCGCTTTTTCTCCAAAACTTTAATCGCTTCTCCAGGAAGAAGTCGGGGTCACTTCTCCCACGCTTGTCATTCACAATAAATGGAAAGACTCAAATAGACAACGTTTTCGTTAGTTCCTCAGTTTTAGGCCAAGTCGGGGTACTAGAAACTTTTTCAGTTACTATAAAGCTCTCTATTTAAGATACTACACTAACGACTATTCATGACTACGGACCCTTCATCCTGAGTGCCCGGCACTCAGCAGTTGACCGATTTACTTATTTTACTTTTCTTTTTTATACTTGAATAATAAATTTATGCTTAATAAACTGTGTTAATATACTAAATTTGTTGTTCTTATTCCAAAAACATTACTACTAAAGTAACAATATCAGGGGAAAAAAATTTAGAGTACTTTTCATATCCTTTTAATTTTCAATTTTTCATGATAGCAAAGAATAAGTAACGGCACCTATTTTTTTACAAAAAAGCACTGCCTATAACCCTTTGGTATTTGGTATTGACAGTGTTCCGTTTCACAACCACAATGTATGCTACGCGGAGATGGAGAAAACCCCTGGTGCCGTTTGACACTAAACACACACGCTGATGATTCAGCTGAACACAATACTAAGCAAATACACTGGCAGCAGCTTCTGCTTTCAAACACAGAAAGCTTAAACGCTGTTGGAATGACGTTTGTACCATAACAAAAAGGGAAAGAAATAACGCCTAGAATCTGTCCATAAGTTTCCAACCACCAGTCACTTAATTCATTTTAAAACGCTTAGGGCAAAAGCACGAAAAATCAGAAGAAAAAGCTAAAAAAATTAAAATACAGTTTGCCTCCTCTATCACAAAGGATACTAGAAGTCTAATTATTTGGAAAAAAAATCGACAACTAAATGGTAAATATCTATCGTTTCTGTTCCAATCTTAACCAAGAATGGACAAGAAATATCTTCACCACAAGAAATAGCTAACGCACTTGAAGAGACTTTCGCTGAAACGTCTGCCATTGCAACTTAAGGTGCTTCCTTTCTACAAATCAAAGCCTTAACAGAAAGATACATGATAAATTTCCAAACTACTCAGTCTCTTACCAACATACATCAAGAGACCGATGTACCTGATCCACCCTGGTTTCTAAATCTTATTCACTGTAATACCTATTTTCAACAATGGAGTAAGAAATGTTTAGAGTATAAACAACTTCATAACAGCCATGCAC
This sequence comes from Mastigoproctus giganteus, assembly GCF_048544385.1. Taxonomy (NCBI): domain Eukaryota; kingdom Metazoa; phylum Arthropoda; class Arachnida; order Uropygi; family Thelyphonidae; genus Mastigoproctus; species Mastigoproctus giganteus. The sequence goes on along the minus strand of NC_143588.1, from coordinate 19,847,962 downwards.
TTAACAATGCTCCAAGTTCCTTATTATTATTATTATTATTATTATTATTATTATTATTATTATTATTATTATTATCCATATGGTGCAAGGAAGCCTGAGGCTTATGCCGCACCAGCCAAAAAAAAATTTCTGTTACCCTGAGAGAAAGAGAGAGAGAGAGTGTGTCAGAATTAGAAGGAAATCACCAAGAAAGAGAAGTTTGTTTGTTTGTTTGTTTGTTTGTTTGTTTTAGAGTTTTATGGCGCATTAGCATAGAAGAAAGAGAAGAATGATGATATCCAGCTCAGGACCCTGGGTGTGCCAAGCCCATACTAACCAGATGTGAGCCCCCATAGTTTAAACACAGACTACTGTTGGTGCCACAGCTGTCTTTTCTTCTTTTAGGGTTTCCATATCACTACCAGTTGAATGTAGCAGTTATACTGCAGAATTATACGGAATAAAATTAGCCTTAGAGAATATTAACACTTTCCACAATACTAGTAGTATACACGGATTCCATGAGTGCGGTCTCTACATTGGACAATAAGTTTTCAATATCGCATCCTATCATTAAACAAATCTTATTCTGTTTAAACCATGTACGAAGTAAAAATCACTCAGGGAAATTTTGCTGGATCTCAGGGCCTTCTGGTATCACAGGTAATAAGAGAGCAGATCAAGCAGCCCAACAACCGAACAGTACAAGACCAGCAAATTACCATGTGCAAAATATAGATTATTTAAAGCATATTAAAAAAATCTGTGCAATTCAGTGGATTGAAATCTGGAATTTACAAATAAACAACAAATTGCTCCAAATCAAAGAGAAATCAGAATTATAGAATTCTATTTATAATAGGCAAAGAAGACAGGAACAGGTTGTAGTAGCGAGATTACATATAGGCATACACACCCAACCCATGTGTATCTGCTCATGGGGGGTATGACCTATTGCTATGCATGCACTGTTCATCACCACCTACTGTCAAACATATACTCCTAGATTGTACGCATTATGGTCATCAGAAAAAGTGCTTTCCTTTCACTCTCAAGACTCCAAGATCCTGTATCACTTGTCCATATTATTGGAAATAGTGCGAATCTTTATGAACTGTTTAGCAAATACGAATATACGAATTCCTATGATGCGAAAATCGGACCTATTTAGTACATAAAATTATAACAGAAGAATTAAAACACATTTTGGCCCCAGTTGTTCTTGTGCTCTGAAACATCTTTACTAATACAAAATGTGTGAATTGAGAACTGCTCTGCATTCCAGCGTGCTATGATGTAGCCGTCACCTGATTGGTCCCGTCAAAGTTACTTTTTGAATGGCTAATACATCTATGCTGCTATGCAGTACATTCTGCATAGCAGCATAGATCTATTTAAGGATGATATATGCAAGCTTGCATCACCCTCTGAAAACACGCCATTTTGCGAAATTTAATTTTCACCCCACCCTCTGCTCTCATTCTGATGAGACATCATTTAGGGGCGCTATTTCGTCAACTAACCTCGGATGTCGAAATAGTTTGGAGCGGAACTGATGTGGCCTATAAGTGGCGCCCTTCTGATACTGGTGCCCTTGGCACCTGCCCCAATGCGAAGGTGTTCCTATGCTACTGATACGCACACAGGTCTATTCAGTAGTAATCAGGGAGGGCCTGCGCGCATAGTACAGTGGTATCGTCACCGTCCTCCCCACACCGGGTGGAAAAGGCCCGGGTTCGAATCCCGTCAAGACGCGAGGAACTTTAATTTGCTTTTTTCACTCAGTGGCTGAATTCGTCGGTCTCAGGCGTAGGTAGCAAGGTTTTTCCTCCAGAAACTGGGGTTTTTCGTCCAGCAAACCAGACAAATCGACCATAGAACACACGCAATTAACAGACATCTGGTCCTTGAGGTTGTCACAGACATTCTCTCAGATATGCCAGACAAGCTGTACTTGCTACCTGGGAGTCTAAAACGCTGATGGAACTGATATTCGGGTGACACTCAAATCAAGTGGACCCAAATTCGGCGAAGTCCGGACGGTCTGTGACAGCCAAATCCTCTGCTTGCACCTTCACGATGGTGGGACTGTTAGTAATCCTGGGTATAACCTCCATGCACAAGCACATGGTGGGTGACCACCCAGGTGTGAACCAACGTAAGCAGGGGTCGAGGTGTGGCGCCCACACCACATGGAGGAATGCCGCCCCTCTATGTTACCAGGCAGTACTAGGTGGTAGATGACTCTCATCAACCGGTGAAATACCACCACTTTGCTTATTGGAGGCTTGAAGTGGTGGAACCCATGTTTAGTCTCTAGAGCTAAGTTCCGGTCAACCCTTCCCTATCTCTTCCATCATGCAGTATGATTGATGACTTTTGAGGTTATGATGAACGTCGTGGCGAGATCCAATATTCCTTACATTTCGAGGGTACAGCTCTAAAACGGTTTTCGCAGGCCGGCCGCTAGTTAGTACACCGGACCGAACCTATTGGTAACTCTCTAGGAGGCTTCCGGATCAGCTAGTGTATAATCTTGCTACCTCTACTCTGCCAGATAGTGACTGGAGGGAGTCCGAGTAGTGTGTATGCGGGGAGCATTGTCGAGGCCACGTTATGTCAAGGATCTGGGTATATTCTTACCACATGTACGCCATATCCAAAAATTTCATTACTTCATACAGCATGTCCCACCCACTTTTTCTTACTATTGAATACACCATGAATTGTCAAACAAATAGAACAAGCTTATCTGCGAAAAGATCTAAACCTCCCAAGGATTTCCTAATTCATTTCACAAATATACGTGGTCTCAATTCTAATCTCAACGATGTCCATTTCCACTTGCAGTCTGCCAAACCCCATGTACTTTTTCTGACAGAATCTCAGTTATCGGTTGATTCAACTACTGCTCATCTCAGATGCCCAAATTATTCGCTGTATGATTCCTTTCGCCTCAAAGGTGGTACTTGTGCATATGTCCGTTCTGATATTCCCTGTCAGAGACTTGGCAATTTGGAATCTCCTCTCTTTGATCTTCTCTGGCTTAAAATCTCTCTACCTCATTGTGTCAAATTCATCTGTTGTCTCTACCGTTCTCCCAACTCCACTAATCACTTGGAGCTCTTTGACTTCCTCTCGTTGCAACTTGACTTTCTCCAGTCCAACTTTCCTAACAGCGAGGTAATTTTCCTTGGTGATTTTAATGTTCACAACTCCAGCTGGCTTCCGTTTTCTAGTCACACCGACCCAGCAGGTCGAGATGCTGAGGCTTTTGCAATTACTAATAACCTAGCACAGATTGTTCATTTACCTACAAGAATACCGGACAATCCGAATCATACAGCCAATACGCTTGATCTTTTTCTCACAAACAACCCTTCTAAGTACACGGTCGAAGTGAGAGGTCCTTTAGGCACTTCAGATCACAACTTGGTGATTGTCTCTTCTCCAATGGAACCTTTATCTCATGGCTATTCCCAACCTCGTGTTGTTTGGCATTACAAGAATGCAAAATGGGATGACCTGCGAGACTTCTTTTCTTCTTTTCCTTGGTCGGATTACTGTTTCAAAACTCCTGATGTCAACGTTTGCTCAGATCGTGTCAGTGAAATTATTCTTGCAGGAATGGAATCCTTTATCCCACACTCCACTTTAAAATCTCGTCCTTTATCTAAACCTTGGTTTTCCAATAAATGTGCTAAGGCTGTTCAAGAGAAGAATGTTGCATATCGTAATTGGCTTGTTTCTAATTCTTCAGTTTCATTTTCTGCCTACACCAAAGCTCGCAACAATTGTAAAGCAGTTATTAATCAGTCCAAACTAGAGTTTGAACAGGCTAAGAGTAGAAAACTTGCTTCTTGCCCTAATGGTAGCCGAGCATTCTGGTCTCTTGCCAAAGCTATTGGCCGCAACTTTTGCCCATCTCTGCTTCCACCTCTGTCCAAACCAGATGGTTCTGCTGTCACTTCAGCCAAGGATAAAGCTGACCTGTTAGCATCCCATTTTTCTTCGAGCTCATGTATTAATGATCTTGGTAAAACACCTCCCACCATTCCCAACACGGTCCATTCAATGCCTCCTGTGGTCTTCCGTCAAAAGGATATCAGAAGGATTTTGATGAATCTTGATGCTAAGAAAGCTCCAGGTCCTGATGGTATTTCTCCACTTGTTCTCAAAATCTGTGCTCCTGAACTTACTCCTACTCTTTGCCGCCTTTTTTCACTTTCTTATTCCAAAGGTGTTTTTCCTTCTGCTTGGAAATTTGCTCATATCCAGCCAGTTCCTAAAAAGGGTGACAAATCCCTCCCATCCAATTATCGTCCCATTGCAATTACTTCTACTCTTTCTAAAGTAATGGAGAAATCAATTAACCGCCAACTCTTAAACTACCTAGAAACCTTCCGTCTGATCAACGATCGCCAGTATGGATTCCGTCAGTGTCGATCCACTGGTGATATTCTGGCTTATGTTACCCATTTATGGACTACTTCAATGGAAAGGTTCGGTGAAACACAAGTAGTTGCTCTTGACATCTCAAAGGCTTTCGATCGTGTTTGGCATAAAGGTCTTCTAAACAAGCTTCCATCTTATGGTTTATCAACTGTTTTTAGTAATTGGTTATCCAGTTTTCTCTCAGATCGCTCACTGAGGGTGATGGTAGATGGCTCTCTGTCTTCTAACTTCTCCACTAATGCCGGTGTCCCCCAAGGTTCAGTTCTTTCCCCCACTCTTTTCCTCTTGTATATCAATGACCTTCTTCCATTGACTGGAAATCCTATCCATAGTTTTGCCGATGATAGCACATTGCATTCAACTTTCCATTTTGAGAAACCTTGCCCTGCTCAATCAGCTTCAACTTCTCGAAAATCTGCTACCAATTCCTTAAATGCCGATCTTCAGGTAATTCTCCAGTGGGGCAAAGACAACTTAGTTGATTTCAACCCTTCTAAAACTCAGTCTTGTCTTATATCTCGCAAAAAGGATTCTTCTGCTCCTATGCTTATCTTTAGTGACACTCCAATTTCTAGGCAAAAGGATATATCTCTTTTGGGGATTACCCTGACTTCTAATCTCTCTTGGCACAAGCACATTACAAATATTGCTTCCTCTGCATCTAAAAAACTTGGTTTTCTCTTTCGCTCTCGGCGTTACTTTTCTTCCAAACAGCTGCTCACTCTGTATAAATCGCAAATCCGCCCTGCCATGGAATATTGTTCCCACATTTGGGGTGGTGCCCCCAAAACCTCTCTCAGGCTTCTTGATTCCATTCAGAAGAGGGCAGTTAGGTTAATTAATGATTCATCTCTAACAGAGTCTCTCCACTCGCTTTCTCATAGACGTACTGTTTCTGCTGCATGCCTCTTCTACAGATATTTCCATGGGCACTGTTCTTCTGAATTGGCTTCTATAATTCCCGCTCTTTCTTTCAAAACAGTCCGAACACGTGCCGCCACCAGCCAACATCCATTTACTGTCCAACTTCAAACCCACAGAACCAACTTTTCATCTTCCTCATTTATTCATTCAACTGCCGTTTTCTGGAACAACCTTCCTTCATACGTATTTCCTGAAAATTACAATCTACAGAAGTTCAAGTCCAATGTCAACAAATATCTTCTTTCGTCTTCTCAACCTCCAACCCAAGCACGGTACTAAGTACTATAGGTTCTAATACCTCTCGTGTTTGGGGTTCTCATAAAAAAAAAAAAAAAAAAAAAAAAAAAAAAGACATGAGACACACAGCAGAGCAGTTGAATTTAATTATTGGGGGTTCCACCTCGGGACGGATATTGCTACCAAGTACACAGGGTGGATGTTGTTATGTTTGGTGTTACTGTTGGTCGAAGAACTCTCTGACTATCCTACAGGTGTTCAGGATTGCGACTTTCTGGAGTTCCTTGTAGGTATGTTATGTAAGGCCTTTGGCACCATGCCTGTGGTTGACACGATGATCGGGATGATCTATACTTGTTGCATATGCCACATTTCTTTGATCTCCTGTCTTAGGTTCGTGTACTTCCTGATTTTTTTTCCCAATGGGTTTTCGGCAGAATGCCAGTATTGGGTACTGCTATGTCAATCAGACAGTTAGCCATTTCCTTCTTGTTCACAATGGTTATTTCCGGTCTGTTGTGCGGGATTGTTCTATCTTTTTATTTTTTTTTGGCGAGGTCCCAGTACAGCTTGTGGGTTTGGGTCTCTGGTACTGCCTGGGGTTCATACTTGTACAGTACCACTATGTCAATCAGACAGTTAGCCTTTTCCTTCTTGTCCACAAAGGTTATTTACGGTCTGTTGTGTGGGATTGTCCTATCTTTTTTTTTTGTGGCGTGGTCCCAGTACAGCTTGTGGGTTGGTGTCTCTAGTACTGCCGGGGTTATACTTGTAGTATGGTACACTTTCTTCGATCAACTTGTATTTCCTTGCTAGCTTCTGATGTATTATCCTGGCTACCTGGTCGTGTCTATGAGTGTACTCAGTCTGGGTGATCACCTTGCACCCTGCGGTGATGTGTTGGATAGTTTCTGAGGCCAGGTGGCATCGTCGACATGTGTCATCGAACACTCCGGGCTCCTTAACGATGTATTTTCTATAGTTTATGGTGTTGATTACCTGGTCTTGGATGGTGAGCATGAATCCTTCAGTCTCGGGGAAGAGCGTCTCGCTCGTGAGCCATGGGAAGCAATTTTATCTATGTGATCTTGATGTAGATCATTGTAGTGTCTGCCATGGAGTGTCTTCTCTGCCCAACTTTCTAGCTTCGCTTGTGCCCCCTGGTTGGGGGTGACTCCTCGCTTAGCTTGAGTGGGGTATACGATTGTCTATCTTTCTTATGGCCTGCTGGAGTGTTGCTGTCTGTTTCTGGAAGTAATTCTTCAGGTTAACTATCGCTGTCTTCTGTTGCTCAATGAGGTCCATAAAGCCCTGTTCTCCTTCTTTCCGTGCAATTGTCAGTGTCTCCACGGCAAATTTTGGGTGGTGTTGGCGGCTCTTGGTCATCATTGTCCTTGTCTTTCTCATGATATCCTCCAGCTCAGTGTTAGTCCAATCTATTACCCGAAGGAGTATGTTAGCACTGGTATGCATTATTATTATTATTATTATTATTATTATATTAGGGTTACCCCTAATTGATTACATAAACCCATATTTGTGTCGGTAAATTGTGTATGTTCTCTGGTGGTCGATTTGCCTGTTTTGCTGGACGAAAAAACCTGAATTTCTGGGGGGGGGTGGAAGAGAAACCACAGAGAAGCGATGTTAGAAATTTATTTCTACAGTGGCATGTGGATTTTTGTCTGACCACCTATGAGGGTTACGGGTGTTGTTGACACCGTCACGGGGGAAAATAACTGCATCGCTGAACAGTTTTAATGGAATTAATCGGCGATTAGCAATTACACACCGACAAAATTCCAATCGCAGTTCGTCGCCTCATGGTTGAAGGTATTGCATTGCACCCGCGGTATGTGAAATGGATACAAGCTGTGCTCACGTAATGTTCGCCATACCCTTGTCTGTAGAACACCGACACGTGTAGAAATTCTTCGTGTGTTTATAGTAGAACTACGTTCTATCGACTGAAGAATGTGTTCTGCTTCATCCACATTTTATTCATTTGCACGTTCAGAAGAAATATGAGCTCTGAGAACTGTACCAGTCTCACGCAGTTTGGTGTGAACACTAGTAAATGCTCTTGAATCCGGTATTTTGCGGTTAGGAAACCGTAGACAAAAACCATATCGGTATATTTAGCATGTGTGAAGATGTGCGGCACTCTTAACAACACGTCTAACACCAAACAGCGTCAGGTTATAAATGCTTCTTGGTCACATCTGATTCCGGGAGCTGTGCGCGCCAGTTTCAAACAGCTGTATCTCCATTGACACCGTATGCGTATCCACCGTAACACCAAACACCGTATCCATTGAGAATTGGACACCTGTTTATATGAACTTTTTTACTCAGAATAATCGATACTATAACCTCCCAAAACCTTTACTATTAATATTAGTATTGGCCATAATGGTGCAAGAAAAAGCCTAAGGCTTATGCTGCACCAGCCAAAAAAAAAATAAATAAATAAATAAATAAATAAAAAAATAATAATAATTCTGAGTCACCCTGAGAGAGAGAGAGAGCCTCCTGAATCACGCTGTATATACATTAAATAAAATATTTTTCATATATAAATTTAATATTTTCAAAAATATGGTGATTTTGACGTACTTTTCTTTTTTTCTTTTTTTTACCGTTGTTTGGTGCAGTTCATAGTTACGAGTTGGCAACCGTAACCCTGCTTACAGGATTGAACTACAAACTTTTTTAACATTATAGAGTCACATGGTAAGTTACTCTACCCTGTGTCGTGTTAATCATTACAGTATTAGTATAGTAGCCATAACATGGACTTCTGCAACACGCTTCGTGACAGCGAAATCGATTTCATTCTGTTCTTATGAGACTGGTCAGGTGTTCAGTGTATCATCGTCTTTCATGCGCAAACTCGAAGGCTATAGATTTGAGTACAACGCAACGTGATGTTAGGTGCCAATCGTGACTTTTTGTTTAACAGCGATGTTTTTTTAGCTTTCAGAGGGGTAGTTGTATCAATCGTTATTCGTGTTTTCTGATCAGAACTGTATTACAAGTACTCGTGAGCTCATTCGAGTGTTGTTACTAAAATTTTGGATTCCAATTCTACAGGGAGAGCTTTCCAATGTTAATGTGGGTGTTATAGCTTGAATAGGAATCACCCGTAAGTGAACATTTAAAACATTTTCATAATGAGTGAATTACCCCGCCCTAGCCACTTGTTCGAGGTGGTGTCGCCTTTGCTTATAAATAACTTAGACTATTTTAGAAAGGATTATGGCTCGTATTCGCCGAAATATGTTGATACATTAAATCTCATTTTAGAAAATATTCAGTGGATTGAGCTACACATAGACGGACTGAAACGAATTGTTCATAATTTTGATTTTGACGAATATACACGAGGGAATGGTTATCGTAGTTTTATTAAAATAACCGAGAGCTATTTCGAGAGTTGTATCAGTTTGTTCACTGCAATTATTAATGCACGCTCTTCGTCTTTTTTCAGAGCAGAACGCTATTACAAGGATTTGTCAGCTCATTTAAGTGTTGTTGACGGACTGAAAGGAGGTCTTCAAAGTTTAATGAAAATTTTGGATTCAAATGCTACAGGAGAACTCTTTGATGTTAACGTTTGTGTTACAGCTGAAGAAATCTTAGGAGAATTCGCAGCTCTTGATCAAACAGGATTCTATGGCCGTTGCCATGGGTTCTATGTAAGTAAACCAAATTTTATAAAGCTGCTGCTTTATAAAATAAAACAAAACCTTTATTTTATGATATTTTATAATATTTGTGCCCCAATTTTTGAATAAATATGATATTTTTCAAACTGTTAATACTGCTACTGCACACATCAAGCAGTAATAGTTATTTCAGGGTGTGGAAGACTGTGCCAAGGGAAAATTAAAATTGGAAAGGGGGCAATCACCCAGGGAAAAGATAATATCTGATACTTTCGGATTTAGTATTTTCGTGACCTTAAGTGGAAATACTATGGAATATGCAGAGATGTAGTTCTCTGTAATTTCCTGCTTTACCCCAATTCAGAGTTATCATGTGATTTGAGATGAGATGTGAGTCAGTAGTCTAATCAATTTGGGGGTAAATTGATCTGGAGGCAGAGGTGGAACAGGAATTAAGCTTGCTTTCTTGTATCATGTGCCTTTGCTAATGCTGTGCCTTTGCTAAATGCTATTGCATCCCCCATTCCAAGAAAGTTTCTTGGAATGGGGGATGCAATATAACAGTGATAGTAGGGGTAGAATTTTTCTGAGCCAGTTCTGTGCTTTTAACAGGAGAGACTACTTCTACAAGGATAGGATACACTTAAGGGTGCAAGAATATTTGCTGATGCTATCGAGGCAGTGTTAGGTGGGTCAGAAAACTGCTTGCTTGGGGGGGAATGCATGGACTCATAATAAAGATTGAGAAATTTTTGGCAAAGGATTCAAAGAAAAACAGCAAAGAGTTCTTTACATGTGTAAATTCTAGGAGGAAAGGGATGAATCAGATTTGTACCCTGGATATTGATGGTTCAGTTGTTGATGATCCTGCTCAGGTGGCTAACACAAACTAAATGAGTATTTTACATCTACATTCACACATGAGGAGTTAATGGGAGAACTGAACTAAACGGGTAGGGAAATGCCAGAACTGAACTAAACTCTGGCAGTGAGCTGGATGATTTTGTAATGACTGAGAGGAAAGTGGAGGAGAAATTGTTGAAGATAAACATAAAAAAGGCACCTGGGGTGGATGGGATCTATCCAGTTATATTAAAGGAGGCAGCAAAGGAAGTAAATTAACCCTTAGCCATAATTATGAGAGCTTCCTTGGACTCAGGGGAGGTACCCATTGATTGCAGATGTGCAAATATGACCCCAAATCCCAAAGGAGGATCAAAGGGCAACACAAGTAATTATAGACCTGTTAGTTTAACTTCTGTTCCAGGGAAATTAATGGAGGCACTGGTTAAAGAAGCACTGCAGGATCATCTATAAGAGACTTCAGTTATTGCTTGGACACAGCATAGGTTTGTTAAGGGGAAGTCTTGTCTGACCAATTTGATTGGATACTATGATGTGGTCACAAAGGAACAGGATGCAGGGAATAACTTTGATATCAAAAATTTGGATCTTAGAAAGGCTTTTGATACTGTTGCACATGGAAAACTGCTGCACAAATAGGAGGAGTTGTGGCATTGGAGGCAAATTGCTGGTATGGATAAAGGGAAGGTTGAGTAGGAGAAGACAGAGTGGTAATCAATGGACACTGCTCTTCATGGACTAATGTTATTAGTGGAGTCCGTCAGGGTTCAGTGTTGGGTCCATTGTTGTTTTCTGTATTTATAAATGATATTGATGATGGTATATCAGGCTTAATGTCCAAGTTTCCAGACAATACAAAGGTTGGCAGGGTTGTTAAGTATGCTGCTGCAACAGGATCTAGAAAAGTTGAGCAGATAGGCTGAGAGGTGGCAAATGAAGTTTAACATTGACAAATGTAAAGTACTACATATGGGAAGAAGTATCAACTCTGTGGTACTACACTGAAAGTGGTAGAGAATGAAAAGGACCTGAGGGTAATTGTGCAGGCAGATGTGAAGTTATCTGAGCAGTGGAGATGGTCTGCAAGAGTAGCTCATGGTCAATGATATACAGGAATTTTTCTAGCAGGGATAAGGAGGTGATTATCTCCTTGGATGAGGGAATATATTTAGGCAACACCTTGAGTACTGTATACAGGTCTAGAGGCCTCATTTTAAGAAGGATGTAGAGCTGCTGAAACGAGTACAGAGAAGGGCAACAAGATTAGTGAATGGAACGATGGGTTGCTCTAACGGAGAAAGGCTTAAGTTTTGCAGATTACAGTGTCTGGAGACTAGGCACTTGCGAGGTGATCTGATTGAGGTGTATAAGGCTCAATGCTGATGGGATTCTTCCTCTTGCTCAGAATAATCACCTGAGAAGGCATAAATTCAAATTGAGTAAACACAGTTGTAGTCTAGATGTGCGGAAGTTTGCTTTTACCCAGCAGGTAGTTGATTGGTGGAACAGACTTCCACCTTTTGTTGTGGAAGTTGATAGCCTAATTAAATATAAGGCTGAGCTGGAGGGGTAAAATGGGAGCTGTTTTTTTTTTTTTTTGTGTTTTTGGCTGATGCTGCCTAACCTTGCTTTTTCACATCGTGTGCCTTTACTAATGCTAATGGAACAAATAAATAAATGGGCCATGTTAGGTTAGCTAAGAATAGGAACAGATGCATGTTTACTTGTGTGTACGCCAGTGCTAGGAATTTGGTTAATAAATTTGGTGAATTTGAGTTGTTGGTCAAAAGATCAAAGACAGATATTTGGAAATCAGAGAAGTGGTGACATGCAGATATAAGGAACACAGAAATGGAATTTGGGGAGTGCCAGGAAGGATAGGAAGGGAGGAGGAGCTATGGTATTAGTTAAGAAACATAAAACCCAAGGAAGTACATCGAGTCGACATGGGGGACAGGGCAGTGTCGAGTCAGTTTGGTGTGACATAAGCACTGGGAAAGCAAAATTGAGAGTAAGTGGGGTACAGGCCTAATGACTCCGATGAGTATAATAAACTACTGTACAGAAAAATAGTGGGCCAGTAAATCAGTGTCTTATAATGGGGTATTTTAACTTCCCACATATTGACTGGAATTTGTGGGTTGGTCACTCACACTCTAGCAAGGCTTTTGTAGATTTATTTGATGATTGTTTTCTAAAGCAGCATGTTCAGGAGGCAACTAGAGGGAGTAATGCAGCTGATAATCATGATATGATTATCAGCTGTAATTCTTTATGCATTAAGAATCTGCAGATAAACAAACCACCAATTGGCAGTGATTACAGTGTGCTGAAGTGGGATTTACTCAGAGGTAAATACCATCATGGGTAAATGGAAGGGTTTTTGCTTTCATAAAGGTGACTATTGTGGTCTGAGACAGTGTTTAAATTCTATTCGGTGGGACCAACTGATAATGTTACCATTATCAGTTGGGATAAATGGGAAGCATTCAAAGAATTAATCTTGGAAGCTACTAGGCTTTTCATATCAACTAAGAAATATTTTGTTAAAGTTTAGGCCTAAATGGATGTCAAATGAACTAATGAGACATGTGGCAGAGAAGAAAAATGCATGGGATACATATAAATTAACAGGTGACACGGACGCCTGTAGTAGATATGCTAGTCTGTAACCAAGTCACAAAGGAGATTAGGCAAGCAAATGCAGATTATGAGAAATCTTTGGCAAAGGATGCAAAGAAAACCAGCAGAGTTCTTTACATATGTAAAATGTAGAAGGAAGGGGATGAATCAGATTGGTCCACTTGATATCGATGGTTTAACTGTTGATGATTCTGCAGAGGTAGCTAACAAACTAATTGAGTATTTTGCCTAAATACTCAATTAGTTTGTTAGCATCTACATTCACACATGAGGAGTTATTCACAGAGGGGAATGCCAGAGGTGTATTAAACTCTGGCAGTAAACTAGATGATTTTGTAATAACTGAGAGCAAAGTAGAAGAGAAATTGTTGAAGATAAATGTAACAAGGCACCTGGGGTGTTATCTATCTAGTTATATTAAAGGAGGCAGCAAAGGAAGTAAGCAAACCCTTCGCAATAATTATGAGAGCTTCCTTGGACTCGGGGATGTACCCATGGACTGGAGATGTGTAAATGTGACCCCAGTTTACAAAGGAGAAGCCTTGACATAGCCATTTGTCAATCTGAATAGGGTGCCTAACCCAATTCAACTTTAAATCCTACCCCCTGACAGGGGGAGGACTCCTTGCCAGGGAAACCGAGGGCCCAGACCTGGGGGCCCCCACTTTATTGTTTCATTTCCTTTTGCTGTTCCCTTTTATCATCTGGTGTGGCATGGGCCTGCCTCACAGATTTTCTGCGGTCATCTTCACTATCATTCCCATATTTCTGCTTTTTCCTCCCCAGTCTTCATTCTCTCCCCACTCTACCTATACATAAGTGGATGCCCCACATCAAAATTGAACCGTGCTCACTAGCATTTGGCTTTCCAATTCTATCGTTATCCCGTGTTTTTTTTTTTTTTTTTTTTTAAATGCTCTAACTACTGAAATCTCAGGAAATTGGTGGCAGGGCCTGCCAGAGTAAAACTTAGAAATATTGGTGTACCTGGTCTGCCTCTGCAGGACTTAGTGTGGGCAAAGTTGGATCCAACAGGTGTCCAACGGCTAAATGGCCAGATGAACAATGGTACACAAAACTACACATACAATATCCACACACTTAAATCTCTGGCCTCAACGGGGTTTTTTTCACATGAGAATGTACACTACATGGAGATGGGGAAACCCCTGGTGCTGTTTGATACAAACACACTTTACACTTTATCATACAGACCACATTTACACTTTTTGAACTCTTTTTAGTCTTTTTACACTTTTTAGCCTTCAAAGAGTACTGTGAGACACAGAGTACACAATGCAGAGATAGGGGAACCTCTGGGGGCACTTTATCATACAGATCGATAGTTGTCTCCAGGTGCTAGGGAAAATATACGAAAGCCTAATTTACAATAGGATATCTGTGTATTATAGAGAAGCAGGCTTTCACTGAAATCAGTGATTTTAAGTAAGGTAACTCTACCAAGGATGGCATGCACTGCCTACTGACAACGCTAAAAACTACAGTGTAAAAATACGTTGTCAATTTCCCACCCACAAGGCAGGATGGGCATCAGGTCCTGGGGGCCCTCCTCTGTTCCCCTTTCAGCCGGGTGGCTACCTTCACTCTCCCCCCCTTTGGGGAATAAACCCCCACTTCCTGTGTCTCCACTACTATCTTCTACTTTTTTTTTTACTGCATTCTCCCTGTTTGTAGCCTTTGCTACTACAGGGTTTGCCCTGCAGTGCTTCACACTCCCTACTGCCTGGCCCACCTCCTCGTGGCATTGGGCAGTAAACTAGAGGTTTTTGTGTGAAAACACAGGACTTTATGCTAAGAAGCTGGATGAACAACACAACCCCAACTAATACTACATGAACACTCACCAGCCTACATAAATATGGCCTTCACAGAGTTTTGTATACATTACGTTGGCTGATGTGGAGTTGGTGAAAACTCCCTGAGCCACATTATAAACAACACTATAAACTATGTTCTAATTGCTCTGAGCAAAAATCCAACTATGCCATTGTTCCCGTGCTGCTTCCTCCAAAAACTTCCTGAAAATTTTCCTGCCTTAAGAGTTACCTAAGTAACAGGTCACCACAGCCTTCTCTAACAGGTCACTCTGTCACCACAGCCTTCAACCAGACTACTCACCCTGTCACCAGAGTTGCCCACAGGGTTTGGTCCTTGGATCATTCCTTTGGTCAGTTGTTCTGGATGAATTCCTTGCCATGGATCTTGGGCAGGTTGGGTGCTTAGAATTTGCTGACAAACTTGTCATCACCATTCGGACAGGCACTGGATGCCTCCATGAAGATCGGGCTAGCACTGCTATTGGCCTCCTCTCCAACTGAATTCAGGAATGCAAACTCTCCATAGTAGCAGACACAGCCAAGGCCATTTTTGCATCCCCCTGGTATTAAGATTGGTGGCACCACCATTCATTTAGTCACTGAGGTGACTAAATGAATGGTGGTGGATTCCAAATATCTTGGAATTAATATTGACAGCAACCTCACTTTTACTCCACACCTCCAATATCTTGGAACAAAGATTAGAAAATCCACTGCCTTGGTGAAAAGGATCATGTGCAAAGACTGGGGCCTCTGTTGTCATTCCCTCACCCTGCTCTACAAGGCAGTTTTTTTGCCTATTATTTGGTTATGCTGCAGGTACCTGTGCTTAGAGGGCAACGCTTGTCAGGCATTCAAAGAAGCTACAATCAATACAATGTACCGTGCTCCTTACCATCTCTGGAGAATGCTGTACTGTTAGTACTCCTGCCCTTCAGGTCTTGGTGGGCTTCCTTCTGGAGGTCATCCAAAGAAGGCTATCCTACTGCCTTAAGAAAAATATTCCAACTACTATCCTAAATCACAATGTGAACCTGGCAATTGACCTGCAAATTGAAAAAAGAAACATTTCAAATCACTTTTATCAGATCTGGCAAGAACATTGGGATTCCACTCCTAAAGGTCTTGTCACAAAGAGATTCATTCCCCAAATAACCTTCACCAGCCCTTAGCCTCTGCCCTGGTTTGCCCCTGGTCTCTTTAGCTCTTTCATTCTCACTGGCCATGGCTCCCTAAATACCAAACTTGCTGAACCTGGCATCATTGAAGATCCTCACTACTCCTGTGGGCTCCCAGAAAGCTGGGAGCATATATTGTATCACTGCCCAAACTATGAAGACTCCAGAGCGTATCCTACTGCATTCATGAAAGGACTTCCATCTGGACAACAGCACTTATTCTCCGCTGATGAGGGCAGTTTCATCGCACTCTCACAGGTTACCCAGGAAGTGAACAACCTGAGAATCCAGGCCAACTTGATTCCAGCTCAATCTGAAGATTAATACCAAAACTCGCAGACTTGACTATATAATCATCTAATTCACACAGGGTAGAGCTCTGCCTGTATACTTTGTTGTGGGACAGGTGGAACTGTCATCTTTAGATGGCCCACACCATTATGGCATGCACCCTAGTTTTGTAATCTTTTATCCTTTCCCTTGGCCTGGGTGGGCTTCCCAATCCAGCGAAATCCAAACTCTCCACCCCTGCCTACCTCACTCATCTGGAAGATGTGTTCTTTCTTCGTCTTACCTCTCTTTACTTCCCACTCTCAAACTATCTCACACTTTAATTTCCATTTTTTAATTTTTTTTAGGCACCCCTAAAAAGCTCAGGCAACTCTGGGGGTTACCTAGCCAGAGTTCTTTCCCTCTACTGCACTCCCTACCTCCACAGGGTTGGTGATGGGCAATGTGAGTCCCACAAGGGAGACCCCGGATGCCCCGGACAATAAAACACTAAGTCATTTTTCTAAAGAATTCCAGAACTATAAATTCATATTTTTATAAATTGTAAAGGTTATAAATTCAAATTACAGGGCTTTAGGTTTAGATTAGATTGTAGGAAGTTTTCTTTTAGCCAGCGAGTTGTTGACCTCGCAGGTAGTAGTGGCTGACAGTTTGAATAAATTCAAAGGTCAGCTGGATAGTTAGCTGGTGTTGTTTTCTTATCTACTTGTTTTTTTTTTTTTTTTAAGCAAAGGCCTATGGCTTCCTTGGCTTGTACGATGAAGACTGTTACTATGATGATCTATGATGATCCCCATCTCTAGAAGATAATGTTCAATAAATCATCTATAGGCCACTATGGGCTTTCCTTCCTGCCTGCCTGTTTACACTGTTCAGAAGACTTCATATTTTCCAGTATTATCTTCTTCCGCTGTTTTTAATTTAAATCACCAATGTATAATTTATTTGTGGATTGCTATTGCCCAAGTGTAAGTCCTTGCATTTAGAAGCATTAAAATATAGCTGCCACTTCTGTGGTCATCTTTGAAATCTGTTCAAGTCATCCTAAAGGAGCACTGCTTGGAACTAAAAATTATTGACTCTGACAATCTTTGGCATCGGCAAATTTTGTCATCTCACCATCTTTCTCTTCATCAATGTCATTTATGAAAATGAGAAACAGTGGTCCAGGAAGCAGTCCTTGAGTGACTCACTTCTGATGTTATGCCAATCTGAAAAATATCCATTAATCATGACCTTCTGCCTTGCAGCCACCCAACAGTCCATTTTAGAATCTTACCAGTAATCCCAATCTGTTCAAGCTTATAGAGTAACCTCTTGGGAGGGACCAAGTTAAATGGTTTGCTAAAATCCAAATTAACTATATTGGAACTGTGTTAGAATAGCATGTCCTTCAGTATGCCAAATATACCTATGTCCCTAGATTGCACTCTTAATCATTGTAAGATTTTTCCACTGAAGTCAGACACTGATACATTGCCACTTCTCCAATCCAAAGGAATCTCAAACGTTTTTCTAATAAATAATCATCTGTAATTGTAACATAACTAATTTCATATGGCTGAGCCTCACTCACACAGCCTATTCTCTGCATGAAGTGTCTTTGTTCAGTAAAGCTCGTTTTACTGCTTTTACCCATCTGACTGAGCCATATACACTCAGTCAGATTTTAAATGACAATGACAATGTGTCAGCAATTTTTAAAATTTATTAATATATATACACTCATATGAAATATACAATTTGCTTTTATCATTGTTCTGATTTTATTTATGAACAAGTGCATTATGAAAAGTGCATATATTTTATATATGCACTTTTCAACGAAGTAACCTTTTTTTAAAAGTTACCAGTCTTATCTTTTTTGAATTTTAACCTTTTCATGGCGCACTATAACCTTGCTGTTTTTGCGCCACAAAAATCAAAATCAAATCAAAATCTTCAGTAAAGACTGATACAAAGTACCTATTCAATTCGTCCACAATTTCAGCTGTGTTATCCAAGACTGTCTTACACCCAGTGCTGAAGTGTTCAATCTGATTAGTTTGCTTTGCTGTATTCACACACATGAAAAATTCCTTGTCCCCATTCTTTGCTCTCTTAGCCAGTACTTTCTCATACACAGCCTTGGGCCTCCCTGTTATTTGTTTTACTATTACAAATCAACTTTTATCTGTTGTAGGCTTTAATACTTTTCGTCACTCTGTAACCATTCCATGCTATCTTTTTCTGCTCTATTTCACCAGCCATATCTGCAGTAATCCATTTTGGCATCCTCCTCCTGCAGTATTTTCTTAAAGGTATGTATGCTTTCATGGCTTCTGTGATTTTTGCTTTAAAAATATTCTGTAATTCTAATGTATTCACCATCTCTCAACAATCTGCCCAGTTCACAGATGCCATGTGGCACCTTAAACTGTTCAAGTCCTCTCTTCTGAAGTTAAAACCTGTGCCTTTATCTTTTACTAATGCAACATTTTTTTTTTCATCTTCCATCTGATGATTGCACGATCACTTCCTGACAGTGGTTCCTGTACTTTAAGCCTTGTGTGTTATCTGATTTGTTAGTAATGATGAGCTCAAGAATATTCTTGCCCCTAGTACATTCTGTAACATTCTGGTACAAATAATACTCATCTAATTTATTTAAAAAAGTTTTTCCCCATGGTGAGTTTCCCTTCTGCTTATTCCAGTCAATCTGGGGCCAATTAACGCATCCATAAGTGGCAACTGGAAAAATTAACGAATCAGTGATTCTCAGTTTCATCTTTATGGGCAGATCTTGATCTCTCCATAATTTTGTCAGATCAGAGACCAACTTTTTAGCAATTTTAGCCTGTCTTCTCTTTACATCATTTGAGCAGTCACTATTTTTATTTATTCTTGACCCTAAGTAATCAAATTCATAAGCTTCTTCTTAAAGGTATGTATGCTTTACTGCTTTTACCCATCTGACTGAGCCATATACACTCAGTCATATACTTCAGTCCTCCAATCTTGCTCATTAACCTTCACTTTACCAGAACCGAGATTATCACCAATCACCATAATTTTATTTTTACTCATATTTCAGAAACAATCCTTTTTTCTTATTTGCTTCACATACTCTCCTCAGAGTTTCTTTTAGAATTGCAAATTAGCACAGTATCATCTGCATAATGAAGGTTTATCTTCAGTCCTCCAATTTTGATGCCCCTCACTAAATCTTCCATAGCTTCACGCATGATATTTTTGGCCTACAGATTAAATAGGTGAGGTGACAAAATACAGCCCTGCCTGACACCATTACCTATTTTGAAAAAGTCCATGTTTCCCATGTTGGTTCTCACAGTTCCTTCTTGTTCCTGGTACAGTAGCTTAATCAGCTGAATTATGTGGTTTGGGAATTCCATATTAGTCATTGTTTCTCGCATTGAACACAATCAAATGCTTTTGAATGATCTGTAAAACACGAAAAGACTAGAACATTGTATTCTTTTCATTTTTCAATAATCAGTCATAGACTTATGATCTGATCTCTAGTTCTTCTGTCCCTTCTTGATATTCTTGGTTTTCTTGATATTCTGTTTAATATGATTTTAAGACGAGCTAGGGTCATAGAGATTAGGCTCATAGTCCAGTAATTTGAGCAAATTTTCAGATCTCCTTTTTTTTGGTAAAGGGAATGAAAATTGATTTGGTCCAATCTGATTGCCACCATCCTGTTTCCCAAATCTTTACAATCATTTTATGAAAAAACTCGGTGCCCTTCACACCTTTAATCAATTCCACTGGGATTTCATCAATTCCAGGTTACTTGCCACATGTCAATTCTCTGACTTTTCCGAATTCTTCCTTCAGTGGAACTGGTTCAAGATCACACTCTTGAAAAGGAGGTGGCAGATCATGCTGATGTTCATCAGCATGATCAGCAGATCATGCTGATCATCATCGTTCAGGATGGAACTGTTTCATGTGCAATTTTTAAATTTACGGATGATACAAAGGTTGGCAATGAGGTTATAACATTAATTGCACTGTGCTGCTTCATCAAGATCTAGATGTGCTAGGCTGATGGACTGAAAAATGACAGTTGGGATGTAAAATTGATAAATGTGAGGTACTGTATTTGAGAATTGGTAATTCTGCAATGATATGTCACTTGGATAACACCAAACACACAGTGTGGAATAGATAATGAAACAGATAATGAAAAAGACAGTGGTACGGTCTGGCATGAAAATTTCTGTGTGCTATAGACTGTTGCTAGAAGAGATTATGTTCTGTCACTAATATGTAGAAACTTATTGACTAGGAACAAAGTGGTGGAACACAAGAACACAAAGAACACTAGGAACACAAGAAAGGCACCCGGGGTGGATGGGATCTATCCAGTTATATTAAAGGAGGCAGCAAAGGAAGTAAGCAAACCCTTAGCCATAATTATGAGAGCTTCCTTGGACTCAGGGGAGGTACCCATAGACTGGAAATGTGCAAATGTGACCCCAATTCACAAAGGAGGATCAAAGGCTGACACAAGTAATTATAGACCTGTGAGCTTAACTTCTGTTCCAGGAAAATTAATGGAGGCACTGGTTAAAGAAGCACTGCAGGATCATTTAGACAAGACTTCAGTTATAGCTCAGACACAGCATGGTTTTGTTAAGGGGAGGTCTTGCCTGACCAACTTGATTGGATACTATGATGCAGTCACAAAAGAACTGGATGCAGGGAATAACTTTGATATTATATACTTGGATCTTAGAAAGGCTTTTGATACTGTTGCACATGGAAGACTGCTACACAAATTGGAGCAGTGTGACATTGGAGGCAAATTGCTGCTATGGATAAAGGGGTGGTTGAGGGGGAGAAGACAGAGAGTGGTAATCAATGGACACTGCTCATCGTGGACTGATGTTATTAGTGGAGTCCCTCAGGGCTCAGTGTTGGGTCCATTATTGTTTTCTGTATTTATAAATGATATTGATGATGGTATATCGTGCTTAATGTCCAAGTTTGCAGACGATACAAAGGTTGACAGGGTTGTCAAGGACACTACTGACACTATGCTGCTGCAACAGGATCTGGAAAGGTTGAGCAGATGGGCTGAGAGGTGGCAAATGAAGTTTAACATTGACAAATGTAAAGTACTACACATGGGAAACAGCAACCCCAGAGCAACGTATCAACTCTGTGGTACTACACTGACAGTGGTAGAGAATGAAAGGGACTTGGGGGGTGGTTGTGCAGGCAGATATGAAGTTCTCTGAGCAGTGCAGACGGGCTGCAAGAGTAGCTCATGGAGTATTGTCAATGATATACAGGAATTTTTCCAGCAGGGATAAGGAGGTGATTATTCAATTGTATAAGGCGATGGTCAGGCCACACCTAGAGTACTGTATACAGGTCTGGAGGCCTCATTTCAAGAAGGATGTAGAGCTGCTGGAACGAGTACAGAGAAGGGCAACAAGATTAGTGAATGGAACAAAGGGGTGCTCTTACGAAGAAAGGCTTAAGTTTTGCAAATTACAGTGTCTGGAGACTAGGCACCAGCGAGGTGATCTGATAGAGGTGTATAAAGCCTTGAATGGTTTAAGCATGCTCAATGCTGATGGGATTCTTCCTCTAGCTCAGAAAAATCACCTGAGAGGGCATAAATTCAAATTGAGGAAAGACAGATGTAGGATAATGCCTCTACTAATGCTAATGCTATTGAATCTAATAGCAGCTGAGGGGAAAAAATAAAAAAAAAAAGAAGACTACCAGTATTTTGTCATGGTTTTTTTTTTTTTTGCATACTTTTACTGTGGTGTTAGGAAAGAGTGGTAGACTTTTTTTGTGATTTGATTGCTGTTTTGAAAATTGGTTGCTGGTGTGATCAAAATTGATTTAAGATACCCTTTGCAATTTATTTTATTTTTAGAATTGGAAGGAGGAGTGCTTATGATTTATTTGTGGAAAATTTATATATATTTTTATCTTATAAATATTTTGAAAGAATTGGTAATGGCTTTCTTTGTATTGTTTTTATTTGCAAGATTGATGCTTACTGAATTTTATTAAATTCTGCACTTTAAAATTTTATCATTTTCTTCTGTAGTATTCTTCTGCTATGAGAAATACTCTTCGTGGTGTTGGAATCATAATGGCATCATTCAGTGATCTTTATCAGAAATCTGGTGGTCCTCTTGCTCATGCTGCAATTTCTGTTATTAACGGAGCAAAGTATATTATGGATCCTGAATTGCGAGCAAAGCAAATAGTAAATGTTGCCCAAAATGCTTCTGTCGACTTTGTGAAAGCATTTTGGAGTCTTAGTGAAACACATTTCATGAAGGTAAGGAAGATTATTTTTAAATAAATAATATAGTAAGAAGCATATTAATGAGTGATGATGTACTTCATCAGGTTTGTAATTGCATCTTCATGCTAACATTAAGTTTATGTCCTGTTACTAACTGAACAACCATGTGTGATAACAAGGAATTCATGTTCTTCTTTATATTTACCTTTAACCAGAAGTGAAACATGAACTTTATAGTTTAAACAATTGCTGCCATGTAATTATTATTTTTTAAGAAATTAAATTTAGGTAGAATAAATAAAATTAATTACATACAGTGACTTAATCCTGTAACACTGCCAATAGTGTTCTAGGGTTAAATACCAATGAATACCCATTAATACTACTGCTTATATGATTTATGAATTGATCTGTCAAAAAAAAAAAAAAAACAGTGGAGGAATGAATAATTTTATTTGCAAAGAATATTAAAGATGGTAAATGCATATATACCTGAAACTTTCATATCATTATTACCCTGAAAGGTAGCATTTTTCTCAATGCTATTTCATATCATTAGCTTATTAGCTTGTTGCAGTGTTGATGAGTGATAATTATCCTCGGCAGTGTTCATGGGCTGATGGTGCACTTTGTAATAGAAGTAAAAAGGATTTATGGCTTTGTAAATATTGTTCTGGAAATTTTTCTGAGACGTTATTGAAAAAAATCTTTTTATCTTTAAAAGTTGCAAAACTTAAATATGATGATAAAATTTCCAACATACAGTAACACTATCAATATGTAAAATTGATGATGCACCACTTGGAAAGAAAAAGAATAGTAACAAAATATGATC
This sequence comes from Mastigoproctus giganteus, assembly GCF_048544385.1. Lineage (NCBI taxonomy): Eukaryota > Metazoa > Arthropoda > Arachnida > Uropygi > Thelyphonidae > Mastigoproctus > Mastigoproctus giganteus. The sequence continues at coordinate 19,824,767 of NC_143588.1, read as the reverse complement.
ATATCGTTTATAGACTTTTTGCTGTTTTATTTACTTAACTGTCATATTATGTCATACTCTATAAGTAGCTTTATTGTCCTAGTCACACTTGTTATATTTAGTTTTAATTTAGCTAGCGATTTTTGTAGGTTATTACTTAATATACGTTGAACCGTTGTTTTGTTTGTTATTTGGTTTTTAAGAGCATTAGCAACTAAGGCCATATTGCTCCGGGGATATGCAGTGGTCATTCCCTGACCTTTCCGCATCCTCCGTATTTGGTGGTGACGGGCTCGAACCCCGGTGTAATCAAGAAGCGTGTGCTACGCAGTACTGCTTCTTCCCACCTGGCTAGGGAGACACCTTTGTTGCTTTGTTCGAAACTTGCCGACATTGTTATAGTATAGCATGAGTGGTAGGAGAATTCAAATTTTTAAATCTGTTCAATAGATAGCTCTAAAGTTTGGATCAATTAAGTTGCCGTTAGTTGGATAATTTTGTTATGTATTAAAATTAATTTAACTCCAAATCACTTGTTTGGCATATATTGTTGAGTTTAACTAATTTTAAACCCCTAGTTTAACTAGGGGTTTAACTAATTGAACATTTTGGTTGTTACGGTATTAAGGTGAATTCCAAACTTATTGGCACATTACGTAAAACTAGATAGCCTAATATGTATCACTGCATTTAAGAATCTATTAGATTAGTGTAGTATTGAAAATTAATTAATTAAATTTATTAATTTTAATTATTAATCAATTGTATTCGAATGGAAATCATGCCCCAGACACTACAGCAGCAAAGCAACAGGCACAAAGTAACAGGAGTGCTGTAGCTCTGGGGAGAACCAAAAAGGATGATTCTCCAACACATCACAGCGTAAAAAAAAAAAAAAAAAATGTGCAACTTGTAAAATGAAGTAGTAGTAGTAGTGGCAGGTGATACAAGAAAGCAAGTGTACGAGCTTATGCAGCATCAGCCAAAAAAAAAAAAAAAATTACACCATTCCCTCCAAATGCCTGTCCAGTTCCTGCTTAAATTTATTTAACCTATCAACTTCCACAACGACAGATGGAAGTTTGTTCCAGCAGTTAACCACCCGCTAGCTAAAGGCAAATTTCTGCACATCTATTCTACATCTGTCTTTTCTTAATTTGAATTTATGCCCCCTTAGGTTCGTAATCTGAACAAGTGGAAGGATCCCATCAGAATTCAGTGTGCTCAATCCAATCAAGGCCTTATACACCTCAATCAGATCACCGCGCAGGTGCCTAATCTCCAGCCACTGCAATTTGCAGAACTTAAGCCTCTCTTGGTAAGAGGATCCCTTCATTCCCCTCACCAATCTTGTTGCCCTTCTCTGTACATGCTCAAGTAAATCTACATCCTTCCTAAAATGAGGCCTCCAGACCTGTACGCAGTACTCAAGGCATGGCCTGACCATTGCCTTATACAGAGGGACAATCACCTCCTTTTCCCTGCTAGCAAAATTCCTATATATCATTGGCAAAATCCCATGACCTTTCCTGGCAGCCTGTCTGCATTGCTCAGAAAACTTCATATCTGACTGCACAATTACTCCCAGGTCTTTTTCATTTTCTACCACCTTAAGTGTAGTACCACACAGTTGGTACATTTCTCTGGGGTTACTTCTACCCATATGCAGTGCTTTGCATTTGTCAAGGTTAAACTTCAGTTGCCACTTCTTAGCCCATCTGCCCAAATTATCTAGATCCTGTTGCAGGATCTAGATAATCTAGATAATGGCAGTGTGGCAGTAGCACACTGCCATTACTGTCATTAACAACCCTGCCAACCTTTGTATCATCTGCAAACTTCGACAGTAAGCCTGATATACCTTCATCAATATCATTGATAAATATACAAAACAACAGTGGACCCAACACCGAACCCTGTGGGACTCCACTAATAACATTAGTGCACGAAGAGCAGCACCCATTGATTACCACCCTCTGTCTTCTCCCACTTAACCATCCACTGAATCCATTGTAGCAACTTACCCTTAATACCATTCTGCTCTAATTTGTACAATAGTCTTCCATGCGCAACAGTGCCAAAAGCTTTCCTGAAATCCAAATATATGATATGAAAATTATTTTTTGCATCCTGTTCCTTTGTAACCACATCATAATATCCTATCAAATTTGTCAGACAAGACTTTCCCTATACAAACCCATGCTGTGTCTGAATTATTGCTGCAGTCTTGTCTAGATGATCCTGCAATGCATCTTTAACCAGTGACTCCATTATTTTACCCGGAACAGAAGTTAAACTAACTGGTCTGTAATTACTTGTCACCCTTCAGTACCCCTTTGTGAATTGGGGATACATTTGCACATCTCCAGTCCATGGGAACCTCCCCTGAGTCCAAAGATGCTCTCATAATTATGGCTAAGTGTTTGCTTAGTTGCTTTGCTGCCTCCTTTAATATAACTGGATAGATCCCATCCACCCCAGGTGCTTTTCTTATGTTTAACTTCAACAATTTCTCCTCCACTTTGCTCTCAGTTATTACAAAATCATTACGTATCCTGCTACAATTTGATAACCTTCTGCCATTTTCAAACCTTAATAATTCCTCATGTGTGAATGTAGATGCAAAATACTCATTCAGTTTGTTTGCTATCTGAGCAGGATCATCAACAGTCGAACCATCGCTGTCAAGTGGACCAGTCAGATTCATCCCCTTCCTTTTAGAGTTTATATAAGTAAAGAAATCCTTGCTGTTTTTCTTAGCATCTTTTGCCAAGGATTTCTCGTAATCTGCCTTCGCCTGCCTAACCTCATTTGTGACCTGATTACAGACTAGCTTATATCTGCCATAGGCTTCTGAGTCACTTGATAATTTATATGCATCCCATGCATTTTCCTTCTCTGTTACGAGCCTCATTAGTTCATTAGATAACCACATAGGCCTAAACCTTGAACAATATTTCTTAATAGGTATGAAACTTTTAGTAGCATCCACGATTAATTCCTTGAATGCTTCCCACTTAGAATTTACTGTTGGTAACATCGTCAGTTGATCCCACTGTACAGAATTTAAAAACTTTCTGAGACCACTGTACTCACCTTTACGGAAGCAAAAACCCTTTCCTTTACCCCTGATGGTAATTAAATCTTTAAGTAAATCCCACGTCAGTACACTGTGATCACTGCCACCTAGTGGTTCCTTTTTCTGCAAATTCTTAATACACGAATGATCACTGCTGATAACCAGATCAAGAGTATTACTCTCTCTGGTTGCCTCTCAAACATGGTGCTGCAGAAAATGTTTATGGACTTTTTGGAGCAGGACAAGACTTAGCTAAGGAAGATTTTTTTGTGTGTACTAGGTGTAGTGTCAAGCAATTAGGCCCCAACTCAGCAATCTGATGGGTGTCTAAGAGAGTTTGTAGAATCAGGTAGATGCTCTCAAAGGTGTTAGTGGGGGAACCTTCAATCTATCAGCTGCCCAACTAAGGATATCAGTGAGTGGTGGGAGTCATTATCGAATAAAAAAATGCATGGGCTCTGTTAGAGTAACCGAGAGTAAGAACAAGTGCAATGTATACTTGCATGTACACCAATGCTGGGAGTATAGTAAATAAATTTAATAATTTGAAATGCTGATCGAGACATCAAAGGCAGATATTGTTGGGATATCAGAGAAATGGTGTCACACAGATATAAGCAGTACAGAATTTGAATATGGGGAGTACAATGTGTACAGAGAGGATATACAGCGCAGGGAGAGAGGAGAGGTTATGTGGTTAGTTAAGAAATACATAATCTAAGGAAGTGCATCCAGTTAACATAGATGGAGAGTGCAATGTTGAGTCAGTTTGGTGTGACATAAGCACTGGAAAAGCAAAAATGAGAGGAGGAGTGTGTTATAGACCTAATGTTTCTGATATGTACAATGAAAAATCATACAGAGAAATAGGCCAGTAAATCAGAATGCCTTATAATGTTGGATTTTAACTTCCCAGATATTGACTGGAACTTGTGGGTTTGTCAAGTGCACACTAGCAAAACTTTTGTAGATTTATTGGATGATTGTTTTCTACAGCAGCATGCTTGAGAGGCAAACAGAGGGAGTAATACACTTAATCTGACTATCAGCAGTGATTTTTCGTGCATTAAGAATTTGCAAATAAAGGAACAACTGCGTGGCACTGATCAGTGTACTGATATGGCATTACCATTAGTAGAGACATACGATGCAGGAAAGTAAGCTTAATCAGCCAAGAAAAAAAAAAAAAAAAAACTCTCCTATTTCATCCCTCAGTTCATTCCAAATACCTGTCCAGCTCAGCTTTTAAATTTATTTAGTCTATCAACTTCCACAACAAAAGATGGAAATCTGTTCCACCAATCAAATACCCGCTGGCTAAAGGCAAACGTCCGCACATCTATCCTACGACTGTCTTTTCTCAATTTGAATTTATGCTCTCTCTCAGGTGATTATTCTGAGCAAGAGGAAGAATCCATCAGCATTGAGCACGCTCAAACCAATTCGAGACTTTATACACCTCAATCAGATCACCTCGCAGGTGCCTAGTCTCCAGACGCTGTAATCTGCAAAAACCTAAGCATTTCTTTATAAGAGAAACCCTTTGTTCTATTCACTAATCTTATTGCCCTTCTCTGTACTCATTCTAATAGCTCTACATCCTTCTTAAAAGGCCGACCGGGCTAGCCGAGTGGGTAAAGTACCTACCCTGCAACCCAAAGGTCGCGGGTTCGATTCCCGCCTCGGGCTTGGATCAAAGTACTGCATAAACCTTGGGAGGTGCAATATGGCCACAGAAGCCGATGCGCCAACAACTACCAAATCAAAAAAAAAAAAAATCCTTCTTAAAATGAGGCCTCCAGACCTGTATACAGTACTCAAGGTGTGGCTTGACAATTGCCTTATACAAGGGGATAATCACCTCCTTATCCCTGCTAGAAAAATTTGTGTATATCATTGACCAGACACCATGAGCCTCTCTTGCAGACCGTCTGCACTGCTCAGAAAACTTCATATCTGCCTACACAATTACCCCCAGGTCCTTTTTCATTCTCTACCACTGTCAGTGTAGTACCACAGAGATGATACGTTACTCTGGGGTTATTGCTTCCCATTTGTAGTACTTTCCATTTGTCAATGTAAACTAAATTTGCCCCCTCTCAGCCCATCTGCTCAACTTTTCTAGATGCTCTTGCAGCAGTATACTGTCAGTAGTGTCATTAACAACCCTGCCAACCTTCGTATTGTCGGCAAACTTGGACATTCAGCCTGATATACCATTTATAAATACAGAGAACAACAATGGACCCAACACTGAACCTGGGGGACTGCACTAATAACATTAGTTCGCGAAGAGCAGTGTCCATTGATTACCACTTTTTGTCTTCTCCAATTCAACCATCCCATAGCAGCAATTTGCCTCTAATGCTGCACTGCTATAATTTGTGCAGCGGTCTTCCATGTGCAACAGTATCAAAAGCCTTTCTAAGATCCAAATATATGATATCAAAATTATTACCTGCATCTGTTGCTTTGTGACAACATCATAGTATCCAATCAAATTGGTCAGACAAGACTTACCCTTAACAAACCCATGCTGTGTCTGAGCTATAACTGAAGTCAACAATTTCTCCTCCACTTTCCTCTCAGTTATTACAAAATCATCCAGCTCACTGCCAGAGTTTAGTTCAGTTCTGGCATTTCCCTCCCTGAATAACTCCTTATGTGTGAATGTAGATGCAATTTGCCTCCAATGCTGCACTGCTCTAATTTGTGCAGCGGTCTTCCATGTGCAACAGTATCAAAAGCCTTTCTAAGATCCAAATATAGGATATCAAAATTATTGCCTGCATCTGTTGCTTTGTGACAACATCATAGTATCCAATCAAATTGGTCAGACAAGACTTACCCTTAACAAACCCATGCTGTGTCTGAGCTATAACTGAAGTCTTGTCTAGATGATCCTTCAGTGCTTCTTTAACCAGTGACTCCATTAATTTCCCTGGAACAAAAGTTACACTAACAGGTCTATAATTACTTGTGTCGCCATTTGATCCTCCTTTGTGAATTGGGGTCACATTTGCACATCTCCAGTCCATGGGCTACCTCCCCCGAGTCCAAGGAAGCTCTCATAATTATGGCTAAGGGTTTGCTTACTTCCTTTGCTGCCTCCTTTTATATAACTGGATAGATCCCATCCACCCCAGGTGCCTTTCTTATGTTTATCTTCAACAATTTCTCCTTCACTTTCCTCTCAGTTATTACAAAATCATCCAGCTCACTGCCAGAGTTTAGTTCAGTTCTGGCATTTCCCTCCCTGAATAACTCTTTGTGTGAATGTAGATGCAAAATACTCATTTAGTTTGTTAGCCACCCGAGCAGGATCATTAACAGTTGAACCTCAATATCCAGTGGATCAATCTGATTCATCCCCTTCCTTCTAGAGTTTACATATGTAAAGAGCTCTTTGCTGTTTTTCTTTGCATCCTTTGCCAAAGATTTCTCATAACCTGCCTTTGCCTACTTAACCTCCTTTGTGACTTGGTTACAGACCAGCTTATATCTGTCGTAGGCAGATATTGCCCATTCATTTATATGTACCCCTTGCATTTTTCTTCTCTACCACATGTCTCATTAGTTTATCTGACATCCATCTAGGCCTAAACCTTGAACAATATTTCTTAGTTGATACATAAAGCTTCCAAGATTAATTCTTTGAATGTTTCGTATTTTGAATTTACTGTTTGTAACATCATCAGTTGATCCCACAATATAGAATTTAAATACTGTCTCAAACCTCCGTAGTCGCCTCTACGAAAGCAAAAACCCTTACCTTGATGTTAGTTACCACTTTGAGTAAATCCTACTTCAGCACACTGTGATCGCTGCCACCTAGTGGTTCCTTTATCTGCAGAATCTTAATGCATGAAGAATCACTAATGATATTCAGATCAAGAGTATTACTCCCTCTAGTTGCCTCCCAGTCATCCAATAAATCCACAAAAGTCTTGCTAGTGTTTGAGTGACCAACCCACAAATTCCAGTCAATATCCGGGAAATTAAAATCCCCCATTATAAGACTCTCTGATTTACTGGCCCACTCTATTTCCCTGTACAGTTTTTTTTTTTTTTTTTTTTATTACACTCATCAGAGGCATTACAACACACTCCCACTCTCAATTTTTTTTTTCCAGTGCTTATGTCACACCAAACTGACTCGACACTGCACTGTCCAGTGATGTCGACTGACTGCACTTCCTTGGATTTTGCAGTTCTTAACTAATAGCATAACCTTTCCTCCTTTCCTATCCTTTCTGTACACATTGTACTTCCCAAATTCCAGTTGTGCATTCCTTATATCTGTGTGACACCACGTCTCTAATGTCGGAACAATATCTGCCTTTGATTTTTTTGACCAACACCTCAAATTCATAAAATTTATTTGCCAATCTCCAAGCATTGGTGTACACGCAAGTATACATGCACATGTTCCTATTCTTAGCTACCCTACACAACCCATATGTTTCCTTGTGCCGCAATGACTCCCAGCAGTCTCTAAAATCCCCTGTATCTTGTTTTCCAGGCTGCTGCTCATTCCAATAGAAGCAGTGTAAGAATCACTTTTGCCTCTGCCAGCGGCTACTGTTAATCTATTAGTCCATGTATCCCTCCAAGCTAACCATTTTCTGACCCACCTAACACTGCCTCGATAGCATCAGCAAAAATGGGATTTACTTAAAGACGTAACTACCATCGGGCATAAAGGGAAGAGTTTTTGCTTTCGTAAAGGTGACTACAGTGGCTTCAGACAGTTTTTCAATTCTATACGGGACCAACTGATGAAGTTACCAACAGAATTCAAGTAATTAATCTTGGAAGCTATTACGCTTTTTATATGAACGAAGAATGCTGTTCAAGGTTTAGGCCTAAATTGATGTCAGATGAACTATTGAGACTCGTGGCAGAGAAGAAAAATGCATTTAAATTATCATGTGACATGGAAACCTAGGGTAGATATAAACTAATCTGTAATCAACTCACAAAGGAGGTTAGGCAAGCAAAGGCACTTATGAGAAATCTTTGATAAAAGAAGCAAAGACTTCTTTACCTATATAAACTCTAGAAGGAAGTGGATGAATCAGCCTGGTCCACTTGACATCGCTTGTTCGGCTTTGATGATCCTGCTCAGTTAGCTGACAAACTGAACGACTGAATGAGTTTTTTTGCATCCACATTCACACATGAGGAATTCTTTAAGGAAGTGGAAGACAAAAGCTTATTAAGCTCTAACAAGGTGCTTAATGATTTTGTAATAACTGAGAGCAAAGTGGAAGAAAATTGGTCTTCAAGTTAAACATAAGAAAGGCACCTGGGGTGGATGGGATCTATCCAGTTATACTAAGAGAGGCAGCAAAGGAAGTAAGCAAACACTTACTCATAATTATGAGAGCATCTTTGGACTCAGGGAAGGTCCCCAAATACTAGAGATGTGCTAATGTATCCCCAATTCACAAAGGAGGAGCAAAGAGTTACACAAGTAATTACAGACCTGTTAGTTTAACCTCTGTTGCCTGGAAATTAATGGAGTCACTGGTTAAATAAGCATTGCAGGATCATCTAGACAAGACTGCAGTAATAATTCAGACACAGCATGGGTTTTTAAGGGGAAGTTGTGGTCACAAAGGAACTGAATGCAAAGAATAATTTTTATATTATATACTTGGATTTCAGGAAAGCTTTTGATACCGTTGCACGTGGATGAAAGGGTGGTTGAGTGGGAGAAGAGTGGTAACCAATAGACACTGCTCTTCATGAACTAATTTTATTAGTAGAGTCCCCCCCAGGGTTTGGTGTTGGGCCCATTGTTGTTTTGTATATTTATCAGTGACATTGATGAAGGTATATCAGGCTTAATGTTCAAGTTGGCATGGTTGTTAATGACAGTAATGACAGTACGCTACTTCAACAGGATCTAGAAAAGCTGGGCAGATCGGCTGTGAAGTGGCAACTGAAGTTTAACATTGACAAAAGCAAAGTGCTGCATATGGGTAGAAGTAACCCCAGAGAAACATTCCAGCTGTGCAGTACTACACTCACAGTAGTAGTGAATGAAAAAAAAACTGGGGGGGGGGGTAATTGTGCAGTCAGATATTAAGTTCTTGAGCAGTGCTGACAGGCTGCCCGAGCAGGTTCGTGGAGTCTTGTCAATGATATACAGGAATTTTGCTAGTAGGGATAAGAATGTGATTATCCCTTTGTATAAGGCAATGGTCAGGCTGTGCCTTTTTGTGATATGGTGATATTTCTGTTTAAATGGATGCAAAAACTAAGTGTGACAGAAATTTTATGAGGCATAATATTCTACTGTTAAATCTGTTTTCCTGTTCACCGTTGTAAATTTTAGCTAATTAAAAATTAATTTATTTAAAATGTAATGAGTGTGTTCAAGAGAAGAAGGGAAAAAAGATATACTTATACAAATTTTATTTCGTTTTTTACTTCTCAGAGGTAAGTAATGTGAAGACTTATTTTGAAAAAATGAGTGATTAGAATTACATTTTTTGTGGAATGATCTTCAGCAAAGAAAAAAAGGGGAAAAAAAGAATTTTTTTTTTTTTTTTTTTTTTTTTTTTATTTGATGGTTTGCTCTTCACTTTTGCTTCAATTTCGTTTATTGCTTTTCAGCTTTTCATTCAGGGAACGTTGAAAAGCAAACCAACAAAGAAAAAATGAATGTAAATAACATAACAAAAAAAATGCAAATCTCTATCTCTACAAATGCCCTCATGTTTGTAGAGATAGAAATTTGCACTCATGCTATACAAAGGCATTTGTTCGTCAGATTTTGTCACTATGACAATGCAGTTCTAATCAGCCATGAGGAAGTGCAAATTTCTGGATTAAAATTGCTTCCAGTTGGTATATCAGTCTTGAGTACCTTTTAAAAATTATCCAAAGGGAAATATTTATAAGTTAAAATCTAGGTTTCCACTTTTGTTGTTGGTAAGTAAGTGGGGTTTCCAAAGGAATACTGGCGCCATTGTTTTTCAGTTGTCGGAAATTACATTGACAAAGTGATACAGGGTGTGAGGTCAAAATTTTCAGATGATATCAAGTTTGGTAGAGTAGTTAATAATCAGTGCGTGTTATTCAGAATAACATCAGTAGACTTCAGGGATTGCCAGAAAAGTGGCAGCTAAGTTTTAATTTAGCAAAATTCCAAGTCTTACACTTGGAGAATAGCAACCCCAAAATAACTTACACACTTAGTGAGTTTGAATTAAACAGTAGAGGAAAATGAAATTTGGGAGATGTGGTACTCAGACATGAGGTTCTCCAGGCAGTGTAGACAGGTGCAAGGAAGGCTAGTGGTGTCCTGTCGATGATTTATTGTACACACATTTGTAGAGATAGAGATTTGCAGTCACACTGTACAAAGGCATTATAAGATTGCAGTTGGCTTACTGTGTTCAAGTGTGGAGACCACACCTAAAAGATTGGGCTCTTTTAGAAAGTTTGAAAGACTTCAAACTTTCTAAAAGAGCCCAAAGGTGGGCAGTATGCCTGTTGAGATTGACCTATGAACTTTTATTGGTGCAGCAGCAGCAGCTTCAGACTTACTTGCACCATGCAGCTGATGCAATATAACAATGTTAATTGTAATCACTTTGATTTTTCTGATGAGTGCAGTGGGCTGTAAAATTTTCCCATGAAATATGGCAGTAAAGACTGACTTCCAGTCAAAATTAAAGTTACTGCTTGGAATTTTTTTAAGAGCAGCCCAGAATGGGGGATACCCTCCAAAGAGCAACAAAAGTTGAAACCTATATATCTTCTTATGCCCTTGGCAAACATTTGATACATCACTTTGCTGTTGCTGAAGCCCTCCATTGTAGCACCAGTGGTAGATAATTCAGTTCCATTCAGTAATTTACATGTTTATTCAATGTAGTAACTTCAGCCTTTGATAAATAAAAAGAAACAACCTTTCTTGAATTAGCATACTAGCCAATAAAATTACACTAAAATATGATTATCATTTCTCTCTTCCCCTCTCTCCCTCTGTGTAAACTGTGCCATGTCACTGACATAGCAATGCTAGTGACTCTCCATGATGGGAAACTAATTTGCTGTCATGTTTATCGGCATCACATATAATAATAGTCTTAATAATTTGATTTGTTGCTTTTCCTCATATGTAAAGGCTCCACTAGTCTCTGTTCTTGTGTCCCATGGTCCTATGAACTTAACTTTGAATTACTGCTACTATTAGTTGTTATCGTAATGATGCCATTTTGAAAACTTGTTTTGCCTCTTGAAAAGTTCATATCAAAATGATGCATTAGAATGCTGCTCATTAGTAAAGTCTAAAACTTAGAGATCTTAAAGGTTTTAAATTTCTTTGTGTATATTTTTATATTTGGTTTCTACCAAATTTTTGTATCATCTGCCTCTTAATTTGGCTTGGCAAGTAGAACTAAACGTGAGAGAAACACTGCAGCTTCAATAATGTTTTCCTTAAATAGTGATGTAATTTACACACATGAATAATAGAGTTAATTTCACAACCAAGCTAAAATTTTTCAACAGTTATCAAACCTGCATTTTTATAGCTGTACTCAAACATTGGTCTCTCACTCTCAAAGGTATGCGTAACTGTACAAAATAAACTCTCTCTCTCAAAAGTATACATGACTATACACAAAATAGATGCACACCTTGTTTTCATGTATGGCTGTTATGCATTGTGCTGTGTGACAATTTGATGGCAAAAACAAGATTCAGCAATCTTTATTACATGTGAGGAATTTAAAGTGATTTCACATTTCTTGCTACAAATTTCTTAAGAAGAATAGTTAATTTTTTTAGATCTACCAATAGAATTTTTTTTTTTTTTTTTTTTCTCTGAAGCACATTCATTGTCATTCTCTGTCTCTCTCAAATTGAGTGTGTACATATGGTGACTCCAAGATTCTTTAGAAATATGGATACAATCTAGTGTTTTCTGACATTGTATTTTTCTTTTTTTTTTTTTTCTTTAGCAGTGTAAACAAAATGGATTACATGCATGTGTATCACATCTGTAACATGAGTTACAGCTGTGTAGATTGTCTGATTCTGAACATATAAATGTAAAATCAAAAGGTGCATTACTGTACTATGATACTATATGCAGTGTGAGTGAATTTTCATTATACTTCCATTCCATTTCATTATAATAGTGTTGAAAATTGTCTGAAGTTGGTTTTGGCAGTCTTTTTGAATTGGATAAACTATTCAGAAGTGATGGAACCAAATTGTAGACATATTTTAAGAAATCTGTGCTAAAGTACCTTTCAAACCCTATATCATTGGTTGAGGCTTGGTAGCAACTTTGAAATATGTTTCCTTTTGTATATAAATATAAAATATATGTAAAATATTTCAGTATTCCAGTATTGAATTAATGATGATATGCTGTTGCAGGTGAGGACTTATGTCATGTTGTTGTACCTACCATAAAATCATTACTATACAGAATAAATCCATGGAGAATAATGAAAAACCAAGTTCTTCAACCTGCACATAATATAATGTCTTTAATTTTAAAGAAATGCAGATTTTTCATGAGAATTTTGTGTTACTTCCTGTACAATATCATCATGACTAAATATTGGTAATTAAATTGTATAGAGTTCTTTCTGAAATTAATTTTCAGCTTACTTAACTTAAAAAATTTATCTACTTTTCTATCTTTAGTCACTGGGGAAGTGGTACAGGAAGTGCCAAAAATTCTTGAAAAAAAATCAAATTCTTTAAAATTAAAGACTACTCTACACAGGTACCAAAGACCTGTTTAGTTTTTCACTGTTTTCCATTTTGATTTACCCATGCAACATGCCACTAAAAGAACAACATGAATCCACATACAGGTAACCCTTGTATAACACTATAGTTAGTTTCCTATAAAATCTTGTGTAGTGTGAAACTGTGTTATATGGGACTAAGAACCAGTGCAAAAAGGGGGGAGGGGGTTACATTCCAAAAGCCAACAAAAAATGCACTTTTTTTTTTTATATATATATAACTATCGAAACCTAATTTTTAAAAATAGTAATAACTTAGCAAATGTCTTACAAACTGTGATCCATATGTCAGATAATATATGTTCATTTAATTTTCTTCCTCTTCATTACTGCTAAACACACTCAAACAAATGTTTTCTCTGTTGAAGAATATCTTCGCCTTCTGAACTTCCTTCTGCAGCATCTAGATTTTGTGTATTTTCTGCTCTCTTTAAAAAATCAGTAATCTGGGTTTGTTTGCTTTTGCACATAGATCTTTGTAAATTTTTAAGTTTGTTTTTTATTTTCTTTCCAATTTACTGATAACTCTTTTTTATTTACACCTTTCATTGCACAAGGAGTAGAGGATCTATAAACTAGCATAGGTTTTATTATGTAATTGCATGATGTGTTAATGCACCTAAGTAATGTTACACAATCTTTTAATGCTTTAAAACCTGGTGTAGTTTTCTCTTTTTTTGAAATAAACATTGGGCATTTTTGTCCACCAAAGACCTGTCTTGTTGGCATTGAAAACTTGATGTGGTGTGTATCCGTGCCCTTCAATAATTTTTTGAAATTCTTCTGCATACTTCTTGGCAGCTTCATTATCAGCACATTCCTCTTGAATTCTTATGTTATGTAATGAGAAGTGTTTTTTTAAATTGCCCAAACCAACCTTTACTGGCAACAAACTCTGGGTTAACAGAAGATTCTCCACTTTCTTTTAAATGGTTATAAATTTTTTAAAAATAAATTTTATATAAATTTTTAGTGCATTTTGTCTAATTGCATTGCCATCTAATGGGATCTGTTTTTACTGCTATTGTCAATCCAAATACTGTGTGCTTTTTCTATTTTCTAAATTATTGGAACTCAGGAAAGAGCTGTCATATTTTCAGAAATGAAAGATCCTGCAAGATCCCCATTTTTCTTTATGGTCTGGATTGTTGCTTGATTTAAATTTAAACTTTTTGCAACATATGATACCTTTCCCCTTTTTAAGATGATCCAAAATTTGTCTTTGATTTTAGAGAAGTTTTGAGTGGTGCTTTTTTACTTTCCTTAGGCAGAATTTAATTCACAACAAAAATTATTCCAATGCGGTTCTTAAGAACAAAGTTTAGTAATAAATAATCTTACAAAAACCTTAAGTCATGAACTACATGCTTCAAAGTTACAATTTTTTTTGGTCTCAAACAAGCACAATTTCAATAGCACAGAATCTAACACGGGGATATCCCAACAAAATAAAATACAGGGATTTCCCAATAATTTTTTTACGTAACAACTAGCGGCAACAGCTGGGATTCATATAAAAGAATGGAAATATTTAAAAATTACATCCAACATAATAGCAAGGTTTCCCCTGCACAAAAGCTCAAAAATACTGTGTTATGTGAGGGTTGCTGGAATTCTCTGTGTTAGAGCGAAACCATGTTATATAAATACCATGTTGCTCAAGGATTGCCACAATTTATCAATTGCGTTAGAGCAAACTGTGTTGTAGAAGTACCATGTTATACTGGAGTTGCTTGTACATTAAAAGCCCTGTTATCCAATGTGATCAGGACTGGCCATTAATCAGTTAATTTGAAATGTCTATTAGAGTTGGGGAATCAAGTTTATTTTATTAAGTGGTGACCAGTAACTTTATTTGTTATTATTATTATAAACTACATGGTGCAAGGAAGCCTGAGGCTTATGCTACACCAGCAAAAAAAAAAAAAAAAAAAATTCCCCAGTTACCCACCCTAAGAGAGAGAATCAGAAGTAGAAGGGAATCACCAAGAAAGAGAATACTCCCCAGATGTTGAGCCCCTGGGGTTATGTTTTATTTTGTATTTTCACTTAAAATGTAAATATACAGGATGTTTCAATTAAATGGTACTAGGATCTGCTAATTTATTAAATTAAACGTAAATTAAAAGTGGACTAAATATTTAATCCAATTTTTAAGTTTAGGTTTTATGATTTTTAAATTAAAATTTTGCCAAATCATCCACTTTTTATCTCAGTGGGATCATTTTCCCCAGTCTTCGGTTTAGTCTGAAAAGGATACTAGGTATTTTGGAAACAAAGATAAATCAATTTTATTTGAAGAGGGAAAAAGAGTACACAGATATTTTTAGTACTGTTTTTAGGCAGAAGTACACTGATATTTTTAGTCTAAGCTGAGAAAGGGGAAACACCTTTCACATTAGGAAATTAAAGCATTTGATTAGGAAAAATGTTTATTAGTGAGATATGATGTAAGGAAACAAGCTTATAAAGCATCAGCCAAAAAAAAAAAAAAAAAAAGCTTCCCACATAATGTTCACTCCTATCCAATAATTTGTTTACTTCTTTGATTTTATTTGAAATGCCAACCTTTACAACACTAGATGGAAGGTTGCTCCAACAGTCATCCACCTGCTGATTGAAGGTAAACCTCCTCACATCTATTCTATGACCATCTGTGCTCAATTTGAATTTATATCCCTTCATGTGCAAAGTATCAACAAGAGGAAGAATGCTCTCAGCATTGAGCATGGTCAGTTCATTCAAAGCCATTAACACCTCATTCAGATCACCTTGCAGGCTCCAGATGTTGCAGTTTACAGAACTAAAGTGTTTCTTGATAAGACTATCCTTTTGTTCCCTTCTCTAATCTCACTGCACTTCGCTGTACCTATTCCAGCAGATCTACCTTCTTCCAAAAATGAGGCCTCCAGACCTGTATACAGTACTCAAGATGCAGCCTTACCATTGCCTTATACAGTGGAATAATCACTTCCTTGTCCTTACTAACAAAGTTGCTGTATATTATAGATAAAATGAGCTAAAATTACATAGCTCCATGAGTTGTCGTGGCAGAATATCTGCTTTGCTCAAAGAACTTCATATCTGACTGAAAAATTACTCCTAGGTCTGTTTCATTTCCCACTACTCCGAATACTGTATAGTACTACACATTTGGTACAGTAATCTGGGATTACTGCTACCCGTATGCAGTACCTTTCATTTATCAATGTTAAACTTCAAATGCCATTTCTCCTCCCATCTGCCCAACTGTTATAGATCATGTTACACACTGTCATTAATAACCCTGCCAACCTTTGTATCATCTACAGTCTTAGACATTAAGCCTGATATACCTTTTTTTTTTTTATGAAAACCCCAAACACGAAAGGTATCAAAACCTATAGTACTTAGTACCGTGCATGGGTTGAAGGAGAAGTATGGGGGGGGGGATGCCGGAAACTTTACTCTAGAGACTAAACATGGGTTTCACCACTTCAAGCCTCCAATAAGCAAAGTGGTGGTATTTCACCGGTTAATGAAAGTCATCTACCACCTTCATCAATCCCATTCATAAATACAGAAACAAATGAGCCCAGCACTGAACCCTTGGTTACTCCATTAATAACATTAGCCCATGATGACCAGTGTCTATTATTAACCACTCTGCCTTCTTCCACTGAACCATCCCTTTATCCAGAGCAGAAACTTGCCCTTAATGCCACAGTGCTCCAATTTGTACAGCAATCCTTTATGTGCAAGCGAATCAAAAGTTTCTGTGAAAGCCAAATATATCATATATAGATTATTTTTTGCCTCCAATTCCTTAGATACTCTATTATTCAGTGAGATTGGTCAGGCAAGAACTCCACTTAACAAATCTATGCTGTAACTGTAGTATAAGTGCATTCTTCTCTAGATGATCTTCCATTACTTCTTTAACCAGAGACTCCATTATTTTCCCCAGAACAGAAGGTAAGCTAACAAGCCTGTAATTATTCATTTCACCCTTAATTCTCTTTATCCTACTGTATCCTACTACAGGTCTTGATTCTTAATCATAAGAAAGAGGTAGATCTGCTGGAACAGGTGCAGAGAAGGGTAATGAGATTGGTGAAAGAAACAAAAGGGCACTCTCACCAAGGAAGGTTTTTCTGCAAATTGCAGCATCTAGAGCAGCGTTTCTCAACCTTTTTTTAATTATTGCCCCCTGAAGGGCATTTTTAGACAATTTTTTTCCTAATTGCTCCCCCTCCCTGTGAAATTTTAAACAAGAACATACTTCTTACTTTCTTTTATTCAAATGGGATCTCTGATGCTTCTTATCTAAAAGTTCAATGTTCAGTATGAAGTTAATAAGTTTAATTGTAATGCCTCTTCTTGAACATATGTCAACTCTTTCTTTCCTTTGTAAATATATTATTTACTGAACTAAAATCACTTTCAACCATATAAGATGTTGGAAAACAAGGAAGTATTTTGGCCATTTCAGACCACATTGTTGGATAAAGAAGTTTAGTTGTTTTTTTATCCCCCACAACAAAGCCATTCCACCTTTTTGAATTTCTTCACTAGCAGACCCAAAATCATATCCAATTGGATATAACATCCATAGCTTCACTTGAAAAGAAAATAAATCTGAAAATCTGTTTTTCATTTCACCTTTTAAAGAACACAAATGATCTGAATAATTCTTAAGGCCATTCTCTATGAGAGATTCATTGATTTCAACTAACTCTTGCATACCATGAAATTGTTTTCGCATTAAATTGCTTTCAAATATTTTTTTCAGTGACGGCTTTTGGTCTATCTCCGTAATCAATTTCCCTTGAAATGATACTTCATTAAGTTTTGAAAAATCCAAGCCATATAGTATATGCTGTTTTTGTGTTTGCTGATTTCCTTTGCTAAATCTGTCTCCCCTTTGCTTTCTAAAAAAACTAATTATTGTATCAAAAAGGTTTACAAATCTTGTTAGACAGTTTCCTTCAGAAAGCCATCTGACTTCTGTATGTAAAAGAAGCCTCGCATATTGTTCTTCATTATCAACATAAAATTTTCTGAAAAGGTGATCATAATTGGTATGTGACTTTATTTTATTGATGGTTTTCATAACTATACTGAAAGATTGATAAAGAATTGGTTTAATATTTTTGCAACCAGATAATGTCGATGCACAATGCAGTGTATTCGCATTAGCATTAGTAGAGGCATTTGATGCAAGAAAGCAAGCTTATGCAGCATCAGCCAAAAAAAAAAAAACCACTTCCACTTCACCCCTCTGTTCGTTCAAAATATCTATCCGGCTGAGCCTTAAACTTATTTAGGCTATCAACTTCCACGACAAGGGATGGAAGTCTGTTCCACCAACCAACCACCCGCTGGCTAAAGGCAAATTTCCGCACGTCTATCCTACATCTGTCTTTCCTCAATTTGAATTTATGCCCTCTCAGGTGATTATTCTGAGCGAGAGGAAGAATCCCATCAGCATTGAGCATGCTCAAACCATTCAAGGCTTTATACACCTCTATCAGATCACCTCGCCGGTGCCTAGTCTCCAGACACTGTAATTTGCAAAACTTAAGCCTTTCTTCATAAGAGCACCCCTTAGTTCCATTCACTAATCTTGTTGCCCTTCTGTGTACTCGTTCCAGCAGCTCTACATCCTTCTTGAAATGAGGCCTCCAGACCTGTATACAGTACTCTAGGTGTGGCCTGACCATTGCCTTATACAAGGGAATAATCACCTCCTTATCCCTGCTAGAAAAATTCCTATATATCATTGACAATACACCATGAGCTACTCTTGCAGCCCGTCTGCACTGCTCAGAGAACTTCATATTTGCCTGCACAACCACCCCCAGGTCACTTTCATTCTCTACCACTGTCAGTAGTACCACAGAGTTGATACGTTGCTCTGGGGTTGCTGTTTCCCATGTGTAGTACTTTACATTTGTCAATGTTAAACTTCATTTGCCACCTCAAAGCCCATCTGCTCAACCTTTCCAGATCCTGTTGCAGCAGCATAGTGTCAGTTGTGTCCTTGACAACTCTGCCTACCTTTGTATCGTCTGCAAACTTCGACATTAAGCTTGATATACCCTCATCAATATCATTTATGAATACAGAAAACAATAATGGACCCAACACTGAGCCCTGAGGGACTCCGCTAATAACATTAGTCCACGACGAGCAGTGTCCATTGATTACCACTCTCTGTCTTCTCTCCCTCAGCCACCCCTTTATCCACAGCAGCAATTTGCCTCCAATGCCACACTGCTCCAATTTGTGCAACAGTATCAAAAGCCTTTCTAAGATCTAAGTATATAATATCAAAGTTATTCCCTGCATCCAGTTCCTTTGTGACTGCATCATAGTATCCAATCAAATTGGTCAGGCAAGACTTCCCCTTAACAAAACCATGCTGTGTCCGAGCTATAGCTGAAGTCTTGTCTAAATGATCCTGCAGTGCTTCTTTAACTAGTGCCTCCATTAATTTTCCTGGAACAGAAGTTAAACTCACAGGTCTATAATTACTTGTGTCAGCCTTTGATCCTCCTTTGTGAATTGGGGTGAGATTTGCACATTTCCAGTTTATGGGTACCTCCCCTGAGTCCAAGGAAGCTCTCATAATTATGGCTAAGGGTTTGCTTACTTCCTTTGCTGCCTCCTTTAATATAACTGGATAGATCCCATCCACCCCGGGTGCCTTTCTTGTGTTTATCTTCAACAATTTCTTCTCCACTTTACCCTCAGTTATTACAAGATTCTCTAGCTTACTGCTAGAGTTGAATACAACTCTGGCTTTCCCCTCGCTAAATAACTCCTCATGTGTGAATGTCGATGCAAATTATTCATTTAGTTTGTCAGCTACCTGAGCAAGAACTTCAGGTATTGATTTTATTGTATTGCAAGAACTTCAGGACATACTTCCTTTAGGTTAGGTGGGCTATAAAACCTTTGTCTTCCAACCATGGAAGATGGTGCTATCTCCAAATTTTCCAATGGTACTTGTTTTTCATAAAACCATGTTTTTACAGCAGCAAAAATGGATGCTGCAGTATAGTCAGTTTCTAAAGATTTTAAAAACATCTCTTCTTGCAATATGCAATCATCATCAAAGTAATGAACGTGTGCCATTAGAGAAGGGCCTTATTGTCAGTAACTGTGGATTCGTCAATCTGAATAGAAAATTTTCTTGTTTTTAGTTTGTCAATTAGCTGCTCCTCATTGTTAACTGACATCTCATCGATTCGTCTTCGAATTGAATCATTGCTCAATGGCAATGCTTTTAAAATACTGGAAGGATTTTGATGCATCACTGTTGAAATTACAGTCTGTAATGTGGGTCGTGTAACAGTCTCAGCAACTGTATGAGCACTATCAGTTTTTGCAATGATTTCTGCAATTTTATAAGACACAATCATTCCATTGTCATATGTTTGTGTGTTCTTCTTAAATAAGAAAGTAATGTTGCTCAAAATTCTGTTTTAAAATTTTTTAAAATATTCAGTGTGATTTACAACTTTATCAGGATGTTTCCTTTTTAAGTGATCTGAAGGTCCTGATGGTTTCATAGCCTCATTCTAAAAAAAAAACTATTACACATAAGACACATAGGCTGTTTTGAGTCGAATGGGCTTTCAATAAAACCATAAGCTAGATATTCATCCAGATACTATCAATACTTTTCTTTGCAGCATTTGACATCATGATTGATGATGGGTTAATTAACTACAAAGAATTAAATAATAAAATATAAACTATTTTTATTTAACTCTCATAGTCCATGTCTCACAAAAAGCACTGTGGAACAAAAATAAACTTCCACAAGGAAACAATAAATCAATACTAAATTTTGCTTAGAAAGAAAAAACAATAGACTGAAACATCTTCCCATCGCATCCATGCCCCATATGTTGACCAATGAAACAAAAGAATAAATAAATAACCCACACCCACCATGCTGCCACCAATGTCGCAGCTGTTGGAAAGGTGCAAATGGCAAGAATTTCAGTGTCATTGCCCCTGAAAGCACTTAGGCATTTAATGGCTATGAAAAGAAAAGGTGGTTGAATTAAATCACACCCACTATCTTGCTTTTATCAATTTCCCACTCACTCCTAATATAATATACCTATAAGTTAAAAAGCAGTTGTCTCAGGAGAAAAGAAAACCCAATGAGAGAAATTAAACATTACGGAATAAGATGTTGTCAGGTAGGGTTGAACTTTGGAGGACCACAAACCATTGAAATAACCATGATTTTTTTTTTTCGCCCCCAAAAAATCAATTTTCTGTCCCCTTGTGGGTGATATCACCCTCATTGAGAATCCCTGATTTAGAGACTAGGCACCCGTGAGGAGATCTGATTGAGGTGTTTAAGGTCTTGAATGGATTGAGTAAGCAGTGTTGATGACATTCTTCCTCTTGCTCAGACTAAATACCACAGGGAATAGGGAATAAGCTTCCATCTGTTATTGTGGGTAGTTTGAATAAATTCAAGGAAGAATGAGAGTAAATGGGCCCGATGTACTGGAATCTATACATTATCATTATTTCAAAGAAGAACTAGACAAATTCTCGAAACTTAATTGACTGGTGATGTGGGTGGTTTCTATTGTTCTATTTTTTATGGGTGATAAGCTTTCTTTCTTGCAGTATTTCCAATACTAATAATAATTACTAAGATTATAACTTTATAGGGCACTTAATAAAACTTTAGATTTACATTCTCTAAACATGACCATTTAGTTTAATTACAACTATATAATATTTATTACTCTCCTCCCATATTACTCTTTTAGCATTAGTAGAAGCATATAATGCAAGAAACCAAGCTTATACAACAGTGAGCAGGAAAACGGATTTAAAGTAGAATACTATGCCTCGTAAAATTTCTGACACAGCAATAGTTTCCATCAATTTAAACAGAAATATCACCATATCATAAAACTGAGCATATGTGTATTCTTATGTTTCAGTCTCATTGGCATTAGCAGAGGCATATGATGCAATAAAGCAAGCTTATACAGCATCAGCCTAAAAAAAATAAAAAATAGCATATCACACATCATCTTTTCTAAAAGTTTGTCCAGTTCTTCTTTGAATTTATTTAAGCTATCAACTTCCACAATGACAGATTGAAGTTTGTTCCAGCAATCAACTACCCGCTGGCTAAAAACAAATTTCCACACATCTATTCCACAACTGTCATTTCTCAATTTGAATTTATGCCTCCTCAGGTTCGTAATCTGAGCAAGAGGAAGAATCCCACCAGCATCGAGCCTGCTCAATCCATTCAAGTACTTATTCACCTCAGTCAGATCGCCTGGCAAGTGCCCAGTCTCCAGATGCTGCAAATTGCAGAACTTAAGCCTTTCTTGGTAAGAGAAACCCCTTCGTTCTCCCAATGATCTTGTTGCTCTTCTCTGTACTCATTCTAGCAATTCTACATCCTTCCTTAAAGATAAAGTGCAGCCATTATCAACCCACTGCAGGATAGAAGCCTCCTTAACAATTCATGCTGAGGGAAAATGGACCATAATCTGCCACGCTGGTCCAGTGCAGGTTGGCAGATCGACCGTATTCAGCAGTCAGGGGCTTGAACCCCGCTCTACTCAAGGAGCGTGTGGTATGCACTCCCGCTCCTGACCACTCGGCTATGGAGATCCTTCCTAATGTGAGGCCTTCTGACCTGTATGCAGTGCTCAAGGTGTGCCCTGACCATTGCCTTGTACAAAGGGATAATCACATTCGTATCCCTACTAGCAAAATTCCTGTATATCATTGACAAAACCCTATGACCTTCTCTGGCGGCTTGTCTGCACTGCTCAGAAAACTTCATATCTAACTGTGCCGGCCGGGCTAGCCAAGTGGGTAAAGTACCTGCCCAGCAACCCAAAGGTCGCGGGTTCGATTCCCGCCTCGGGCTTGGATCAAAGTACTGCAAAAACCTTGGGAGGTGCAATATGGCCACAGAAGCCGATGCGCCAACTACTACTAAATCAAAAAAAAATATCTAACTGCACAGTTACTCCCAGATCTTTTTCATTCTCTATCATCCTGAGTGTAGTACCACACAGTTGATATGTTACTCTGGGGTTACTGCTACCCATGATCTAGAAAAATTAGCATTAGAATTAGTAGTGGCATATTATGCAAGAAAGCAAGCTTATGCAGTATCAGCCAAAAAAAAAAAAAAAAAACAACTACTCCCACTTCACCCCTCCATTCGTTTGAAATACCTGTCCAGCTGAGCCTTAGATTTATTTAGGCTATCAACTTCCACAACAAGGGATGGAAGTCTGTTCCACCAACTAACTACCCACTGGCTAAAGGCAAATTTCTGCACATCTATCCTACATCTGTCTTTCCTCAATTTGAATTTATGTCCTCTGAGGTGATTATTCTGAGCAAGAGGAAGAATCCCATCAGCATTGAGCATACTCAAACCATTCAAGGCTTTATACACCTCTATCAGATCACCTCGCCGGTGCCTAGTCTCCAGACACTGTAATTTGCAAAACTTAAGCCTTTCTTCGTAAGAACAACCCTTTGTTCCATTCACTAATCTTGTTGCCCTTCTCTGTACTTGTTCCAGCAGCTCTACATCCTTCTTGAAATGAGGCCTCCACACCTGTATACAGTACTCAAGATGTTGTCTAACCATTGCCTTATACAAGGGAATAATCACCTCCTTATCCCTGCTAGAAAAATTCCTGTATATCGTTGACAATTGAGCAGATGGTCAATTTTTCTGTCCAACACTGAACCTGGGGAACTCCACTCATAAAAACAGTGTCAATTGATTACCACTCTGCCTTATCCCATTAAACTACCCTTTTATCCAATATAGCAACTTACCCTTAATGCCATTCTGCTGCAATTTGTATAGTAGTCTTCCATGTGCAACAGTATCAAAAGCTTTCCTGAAATCCAAGTATATGATATATTCTTGGATTTCTCTGTTGTATAAACAGTTATCGTGGACCAAACTTCTTTCTTTGTTTTTTTTATATATATAATTTAATTTTGTTCCTCCATTCTTTTCTGTCCTCCCAGTCTCCATTCCTCAATTTCCTCTTTTCCATAGCTACCATCACTCCCTCCAGCCACACTCCCTCCAGCCATGTTCTTCTAGGTCTTCCTCTCCTTTTCCATCTAGAGGGTGTCCATTCCATTGCTTTTTTAGATAATCTCTCCATTCTCATAACATGTCCATACCATTCTAATCTTTTTAATTCTATTTTGTCGATTATGTTTATTTGAGCATCCATTGCATTTGTTATGTCTTCATTTCTAACTGTTTCAAGGTTAGATCTTCAGGCTGATCTCCAAAAATTCATCTCAACAGCTAGCAATTTCTTCCTTTGCCTTTCCTTTATAGTTTAAATCTCAGATCCATATAGTAAGGTACTCTGAAAACTTACATTATATAGTAATCGTTTGGTTTTTTGGAGAATGTTATTTCTCCATAATATTGGATTCAACATTCCCAAGACCTTTCTTCCCTCATTAATTCTCCTTGTAATCTCATCTTCAGATGAACCATCCATCTGCACAATAGCTCCTAGATATTTAAACTGTTTCACATTCTTTATCTCTGCTCCATTTACACTCAAAATACTCCATTGAATTCATATATTCCATCTTATTAAAATTTATTGTCAAATAAATCTCTATATTGTTCCAACAGCTTTCTGCACATATAATCAGCATCCTCTGCATCCTGCGCAATCAGTACCTTGTCATCTGCAAACTAAAGGTATGAAAGTTAGTGCATCTTGCGCAATCAGTACCTCGTCATCTGCAAACAAAAGGTTTCAAAGGTAGATGTATATGATATCAAAATTATTTTTTGCATCCAGTTCCTTTGTGACCACATCATAGTATCCTATCAAATTTGTCAGACAAGACTTTCCCTTAACAAACCCATGCTGTGTCTGAATTATTGCTGCAGTCTTGTCTAGATGATCCTGCAGTGCATCTTTAACCAGTACCTCCATTAATTTCCCCAGAACAGAAGTTAAACTAACAGGTCTGTAATTACTTGTTTAACCCTTTGTAAATTAGGGATACATTTGCACATCTCCAGTCCATGGGGAAACTCCCGAGTCCAAGGATGCTTTCATAATTAAGGCTAAGGGTTTGCTTACTTCCTTTGCTGCCTCCTTTAATGTAACTGGATAGATTGCATGCACCCCTGGTGCTTTTCCTATGTTTAACTTCAACAATTTCTCCTCTACTTTTCTCTCAGTTATTACAAAATCATTTAAGCACCCTGTTCGAGTTAATAAGCTTATATCTTCCACTTCCCTACAAAATTCCTCATGTGTGAATTTAGGTGGAAAATACATGTTCAATTTGTCAGCTATCTGAGCAGGATCATCAACAATAGAACCTATCAATATCAAGCAGACCAACCTGACTCATTCCCTTTTAGAGTTTATACGGTGTATAAGTAAAGAAGTCTTTGCTGTTTTGATTTGCATGTTTTGCCAAAGATTTCTCTTAATCTGCCTTTGCTTGCCTAACTTTCTTTGTGACTTGATAACAGATTAGCTTATATCTACCATAGGCTTCTGTGTTTCATGATAATTTATTTGCATCCCTGCATTTCTCTTCTTTGCGACGAGTCTCATTAGTTCATCTGACATCCATTAAAAAACCCTTCCCTTTACCCCTGTTAAATCTTTAAGTAAATCCCACATCAGTGTACTGTGATCACTGCCACCTTGTGGTTCCTTTATCCACAAATTCTTCATAGACGAATAATCACTGCTTATAGTCAGTGATTATTACTCCCTTTCAAGAGTATTCAAGATCAAGAGTATTACTCCCTTTGCTTGCCTCTCGACTATGCTGCTGTAAAAAATAATCATCCAGAAAATCCACAAAAGTCTTGCTAGTGTGCAAATGACCAATCCCCAAGTTCCAGTCAATATCTGCCTAGTTAAAATCCCGGCTTATAAGACATTCTGATTTACTGGCTCACTCTATTTCTCTGTACAATTGTTCATTCTATTCATGAGGCCTATAACACACTACTACTGTAATTTTTGCTTTCCCAATGCTTATGTCACACCAAACTGACTCAACATTGTTGCAATCTATCTATGTCGACTGGATGCACTTCCTTAGATTTTGTATTGTGTCGCTTAACTAACAGCATAACACTTCCTCTCTTCACTTAACTAACAGCATAACATCTCCTCTCTTCTTATCCTGTCTATCCTTTCTCTACATATTGTACTCCTTGAATTCCAATTCTGCACTGCACAGCTTATATCTGTGTGACACCAAGTCTCTGATATCCCAACGATATCTGCCTTTGATGTCTTGACCAGCACTTCAAATTCATCAAATTTATTTACTGTACTCCTAGCATTGGTTTACATGCACTTGTTCTTACTCTCAGTTGCCCTAACACAGTACTGTCTAGGCTGCTGCTCATTCTAATAGAAGCAGTACAAGAATCACTTTCACCTCTATCTGTGGCTACTGTTAATCCTTTAGTCTGTGAATACCCCCCCCCTCCAAGGTAGCAGTTTTCCGGCCCACCTAACACTGCCGCAATAGCATCAGCAAATATTCTTGCAATCTTTCTATTTAAGTGTATCCCATCCCTGTAGAAGCAATCTCTTCTGTGAACAAGCACAGAGCATGATGAAAAAATTCTACCCCTTGAACATTGCAGAAAATCTCCAGTGCCGAATTGATTGACAAGGCTCTCATCATATACTCCATCCTAATGTGTCTGGGCAGAATTGCTGACACTGAGTTGACTATAACTTCTTGACTCTTTCTGCACCTAGCACACACACAAAGACATCCTCCTTGGCTAGATCATGTCCTCTTCCAGAAATGTCTGCAAAAATTTCACAAGTTGCACATTTTTTTAGGCTGTGATGCATTGGAGAATTGGCCCTTTTGGTTCTACCCAAGCCACAGCTTTTTTTTTCCTTTTTTTTTTTTTTTATATATTTTCTTTTGTATTTATGTATCTCTTCCCAAGCGACATGTTCACGAGTCTTGTGTGCATGATGTCACTTGGGAAGCGTGAGATACTTGTGAAGCATGTACATTCTGTATAAGGTAACAGTACTGATTAAACTACATTTAATCTATGAATTCCTTTTTTTTTTTTTTTTTTTTTTCCATACAAATTGTGTGGAAAATAGAAATTATAAATGCTAAATATCTCTTTGTCCAATTTTAATGAAATTTGGTTTGGCTTGATAATAACAAGCCCAAGTATAAGATGTCATGAACATCCCTCTGCTGGGCAAGTCCCTCTGTTACATTATGAGTAAATAGACAGACAAACAGATGGAAATATTGAACACACACATATATATATGTATTCAATATAAATACTTGTGTGTGTGTGTGTGTGTGTGTGTGTGTGTGTGTGTGTGTGTGTGTGTGTGTGTGTGTGTGTGTGTGTGTGTGTGTATGCAGATGTGGGTTAATATATATGTAGTGTGGGTTAGAATTAATAAGTCTCTTAAAAAGTGAGAAGATGGAACTGTAAATTACACATAATGCCAGAACTAATAGGAGAAGAAAAGCAGAAATTGGAGATGTAGAAGGTGAGAGAATGTGAATATCCTATATGATAAAATGAATTAAGCCAAATTATAGGCTGAATTGAATAGCCAGTTAGAGGGAAGGGAACGTAAAGCAAAAATGATTAAATTTGTATATAATATACTAATTTAATTAATTTAATTTAATACAATATTTTATATACTAATTTTATATACTAATTTAATCATTTTTATTTAATTTTTTCTTTACAGTTCCATTCTCTCTAATTGGCTGTTCAATTCAGCCTGTAATTTGGCTTAATTCATTTTATCATAGAGGATATTCACATTCTTTCTGTCACCTTCAACATCTGCAATTTCTGCTTGTCTTCTATTAGTTCTGGCATTTGTGCAGGTTTCACATCCATCTTCGTACTTTTTAACAGACTTATTAATTCTACCTCACACATATATAAACTTTGGTATCCTTTCCTGTGGCTTTGCGCGTTCGGGTACAAATGTCATAGTACCTTTATTATTATTTTTTTCTCTCTATTACCACTTAACCATTCACTCCATTATTATACTTATTTCATATTTATATATGAAACACACACACGCGTGCACGTGTGTCTAACCATAAGATTAGTTGAAGGCACAGGAGAATTTCTGGCCAGAAAATGCTGAGTTCTATAAATTAAAATGCATGGAAACTATGCATTTCTGTGGAAATGTAATTTGAGTATTTAATGGTTTGAAAGGGTTGAGTAAAGTACATGCTGTGGCATCTTTACCCTTTTTCAGGATGGCTGCAGAACAGACGTACAGCAGTTTGTCTACAGGCGAAGAGTCTTTCTTATACTAAAATCACATGAATCGAGATAGCCCCAACAAATATATTATAATCAACAAGTCTCTTTTATAGCTTAGTCAAACTCATGATTGGTTTTTGGAAAAAGCATCCATCTAGTGTTTTTGGAAGTGAGAAGTAGGGATAAATTTAAAATAGGCATTGGCAAATTAATGGAATTTTTTTTTCTCACATCATTTTTATATTTTACCATAGCACTTTCCAATTCTTAAATAAATTTAAAATTATTTCGCAAACGTTGAAAATATTAACATGCAGTGATTACTTCAATGGTTTAGCTTATCTTTTATTGTGTTGTGGCATATGATTGCTTATTTCAGTGGTCATCGAGCATGCAGTATGAAATGTGCATGCAGTAAAAAATGTGTGATTGCATTGCTTCTATGGTATTAGTGATTTAATTATTTATTTATTGAAATTTTTGAGCATTTAGATGATAGTGTAAATATATTGAATTAATTAATTTTTTTGTTCAAAATGAATTCTTTTAAGAGTGTACCACACTGGCTTTGTCCAAAGCCAATTGTTTACGAAGAAGTGTATGTACCAGCTGAACCAGTTACTTTGTATACATGGAATGGAGATGGCACTGTTGAAATTCCTGTTCCAAAGTCCCATTTTCCTTCATCTTCTGTTCGTTGTCGCTTACTTTCTTATACTTGTAGACAAGGGCAGGTAAGCCTGAATGAATATGCTTCCTTTCAGTAGTAATTGTATTTACTTGTATACAGTTATGTGTGGTTATTCTAGTTCACTAAAACTTGAATTATAAAGAGTTTATTTTGACATTGTTTTTATGTTGCTATTTAACAAGCAGTACTGTAAATACAGGTTTAGCTAATTAAAATGCAGCCGAGTTTGCTGTACAAGAAAATATGATGTGATTGCATTACAAAAATAATCTGGACAAAAAAAGTAATGTTAAAGTGAATACCCATTTTTCTAGTTAAAAACGAGCAGCACAAGTTTCACAAAAAGAAAAAAAGAAAGAAAAAAAAAGGTGATATGGGTTTTTCTTGAGAAGAATGAATGTTTTTAACATGCGTAAAATGGCATGGAAAAACCTATGTATAGCATTTAATTATTAATTAACTGTAGCAATAAATACTGCATTGCTCATCATGCCACTACCACATAAAAACTGCCTTTTACTTCCTGTATAAAATATTCAAAATAGTTCACTCCATGTCCGTTACAATCACATGTTCTGCATTTTAGTTATCTGAGTAAACACCATTTAGTCAGTGGGTTACATATTAAACATAACTGTGTTTGTCATAATACATAATTCATTTGACTCTTCAGTGTGTGTGTAAGCATGCACACACATGTCTGTGCATGCTTGCACACACAGACTGCTGACTAATTAATATAAATTATATAAAAATACAAAACTGAGGGCATAAATCATAATCCAGTCTACCAGCTTCAATCCATATGGCATCAATGGATCAAAATAATTTCATTTTCAAATATTAATAAAATAATTTTTGCTAGTGGATAACACTTACATATCTCTCAAATATTATTGTAAGCTATATTTCAGAGAGTACATTCAGTGTGCTGTAATTTTCAGAATGTTGAGAAAATTTGTGAATAATATTTAAAAAGTGGAATTCACAGCTAAAAGCGAACACTTTTCAGCTGAGCTGTAAATCGGAACAAAATTCAGAAATTTATTGAAATTTTATTTCTTGTAAACCTCAACACAAGCAAAAAAAATAAAAATGTGTACCAAGCTTAAAACAAGATTGAAGTGTTTCTGCTAATAGCCCAGAGTTTAATCAATGTGCTAAGAGAGGTGAGCAGTTAATTTCATGTGCCTTTACTTTTACACCACTCGTATTTTCACTGCTTAAGAATACCCCTATATGCATTACAGAACAGTATTTGTAGTACAGTTTGGTGTTTGTGTCAGAAGGTATAGACATGACGTCTAAGCAAATGGCCACATTCGAAGCACAGTTCGCCCAGCTAGGGTAATAGCGGGCCCTCTGCACTAAAAATTAAGATTAAAAATTGAATTAATATTACTACTAACCTGTATACTTCATCTGAATCTAATATAAAACTAACTTCATCCTCCTTAAAGCAAACCTGTGTATCACCAGACCACCCCAAATTAAAATTCACAGAACTACTATAAGTTTGCCACAGAACTCAAATACCTCAGTGTGATACTGGATAGAAACGTCTCCTTCACACTGCATCTAGAACACCTACAAAAGAATATCTGAAACTACTTGGCAATGGTACCCAGGGTCCCCCTTAAGGACTGGGGGTCTCAAACATCGAATTCTGACCCCTATTCTACAAAGCAGTCTTTCTGCCAGCCATTACATATGCCTCTCCAGTATGGTACACCAAGGCTACTATTGCAGTGAACAGAAAGTTACTTGAAGAGTTTGGGAGGTTTAGATCTTTTCGTAGATAAACTTACTCTATTAGTTTGACAATTCATGGTGTATTCAATAGTAAGAAAAAGTGTTGGGGGGGACATGCTGTATGAAGTAATGAAATTTTTGGATATGGCATACACATAAGGCATCCTTGGCGCCTCCGTAGCCAGGTGGGAAGGAGCAGCAGTGCGTAGCACACGCTTCTTGATTAGACCGGGGTTCGAGCCCGTCACCACCAAATACGGAAGATACGGAAAGGTCAGGGAATGACCACCGCATATCCCGGAGCAATATGGCCTTAGTTGCTAATGCTCCTAAAACACCAAATAACAACAACAACAAATAAGGCATCCTTTTATGAATAAAAGGATGGTTGAATGGGAGAAGACAGAGGGTGGTAATCAATGGGTGCTGCTCTTCATGGACTAATATTATTAGTGGAGTCCCACATGGTTTGGTGTTGAGTCCACTGTTGTTTTGTATATTTATCAAAGATATTGATGAAGCTATATCAGGCTTAGTGTCGAAGTTTGCAGATGATACAAAGGTTGGTAAGGTTGTTAATGACAGTAATGGCATGGTGCTACTGCAACAAGATCTAGAAAATTTGGGCAGATGGGCTGAGAAGTGGCAACTGAAGTTTTACATTGACAAATGCAAAGTAGTGCATATGGGTAGAAGTAATCCCAGAGAAACATACCAACTACACTTAAGATGGTAGAAAATGAAAGACCTGGGAGTAATTGTGCAGTCAGATATGAAGTTTTCTGAGCAATGCAGACAGGCTGCCAGAGCAGGTCAATGGGTTTTGTCAGTGATATACAAGAATTTTGCTAGCAGGGAAAAGGAGATTATTGTCCCTCTGTATATGGCAATGGTCAGGCCACGCCTTGAGTACTGCATACATGTGTGGAGGCCTCATTTTAGGAAGGATGTAGATTTGCTTGTACAGAGAAGGGCAACAAGATTGGTGAGGAGAATGAAGGGATCCTCTTACCAAGAAAGACTTAAGTTCTGCAAATTACAGCAGCTGGAGACTAGGCACCTGCGAGTTGATCTGATTGAGGTGTATAAAGCCTTGAACGGGTTGAGCAAGCTGAATTCTGATGGGATTCTTCCACTTGTTCAGATTACGAACCTAAGGGGGCATAAATTCAAATTGAGGAAAGACAGATATAGAATAGATGTGCGGAAATTTGCATTTAGACAGCTGGTGGTTAATTGCTGGAACAAACTTCCATTCATCGTGGAAGTTGATAGGTTAAATAAATTTAAGGAGGAACTGGACAAATATTTAGAGGGAATTGTTTTGTAAATTTTTTTTTTTTTTTTTTTTTTGGCTGATGCCCTATAAGCTCATACACTTGCTTTCTTGCATCACATCGCCACTACTACTACATGGTAAGAATATACCCAGATCCTTGACATAACATGGCCTCGACAATGCCCCCTGCATACACACTACTCGGACTCCCTCCAGTCACTATCTGGCAGAGTACAGTTAGCAAGATTATACACTAGCTGATCTGGAAGTATCCTAAAGAGTTACCACAGATTCCTGAAGAGTTGTCGCAGACATTCTCTCAGAGATGAAAGACAAGCTGTACTTGCTATCAGGAAGTCTAAAACGCTGATGGATGGAACTGATATTTGGGTGACACTCAACTCAAGTGGACCCAATTTCAGCGAAGTCCAGAGAGTCTGTGACAACCAAATCCTCTGCTTGCACCTTCACGATGGTGGGACTTTAGTAATCCTGGGTGGTCACCCACAAGCACGCTGTGGTTGACCACCCAGCTGTGAACCAATATAAGCAGGGATCGAGGTGTGGTGCCCACACCACATGGAGTAATGTTGCCCTCTGTGTTACCAGGCAATACTAGGTGGTAGGTGACTCATTAACCGGTGCAATACCATCACTTTGCTTTTTGGAAGCTTGAAGTGGTGGAACTCGTGTTTAGTCTCCAGAGCTAAGTTCTGGTCAACCCTTTCCCATCTCTTCCATCAAGCAGTACAACTGATGACTTTTGAGGTTATGATGGACATCATTGCCAAATCCAATCTTCCTTACACTGAGGGTACAGCTCTAAAATGGTGTTCACAGGCCGGCTGGTAGTTAGTACATGGGACCGAACCCATTGGTAACCTATTTTTGGATATGGCATACACATGGTAAGAATATACCCAGAGAATATACTTTAGGAGGCTTCCGGATCAGCTAGTGTATAATCTTGCTACCTCTACTCTGCCAGATAGTGACTGGAGGGAGTCCGAGTAGTGTGTATATGGGTGGGGGGCACTGTCGAGACCATATGTCAAGGATCTGGGTATATTCTTACCATGTGTATGCCATATCCAAAAATTTCATTACTTCATACAGCACTTCTTTTTTTCTACCCACGTTTTCTTACTATTGAATACACCATGAAATGTCAAACTAATAGAGTAAGCTTATCTGCAAAAAGATTTAAACCTCCCAAACACTTCCTGTCCATTTCTACTTGCAGTCTGCCAAACCCCATGTACTTTTTCTGACAGAATCTCAGTTATCAGTTGATTCAACTACTGCTCATCTCAGTTGCCCAAATTATTCATTGTATGATTCCTTTTGCCTCAAAGGTGGTACTTGTGCATAGGTCTGTTCCGATATTCCCTGTCAGAGACTTGGTAATTTGGAATCTCCTCCTTTTGATCTTCTCTGGCTTAAAATCTCTCTACCTCATTCTGTCAAATTCATCTGTTGTCTCTACTGCTCTCCCAGCTCTACTAATCACTTTGAGCTCTTTGACTTCCTCTCTTTGCAACTTGACTTTCTCCAGTCCAACTTTCCTAACAGTGAGGTAATTTTCCTTGGTGATTTTAATGTTCAAAACTCTAGCTGGCTTATGTTTTCTAGTCACACTGACACAGCTTGTGGAGATGCTGAGGCCTTTGCAATTACTAATGACCTTGCACAGATTGCTCATTTAACCTATAAGAATACTGGACAATTCTAACCATACAGCCAACACGCTTAATCTTTTTTTCACAAAAACAACCCTTCTAAGTACATGGTCGAAGTGAGTGGTCCTTTAGGCTCCTCAGATCACAACTTGGTGATTGTCTCTTCTCCAATGGAGCCTTTATCTCATGGCTATTCATAACCTCCTGTTGTTTTGCATTACAAGAATGCAAAATGGAATGATCTGCGAGATTTCTTCTTTTCCTTGTTCGGATTACTGTTTTAAAACTTCTGATGTCAACGTTTGCTCAGATCGTGCCAGTGAAATTATTTTTGTAGGAATGGAATCCTTTATCCCACACTCCACATTAAAATCTCGTCCTTTATCTAAACCTTGGTTTTCCAATAAATGTGCAAATGCTGTTCAAGAGAAGAATGCTGCATATCGTAATTAGCTTGTTTCCAATTCTTCAGTTTCATTTTCTGCCTACACCAAAGCTCGCAACAATTGTAAAGCAGTTATTAGTTAGTCCTAGCTAGATTTTAAACAGACTAAGAGTAGAAAACTTGCTTCTTGGCCTAATGGTAGCCGACCATTTTGGTCTCTCTAAAGCTATTGGCTGCAACTTTTTCCCATGTCTTCTTCCACCTCTGTTAAAACTAGATGGTTCTGTTGTCACTTCAGCCAAGGATAAAAGTGACCTGCTAGCATCCCATTTTTTTTTCCAACTCAAGTATTAATGATCTTGGTAAAACATCTCCCACCATTCCCAACACTCTACGTTCAGTGCCTCCTGTGGTCTTTCCTGAAAAGGATGTCAGAAGGATTTTAAGCTCCAGGTCCTGATGATATTTTTCCACTTATTCACAAAACCTGTGCTCTTGAACTTATTCCTGTTCTTTGCCGCTTTTTTTCACTTTTTTATTCCAAAGGTGTTTTTCCTTCTGCTTGGAAATTTGCTCATATCCAGCCAGTTCCTAAAAAGGGTGACAAATTCCTCCCATCCAAATATTGTCCTATTGCAATTACTTCTACTCTTTCTAAAGTAATGGAGGAATCAAGTAACCGCCAACTCGTAAACTATCCTAAAACCTTCCGTCTAATCATCGATCGCCAGTATGGATTCCATCAGTGTCGATCTGCTGGATATTCTGGCTTATGTTACCCATTTATGGACAAATTCAATTGAAAAGTTTGGTGAAACACAAGCAGTTGCTCTTGACATCTCAAAGGCTTTCAATCGTGTTTGGCATAAAGGTCTTCTAAACAAGCTTCCTTCTTATGGTTTGCCAACTGTTTTTTGTAATTGGTTATCCAGTTTTCTCTCTGATCGCTCACTGAGGGTGATGGTAGATGGCTCTCTTTCTTCTAACTTCTCCACTAATGCCAGTGTCCCCCAAGGTTCAGATGGAATGCAATGTGATAGCACATGCCATTCCATTTTGAGAAACCTTGCCATGCTCAGTTAGCTTCAACTTCTCGAATGTCCACTACCAATTCCTTAAGTGCCGATTTCCAGGGTAATTCTCCAGTCAGACAAAGACAACTTGGTTGATTTCAATACTTCTAAAACTCGAAAAGGATTCTTCTGCTCCAGTGCTTAATTTGGTGACACCGATTTCTAGGCAAGATGATATATCTCTTTGGGATTACCCTCACTCTGAATCTCTCTTGGCACGAGCACATTACAAATATTGCTCCTTCTGCATCTAAAAAAACTTGGTTTTCTCTTTCGCTCTCGGCGTTATTTTCCTTCCAAACATTTGTTCACTCTGTACAAATCGAAAATCTGCCCTACCATGAAATATTGTTCCCACATTTGGTGCGGTGCCCCCAAAACCTCTCTCAGGCTTCTAGATTCCATTCAGAAGAGGATAGTTAGTTTAATTAATGACTCATCTCTAACAGAGTCTCTCCAGTCACTGTCTCATAGACTTACTGTTTCTGCTGCATGCCTCTTCTACAGATATTTCCATGGGCACTGTTCTTCTGAATTGGCTTCTATAATTCCTGCTCTCTCTTTCAAAACAGTCTGAACATGTGCAGCCACCAGCCAACATCCATTTACTGTCTAACTTCAAATTCACAGAACCAACTTTTCAGCTTCCTCGTTTATTCATTCAACTTGCGTTTTCTGGAACACCTTCCTTCATACGTATTTCCTGAAAATTACAGTCTACAGAAGTTCAAGTCTAATGTTAACAAATATCTCCTTTCGTCTTCTCAGCCTCCAACCCAAGCACGGTACTTAGTACCGTGCTTAGGTAGGAGGTTTTTTTTTTTTTTTTTTTTATGAAAACCCAGTGTTTGAGGTTTTCATAAAAAAAAAAAAAAAAACTTTCCACCATACAATGGACTCTCCTCCTTACCATTATGTGCACAGTTAGCACAGATGCCCTCCAAGTCCTTGCTGAAGCACTGCCACTGGATCTGGAGGTGATTAGAACTGGCTTTTCTACCATCTCTCCAAAGGAAAAACTACCACCTTCTAGAGTACACGACAGACCCAGCTAATAACAGAAATATGGAAAAAAGATGTACCACTGAGCAACTGCAGCAGGTGTGACAAAACAGATGGTCTACCTCAACCGAAGGCAGCATCACAAAGAAATTCCTCTGGACATTGCCTGTATATTCCCAAAATCACCACCATGGTTCTCTCAGGTTCTCAAAATCACCACCATGGTTCTCCCCCTTCAGCGTGCCACCTACCTTTTGACAGGCAATGAACTAGTTAAAGTGAAATTCAATGTGCTAGAACTGATGGAAGACCCACTCTGCCACCGTGATTCCCAAGAGTTTTGGGACCACCTAATGTATGATTGTGAGATTTACGAGGAACTCGGATGTAATCTCATAACAAAAATACATTACCTCCCCAAGAACTGTGAGCACCAACTACTTGAGAACGAAGAAGACTACAAGACATTTACCTCCTTCTCCCAAGATCTCTTTATACAGTGATGAACCTTACCACCAAACTGAGAAATTGCTACTAACTGTGACATCAGATTGAAACCTAAACCCAGACTTAAAGACAAGAATGACATCGCCAAATCAACCCTAAAAAGTCTGGCTACTTGCCTTACATGTGACTACCAGACCTGACTCCCAAAATTAAACTGTTACTGGAATTGAAATCTTCCAGACCTGATTTCTAAATTTGGACCAAACATTGCTGTCAGATCCAATGCTCCATTGGTCACAAACCCAGTACTACAGGATTGCATGATGAGATTCTGCAGAAAAATGTGCCACCCAATGGAGCATGTCTCCATTGCTCTTGTGGATGCCTACCCTCTTGTCCCCAAACTTTGTCTGCCCCCCACCCCATTGACTCTAAACTCTACTTACCTTAATGGGTTGTTTTTTTTTTGTTGTTTTTTTTTGTCTCCATCAGAAAGCTCAGGTGACCCTGATGGAGACAAGTCGGAGAATAATGGACAGACTAGCTACCTCTTGGAGGCGTGTGCGGGCAACGTGGGGCCCCAACAGGGACCCTGTGGCCAAATGCCAGGACATAATAGAACCCAACATAATAATACGCATCCAACATAGAACACTTTTCTGGCATTTAGAGTAGTTCTGTATTTCTTCACAGCATACATATGGCACAGATGTGGGAAAACTGTTAATAGCTGATGCATGACATCCTCCATAGAGTTGGCCTGCTTAAAAGGTGCCTCCGTAGCCAGGTGGGGAGGAGCAGCAGTGCGTAGCACACACTTCTTGATTAGACTGTGGTTCGAGCCCGTCACCACCAAATATGGAGGATGCAGAAAGGTCAGGTAATGACCACCGCATATCCCGGCCTTTGTTGCTAATGCTCCTAAAAAAAAAAAAAAAAAAAAAACCAATTAAAAAAAAACCCTGCTTAAAGCCATACCGATTACTTGAGTGATATCCTGCTTCAGTGTAGTTTTCTATTATACATCAATCATTCTTATTTTCCCAATTGCTGGTAGGAGAGCTATAATCTATATGATTTTGGATCTGTAAGGGATTTCTCAGGATTCTTTTGTATGAGCCTAAGCACAGTTGTTTACCAAATTTTAGGGAATTTTCCTTCAGTCATGCAGTGATTATTCCAAAGTATTAGTTTATCAGGTGTGTCAGAAAATTTTTCATGTGAAAACATCTTTGATGGCACCTACTAAATTTCGGACTGAAGTAAAACCACTTTGTCAAGATTTTGCGTTACGGAAATGACACCGTTTCTGTCATTTAACCTGAAATCATGATTTGTGAAATGGAAATGACGTGTTGTAAAATCGTGGCAGAATAATCAATTCCAAGGGGACGAAAGAGGTGTCAATTAGGAAAATGACGTCATTTCCGGTTTGTCGATTTGAAACCGCGAATCACGATTTTGCATGAAATGAAGTCATTCGATGTCACATCTGATTTGTTGATCAAATTAACAAACCAGAAATGGCGATTTTACAACAAGGAAATGGCATGTCTCAAAATCACGTGTCAACATGATTTTGTCAATTTGAAGCACCATTCATGCGACAAGGCACGATTGGGGTTTCATATCGAAACATCTGTCGTTTATCCGGCATTAGAATTGTCCTTAGGGAAGCCAATTTTTTTTTTCAATACAGCTGTTAATGTATTCTTTGGATTGAACTTGCTCGCTGGTCAGTTTTGTATATTTACCTATGTATTTGAAAATCACCGTCAAAGAGGCTTTGCCTCAATCTCATTATTTTCATTGCTATGTAAAGGACATGATATGGAGTAACACCCCATCGGTCAGATCGTCTGAGCTTTCTCGTTGCCATTATGAGTGGAGTCACATGTAAATTCTCTCTGAATGTTCTGAATTGTCCAAGATAAATGCTGGGAAAAGAGTTCCTCTGTGTGCTCATCGAACAGTGAGCTCTGCAATACGTTAGTTTCTCCTGGGGCGATTCTAAGATATTTATCGTCACTCCACATTTGCTGTTAGGTGATGAGACTTTCCTCAATCAGAACTGCTTTGCTTATGTTGTCTTTAGCCAAATTAATTTCCATGTGGCTGTCATCAGAGAACAACTGATCTATTGTGATTTGATACAATCAATAGAGAGGCAAGTCAACCAAATATTGAAGCCACTCTTTAACCACTCTCTTTATTACTAACCCGTTCAAATAGCTGGACTTGTGTATTTTCTTGCATTTTATATGCACAAATAAGGCATATGAGACTTGCATACGGACAAATATGGCATTTGGGCCAAGTGATCAATGTTCTTGTTTCAAGCAATCTCCCTTAGCAAGCGATGGACCATCATGTTGACTGAAACAAGCACATTGATCACTTGGCCCAGAATGCCGTATTGTCCGTATGCGTGTCTCAGGTGCCTTATTTGCATGAATGGTAAGTGAGGAGAAATAACTCTCACTGTCAATAAATCCAACTTCGATAAATGCGATGGAATTTCTGGGTAGACAAAGCTGTTCGACTTAGATTGAGCTGGAATTGCTGTTGTTCTTAAGTGATCCTCTGCAGCTATTACAAACAAGGATCCCACTGACGCCAACATTGGGAGATGCAATGCGTATCAATGGTGCATCTTAAGCAGCTAGTTTCATTATATCATTTTCAAACCATAGACGATCGCATTTTTCATAAATCTCCTTTCAAACTCTCAATGTGCTTTCTTACGTAAATAGTAGTCGGCGTAAAGAAAAGGAGATTGATCATTTAAACTCATCTGCTCTGCAATTGGAGAAATGTTCCATTGTACATAATTAATACTCACTTCATCTACACCACCACATCTACTCTCAGCATTGCTGGTTGAAGGCATCGCTAAATCCAACGTTTGATTTTCTGTTCGTCTTTTACACAATCACGATAGTCTTTCATTCTCGCACACTCATTGCTACATCATTTATTTTCTTAGGTCGGCCTGCTCGATACTCTCGACAATAATGCTCTGCATTTGACTTTGACATCATTGAAGACAAAGTTATAGCAATATGACATTGAGTCCCTTTCAGTAATCAGAAAATTACTGATGAGAAAACATCTATAGCGGCACCTAACAATGGAATGTAACAAAATTGTGGATTGCAACAATACAAATACTTCACAATCATACTTACTGCAGTAGGAAATGCAGGAAGAAGGACTGTGACGTCATACTATTCAACAGATGGCTACAATAAAATAAGTACATAGGCTTGGAGTTCGTTAACCTCTTCCAAACATTGATTCGGTAGAGTAAATAGCAGGCATCAGCATAAAACTTGACATTGTTCATACTAAATATTTTGGACTGAAATGTGAGGCTAATGGTGCTAATGTCACTAACATTGATTCAGTAGAGTAAGTAGTGGGCGTGAGCATAAAACGTTACATCGTTCATAACTTTGGTTCCAGTTTGATTTTGAAACAGTTCTGATTTTCATCAAAGACATTTTCACATAAAATATCTTTCTTGCATACAGGGTACACATGCAGTTTTTTTAAAATTATTTCCAATTATTGGAAATTGGAATTATTAAATAAAATAAAATTATTTCCAATTTTCAGTACACGACTCCCCATGGGTCAGTATTTCCATATGTCTCCACCAAGTGCCGCCAGAATTCATTTTTCTTTTCTCTATTGAGGACTCTGTATTGGTTCCTGAGAATCCTATAGGAATCTCTGTGTTTCCACCTCATTTTGGGGCCAAGAAGTTCTTGCTCTCTGGAAATGTCTCCTTGCCTGCTGTACACTTCTCCCAAGTTATAGTCAGTTCGGAGCACCATCAGAGGACTAGCTGCTTCCTGGATTATTTCTGTGGAATAGACTGGTTTGATGTTTTGATAATCATTTCTGTCATAGTCATTACATGGTCATCTGGGCTATAATTGTTGTTTGATCTAGACCAGGGGTCCCCAAACTACAGCCCACGAAAGAATTTTATCCGGCTTGTGGATATTTCAGTTAGATCATAAAAATTAATGTTTATATTAGATTACAATAAAATTTATGAAAAACACATTTTGCAGATTATTTTAACATTTGTCAGTTGATTAATAGTGCTGATGCCTCTGTGTCGTCAGCTTAAATAAATAAATGAATATTCATTTATTGCAAATACAGCAAGCCCATCACAGCACATGGGCAGATAATACACTACAAATAAAATGAAATGATCGAGTACATAGCAAATTTCATATAAACATTAACAATGAATAGGAATTATACTTATGAATTAATAAAAATTTTGCAGAACTGCACGTTTGGTTTTCATTTACAGTTACTGGGTTGAAAGCAGGTTGCTGTTTTTATTTCTCTTCATTTTATCGGATATCTTACTCCTATAGGCTTCAGAGTTGAGTAACCTTTTGCAATCAATGTTTTGATGATTTAAGAGGTGAAGGAATGCATTGGGGAACATTCTATCCATTTGATTGAGCCTGGAGAGGTTAGATATTAATAGTGTTGTTAGATATTAATTCTATTATTTCCACTCAAAGCTATTCTTTGAAACATAGTTAAATTAATCCATTAATTTGACCCTGTCATTAAATAGCCTGTCATTTATATTATTTATAGTGAAACATCACTACACCACAAAACATGTCTCACATTAAGTTAAATTTCAAGTAGCTTTGCGGCAGAAAAAACTCCAAGAACTAATCCAAACTTTTCATAGCCAACAACAGACGATTAGAACTTTTACTCATCAAAATTTATCTCCAGTTAGAGCTAGTTTTCGAGCCTTCCAAATCATTGCCGAAGAAGGAAGGGCCTTTACTGATGGAGAATTTTTAAAACTAATTTGTTTGGCAATTGCAGATGATATATGTCCTGAGAAAGTAAAGAATTTTGTGTCTAAGTTTATTTTCATCAACTATAACGAGAAGCATTGAAGATTTAGGAGCCAATGTTCAAAATAAACTAATAGAAAAATTTTGTGAATTCACACAATTTTTCAATAGAAATTGATGAGAGTGAAGACACAAGTCATACAGTTCAATTACTAATTTATATCTGAGTTGTAAATTAAAACTTTGCAGTAACTGAACAGCTAGTTGCATTAAAAAGCTTGAAAGATATGACAGGTGAAAATATATTTTTGAGCGTGTCAAAAGCAATTGACTGCCTCAAATTGAATTGGGATGTGCTACCAGCGGTTACGATGGATGGTGCTAAAAATATGGTCCATACTAAAATTGGGTTTTTTGGGTCAGCTTCATAAATATATTGAGAGTAAAAATATTAAAAACCAATGCAATTTCATTGTATAATTCACCAGCAGTCTTTATATGGAAAATATCCCGGCGTAGATTTTGTCATGACAACAGTACTGTTGTCATGACAAAATTATTACAATGCACCATTACATTGAAGATCTACCAACTCAAATTGTAAATTCACATCAACATAGTTGGCGGGTACATCAAACGGATTCTGAAAAAGTTCAAACGCCTTTGAATTATTTTTAAAATCAGAAAATTTTGTATTTGCAATGTTTTGAACAAAATTTTCAGTGGAAAAATTACTACTAGGCATATTTTTAGATAAATCATTGCAACGTGGAAAATGGGAAAAATTATTCCGAAGTAGTTGACTTTTAAATAACTCCAGTTTTGTTTCAAATGCTTTGACATTATAATACAGTTCATTGACAAGTTTATCTCGTCCTTGTAGTTTCATATTAAGAAAATTCAGGTGCTCACATATATCTGTTAAAAAGGCAAGGTTCCACAACCATTTGAGATCTAATAGTTCCAGAATAGATTTCAATTTTTAGTTCATAAATTCGATTTTATTTCGATCCTAAGTCAAAAAATCGCTGCAATATGTTGCCGCGACTCAACCATCGTACTTCAGTGAAGTACAACAAATCATTGTATTCATCCTCAACAGTTCAAGAAACTTTTTGAATTGTCAATGATTCAGACCAGCCTTGAGAATAAAATTTACTGTCGATATTTACTGTGATGGATTGTGCTAAAAATATGGTCCACACTAAAATTGGGTTTTTTGGGTCAGCTTCATAAATATATTGAGAGTAAAAATATTAAAATCCAATGCAATTTCATTGTATAATTCACCAGCAGTCTTTATGTGGAAAATATCCCGGCGTAGATTTTGTCATGACAACAGTACTGTTGTCATGACAAAATTATTACAATGCACCATTACATTGAAGATCTACCAACTCAAATTGTCAATTCACATCAACATAGTTGGTGGGCACATCACACAGATACATAAAAAAAATGAAAATCTTATTCAATTTTATTCAACATTATCTGAGTCAGATTCCAAAAAATTAAAAATTTTCCAAGAAAGGTTACATCAGTTGTTTTCAGCAATACACACACACACATATATATATATATATATGAGCAGACCTTTTCAAAAATGAAATATGTAAAATCAAAAATACGATCACATCTGACTCGCATTTATGCGACTTTTTAAGAATTGGAACTAGTACTTTAAAACCTGATATTATGAAACTTAATCATATTCATCACATGAATTATAAATTTGTTGTATTGCTAACTGTATTTTTGTGATTAGCACAATAAATAAATTATAATTAATTTTGTTGTGTTACTTACTAGCTGCATTAGCATTAGTAGAGCCATATGATGCAAGAAAGCAAGCTTATTCAGCATCAGCCAAACAAAAAAAAAAAAAAAACACACCACTCCCATTTCGCCCCTCCATTCGTTCGAAATACCTGTCCAGTTGAGCCTTAAATTTGTTTAGGCTATCAACTTCAACAACAAATGATGGAAGTCGGTTCCACCAACCAACCACCCGCTGACCAAAGGCAAATTTCCACACATCTATCTGACATCCGTCCTTCCTCAATTTGAATTTATGCCCTCTGAGGTGATTATTCTGAGCAAGAGGAAGAATCCCATTGGCATTGAGCATGCTCAAACCATTCAAAGCCTTATACACCTCTATCAGATCACCTCGCTGGTGCCTAGTCTCCAGACTGTAATTTGCAAAACTTAAGCCTTTCTTCGTAAGAGCAACCCTTTGTTCCATTCACTAATCTTGTTGCCCTTCTCTGTACCCGTTCCAGCAGCTCTACATCCTTCTTGAAATGAGGCTTCCAGACCTGTATACAGTACTCAAGATGTGGCCTAACCATTGCCTTATACAAGGGAATAATCACCTCCTTATCCCTGCTAGAAAAATTCCTGTATATCATTGACAAGACACCATGAGCTACTCTTGCAGCTCGTCTGCACTGCTCAGAGAACTTTATATCTGCCTGCACAATTACCCCTAGGTCCTTTTCATTCTCCACCACTGTCAGTGTAGTACCGCAGAGTTGATACGTTGCTCTGGGATTACTGTTTCCCATATGTAGTACTTTACATTTGTCAATGTTAAACTTCATTTTCCACCTCTCAGCCCATCTGTTCAACCTTTCCAGATCCTGTTGCAGCAGCATAGCATCAGTAGTGTCCTTAACAACCCTGCCAACCTTTGTATCATCTGCAAACTTGGACATTAAACTTGATATACCATCATCAATATCATTCATAAACACCGAAAACAACAACGGACCCAACACTGAACCCTGAGGAACTCCACTAATAACATTAGTCCACGTTGAGCAGTGTCCATTGATTACCACTCTCTGTCTTCTGCCACTCAACCATCCCCTTATCCATAGCAGCAATTTGCCTCCAATGCCACACTGCTCCAATTTGTGTAGCAGTCTTCCATGTGCAACAGTATCAAAAGCCTTTCTAAGATCCAAATATATAATATCAAAGTTATTCCCTGCATCCAGTTCTTTTTTGACTACATTATAGTATCCAATCAAATTGGTCAGGCAAGACCTGCCCTTAACAAAACCATGCTGCGTCTGAGCTATAACTGAATTCTTGTCTAGATGATCCTGCAGTGGTTCTTTAACCAGTGCCTCCATTAATTTTCCTGGAACAGAAGTTAAACTAACAGGTCTATAATTATTTGTGTCAGCCTTTGATCCTCCTTTGTGAATTGGGGTTACATTTGGACATCTCCAGTCTATGGGTACCTC
Organism: Mastigoproctus giganteus; assembly: GCF_048544385.1. Lineage (NCBI taxonomy): Eukaryota > Metazoa > Arthropoda > Arachnida > Uropygi > Thelyphonidae > Mastigoproctus > Mastigoproctus giganteus. The sequence goes on along the minus strand of NC_143588.1, from coordinate 19,780,193 downwards.
CCCTGAGTCCACAGAAGCTCTCATAATTATCTCTAGGGGTTTGCCCACTTCCTTTGCTGCCTCCTTTAATATAACTGGATTTGATCCCATCCACCCCAGGTGCCTTTTTTATGTTTATCCTCAACAATCTCTCCTCCACTTTCCTCTCAGTTATTACAAAATCATCTAGCTCACTGCCAATGTCTACTTTACCTACATCATTCTCCTTCCTGAATAACTCCTCATGCGTGAATGTAGATGCAAAATACTCGTTTAGATTGTTAGCCACCTGAGCAGGATCCTCAACTGTTGAACCATCAATATCCAGTGGACCAATCTGATTCATCCCTTTCCTTCTTGAGTTTAAATAGGTAAAGAACTCTTTTCTGTTTTTCTTTGCATCCTTTGCCAAAGATTTTTCGTAGTCTGCCTTTGCCTGCCTAATCTCCTTTGTGACTTGGTTACAGACCAACTTATATCTATCATAGGCTTCCATGTCGCCCATTAATTTGTATGTATTCCATGCATTTTTCTTCTCTGCCACATGTCTCATTAGTTCATCTGACAACTATTTAGGCCTAAACCTTGAACAATATAACATTATTTTTGTGATCACAATAAATAAGTGATATTTAAAGTTCATATAAACAAACTGATATATTTTATATTACATATCCATCGATTTATTTTTGAATCTGTAGATATAGCTAGGTATAACATTTGTTTCTCTGCATAATGTTAATATTATGCAGCGAATGTAATTTTCAGTAATTAAGAATTTTCTCTGGCCCGCCAAATATTCCAAAAATTCATATGTGGCCCAATTCTAAAAGTTTGGGGACCCCTGATCTAGACAACTCAATTTCCTATATCTGCACTCTGCTGCTGCTGCTGTGACTTCAGTGGAGATGTTTCAGTTTGCTTTCTTTATATTGAATCTTTTTATGTCTAACAGACTTTTGAGCTGTTTGTAACTGTTTATTTAGCCTAAAGGTGTTCTGTGATCTGATGTCCAGGTTGGTTGGACACACCAGTTTGAAATTTCATATTTTATTGAATTTGTGGCAAGAGTAACATCAAAATCACTCTTCCTCATAGTACTGTTATAAGTAGGCAAATTATGGGTTGATTTAATACCTGGCATGTAGCAGTAGAAATGTATTCTGTACGTATTTGGCATTATGAGGGCTTGCTCTGTCTTCTGCACGGCTATGCCATAAAGTTGACCAGCAGTTGACATCAGCACTAACTATTATTATGTTAGCATTTGGCAATAAAACTGTAATTGCTTGTAGGTATTCAGTGCTGGAATTTATATCTTCACCAGGTCTACAATACAATGAAATAATGTAAAACTGGCCTACAGCATTGGTGATATGTGCACACACTGCCACTGGGGAGCAGAGGTGACCCACCTTTGTGACAGTGAGGTGAGTATTCTTTACAACTACTGCAGAAGAGACACCTATGTTGTGTTCTATGATCACATAGCCTCTTGGGTATCATTGAACTCTACTCATGTGTGTAGGTTTCTTGGAGTGCCAAGATCTCTTAATCATTTCCCTCTATCTGATCAATTAGAAACACAGAACAAACACATAAAATCCAAGGAGATACAGCCAGTGGACATCGCTGGACAGTGCAGTGAGGAGTCAGTTTGGTGTGACATAAGCACTGAGAAATCAAAATTGAGAGTAAGAGTGTGTTATAGGCCTAATGACTCTGATGAGTATAATAAAAAAAAAAACTGTACAGAGAAATAGAGTGGGCCGGTAAATCAGAAAGTCTTGTAATGGGGGATTTTAATTTCCTGGATATTGACTGAAATTTGTGGGTTGGTCACTCACACACTAGTAAGACTTTTGTGGATTTATTGGATGATTGTTTTCTACATCAGCATGTTCCGGTGGCAACTAGACAGAGTAATACTCTTGATCTGATTATCAGTAGTGATTCTTCATTCACTAAGAATCTGCAGAAAAAAGAACTACTAGATGGCAGTGATCACAGTGTGCTCAAGTGGGATTTACTCAAAGAGGTAACTACCAAGGGTTTTTGCTTTCGTAAAGGCAACTACAGAGGTCTGAGACAGTATTTAACTTCTATACGGTGGGACCAACTGATGATGATGTTGCCAACAGCAAAATCAAAATGGGAAACATTCAAAGAATTAATCTTGGAAGTTACTAGGCTTTACATACCAACTAAGAAATATTGTTCAAAGTTTAGGCCTAAATGGTTGTCAGATGAACTAATTAGACATGTGACAGAGAAGAAAAATGCATGGGATACATATAAATTAGTGGGTGACATGGAAGCATGTGAGAGATATAAGCTGGTCTGTAACGAAGTCACAAAGGAGGTTAGGCAGGCAAAGGCAGATTATGAGAAATCTTTGGCAAAGGATGTAAAGAAAAACAGCAAAGAGTTCTTTACCTATGTAAACTGTAGAAGGAAGGGGATGAATCAGATTGGTGCACTGGATATCAATGGTTCAAATGTTGATGATCCTGCTCAGGTGGCTAAAAAACTAAATGAATATTTTGCATCTACATTCACACATGAGGAGTTATTCAGGGTGGGGAATGCCAGAGGTGAACTAAACTCTGGCAGTGAGCTGGATGATTTTGTAATAACTGAGAGGAAAGTGGAGGAGAAATTGTTGAAGATAAACACAAGAAAGGCGCCTGGGGTGGATGGGGTCTATCCAGATATATTAAAGGAGGCAGCAAAGGAAGTTAGCAAACCCATAGCCATAATTATGAAAGCTTCCTTGAACTCAGGGGAAGTACCCATGGACTGAAGATGTGCAAATGTAACCCCAATTCACAAAGGAGGATCAAAGGGTGATGCAAGTGATTATAGACCTGTTAGTTTAACTTCTGTTCCAGGGAAATTAATGGAGGCACTGGTTAAAGAAGCATTGTTGGCAACAATCGCTATTAAGCAATTTCCTCCATATACCTATCAAGTGGACTCTTGCTCGTCAGCTTGTCACCACATCTCCTCTCAGTTCTGGAATTGGAGCAGTGTGACATTAAGGAAAATACCTTAATACCACACTTCCAATTCATACAGCAGTCTGTATTTTTTTTTGTGAAATATACAAAAGCTTTTCAACAAAATCTTTTCAATATATCTGATATAAAAATTATTTTTTCCATCCAGTTCCTTTGTTACTCATTATAAAATTCACTCAGATTGATCAGATAAGATCTCCCCTTAAGAAATCCCTGTTCTGACTGCTGGATAAACTGCATTTCTTTAGTCAACACTTCCCATTCACCTATCCATTTGCTCCAAAAATTTGTCCAGTTCTTCCTTGAATTTATTTAAGCTATCAACTTCCTCAATGACAGATGGAAATTTGTTCCAGCAATCAACCACTCGTTGGCTAAAGGCAAATTTACACATCTATTCTGCAACTGTATTTCCTCAATTTGAATTTATTCTCCCTCAAATGAGTAACCTGAACAAGAAGAAGAATCCCAAACCACGGCACACCTACATAGTCATAGAAGAAGAAATTTCTAAATTAAATAAATAGAACGAAAAATAATATTAACAATTTTTTTATTTATACTTATATTATATCTATTTTATGCAAACAATTCTTACAACCAAAATAAAATATAAAAATAATTAAATAAATAGTATATTAATTAAATAATTAAATAAATAATATACAGCTAAATCTGATTGCCTCGTAGGTGCCTAGTCTCCAGCACTGCCATTTGCAGAACTTAAGCTTTTTTGATAAGAGCACCCCTGTTGTATCCCTCACCTAATGTTCCCCCACTAATTTATATGCATCCGTGCATTTTTCTTCTATGCGGTAATCGGTGTCGGATTAAGGTACAAGCTAGCAGGGCCCTTTCCCAGAGCACCATTCTTTAAGGCAGTGTTTCTCAATTTTTTTACTCTCGTGGCACATTTTCCACAGAAGAAAAATTTCACGGCACACCTACATAGTCATAGAAGAAGAAATTTCTAAATTAAATAAATAGAACGAAAAATAATATTAACAATTTTTTTATTTATACTTATATTATATCTGTTTTATGCAAACAATTCTTACAACCAAAATAAAATATAAAAATAATTAAATAAATAATTACAAAAAGAAAATATGTATGCCTTCAACAAATCTTTAAATTACTAAAATATTTGGAAGAGATCAAATGAATTTTTATTTAAAAAATTATAGTCAATGTGAAATATGTGATTGACGATGTTTTGTTATTTCTGCTATATCAGGTCTTATTTCAGACAGAGCAACTGGCAGGTCATCTTTGACATTTTCCAGTCTTGATTGTTTTTTATTTTTCATGTTAGTGAGAGTTGAAAATCCTAACTCACGTAAATACGACGTAGAAAATTGGAGTAAAATATTTATTGCTATTTTAGATAACTTTGGATATTCATCTCTGACTGAAATCCAAAAAGTATCCAAATGAAATTCCGAATGTTCGATTTTTAATATTTGATCGGATGAAAGGGAAATCAGTTCTTCCTCTTCTTCAAGACAAATATTCCAGTTGGATGTATCATTAATAAAAGAATTTCGAATCCAATCATATTTTTCCGATTTAATAGATGGAAAATATGTTTTCATTGCCTTTTGAAACAAATCCAAATGGTTTTTCACCACTAGTGCAAGAAAATTTCTCATCTGTTCAGGAATCTGCTGGTCCTTGAGGTTGTCACAGACATTCTCTCAGATATGCCAGACAAGCTGTTCTTGCTACCTGGGAGTCTAAAACGCTGATGGAACTGATATTCGGGTGACACTCAAGTCAAAGTGGACCCAATTTCGGCGAAGTCCGGACGGTCTATGACAGCCAAATCCTCTGCTTGCACCTTCACGATGGTGGGACTGTTAGTAATCCTGGGTATCACCTTCATGCACAAGTACATGGTGGGTGACCACCCAGGTGTGAACCAACGTAAGCAGGGGTCGAGGTGTGGCACCCACACCACATGGAGGAACGCTGCCCCTCTATGTTACCAGGCAGTACTAGGTGGTAGATGACTCTCATCAACCGGTGAAATACCAACACTTTGCTTATTGGAGGCTTGAAGTGGTGGAACCCATGTTTAGTCTCTAGAGCTAAGTTCCGGCCAACCCTTCCCTATCTCTTCCATCATGCAGTATGATTGATGATTTTTGAGGTTATGATGAATGTCGTGGCGAGATCCAATATGCCTTACATTTCGAGGGTACAGCTCTAAAACGGTGTTCGCAGGCCGGCCGCTAGTTAGTGCACCGGACTGAACCTATTGGTAACTCTCTAGGAAGCTTCCGGATCAGCTAGCGTATAATCTTGCTACCTCTACTCTGCCAGATAGTGACTGGAGGGAGTCCGAGTAGTGTGTATGCGGGGAGCATTGTCGAGGCCACGTTATGTCAAGGATCTGGGTATATTCTTACCACATGTACGCCATATCCAAAAATTTCATTACTTCATACAGCATGTCCCACCCACTTTTTCTTACTATTGAATACACCATGAATTGTCAAAATAATAGAGCAAGCTTATCTGCGAAAAGATCTAAACCTCCCAAGGACTTCCTAATTCATTTCACAAATATACGTGGTCTCAATTCTAATCTCAACGATGTCCATTTCCACTTGCAGTCTTCCAAACCCCATGTACTTTTCCTGACTGAATCTCAGTTATCAGTTGATTCAACTACTGCTCATCTCAGATGTCCAAATTATTTGCTGTATGATTCCTTTCGCCTCAAAGGTGTTACTTGTGCATATGTCCGTTCTGATATTCCCTGTCAGAGACTTGGCAATTTGGAATCTCCTCTCTTTGATCTTCTCTGGCTTAAAATCTCTCTACCTCAGTGTGTAAAATTCATCTGTTGTCTCTACCGTTCTCCCAACTCCACTAATCACTTGGAGCTCTTTGACTTCCTCTCTTTGCAACTTGACTTTCTCCAGTCCAACTTTCCTAACAGTGAGGTAATTTTCCTTGGTGATTTTAACGTTCACAACTCCAGCTGGCTTCCGTTTTCTAGTCACACCGACCCAGCAGGTCGAGATGCTGAGGCTTTTGCAATTACTAATGACCTAGCACAGATTGTTCATTTACCTACAAGAATACCGGACAATCCTAATCATACAGCCAATACGCTTGATCTTTTTCTCACAAACAACCCTTCTAAGTACAAGGTTGAAGTGAGAGGTCCTTTAGGCACTTCAGATCACAACTTGGTGATTGTCTCTTCTCCAATGGAACCTTTATCTCATGCCTATTCCCAACCTCGTATCGTTTGGCATTACAAGAATGCAAAATGGGATGACCTGCGAGATTTCTTTTCTTCTTTTCCTTGGTCTGATTACTGTTTCAAAACTTCTGATGTCAACGTTTGCTCAGATCGTGTCAGTGAAATTATTCTTGCAGGAATGGAATCCTTTATCCCACACTCCACTTTAAAATCTCGTCCTTTATCTAAACCTTGGTTTTCCAATAAATGTGCTAAGGCTGTCCAAGAGAAGAACGTTGCATATTGTAATTGGCTTGTTTCTAATTCTTCAGTTTCATTTTCTGCCTACACCAAAGCTCGCAACAATTGTAAAGCAGTTATTAATCAGTCCAAACTAGAGTTTGAACAGGCTAAGAGTAGAAAACTTGCTTCTTGCCCTAATGGTAGCCGAGCATTCTGGTCTCTTGCCAAAGCTATTGGCCGCAACTTTTGCCCATCTCTGCTCTCACCTCTGTCACTTCAGCCAAGGATAAAGCTGACCTGCTAGCATCCCATTTTTCTTAGAGCTCATGTATTAATGATCTTGGTAAAACACCTGCCACCATTCCTAACACGCTCCATTCAATGCCTCCTGTGGTGTTCCGTCAAAAGGATATCAGAAGGATTTTGATGAATCTTGATGCTAAGAAAGCTCCAGGTCCTGATGGTATTTCCCCACTTGTTCTCAAAACCTGTGCTCCTGAACTTGCTCCTATTCTTTGCCGCCTTTTTTCACTTTCTTATTCCAAAGGTGTTTTTCCTTCTGCTTGGAAATTTGCTCATATCCAGCCAGTTCCTAAAATGGGTGACAAATCCCTCCCATCCAATTATCGTCCCATTGCTATTACTTCTACTCTTTCTAAAGTAATGGAGAAATCAATTAACCGCCAACTCTTAAACTACCTAGAAACCTTCCGTCTAATCAACGATCGCCAGTATGGATTCCGTCAGTGTCGATCCACTGGTGATATTCTGGCTTATGTTACTCATTTATGGACTAATTCAATGGAAAGGTTCGGTGAAACACAAGTAGTTGCTCTTGACATCTCAAAGGCTTTTGATCGTGTTTGGCATAAAGGTCTTCTAAACAAGCTTCCATCTTATGGTTTGCCAACTGTTTTTAGTAATTGGTTATCCAGTTTTCTCTCTGATCGCTCACTGAAGGTGATGGTAGATGGCTCTCTGTCTTCTAACTTCTCCACTAATGCCGGTTTCCCCCAAGGTTCAGTTCTTTCCCCCACTCTTTTCCTCTTGTATATCAATGACCTTCTTCCATTGACTGGAACTCCTATCCATAGTTTTGCCGATGATAGCACATTGCATTCAACTTTCCATTTTGAGAAACCTTGTCCAGCTCAATCAGCTTCAAGTTCTCAAATCTGCTGCCAATTCCTTAAATGCCGATCTTCAGGTAATTCTCCAGTGGGGCAAAGACAACTTAGTTGATTTCAACTCTTCTAAAACTTAATCTTGTCTTATATCTCGCAAAAAGGATTCTTCTGCTCCTATGCTTATCTTTAGTGACACTCCGATTTCTAGGCAAAATGATATATCTCTTTTGGGGATTACCCTGACTTCTAATCTCTCTTGGCACAAGCACATTACAAATATTGCTTCCTCTACATCTAAAAAACTTGGTTTTCTCTTTCGCTCTCGGCGTTACTTTTCTCCCAAACAGCTGCTCACTCTGTATAAATTGCAAATCCGCCCTGCCATGGAATATTGTTCCCACATCTGGGGTGGTGCCCCCAAAACCTCTCTCTCTCAGGCTTCTTGATTCCATTCAGAAGAGGGCAGTTAGGTTAATTAATGATTCATCTCTAACAGAGTCTCTCCACTCGCTTTCTCATAGACACACTGTTTCTGCTGCATGCCTCTTCTACAGATACTTCCATGGGCACTGTTCTTCTGAATTGGCTTCTATAATTCCCACTCTCTCTTTCAAAACAGTCCGAACACGTGCCGCCACCAGCCAACATCCATTTACTGTCCAACTTCAAACCCACAGAACCAACTTTTCATCTTCCTCATTTATTCATTCAACTGCCGTTTTCTGGAACAACCTTCCTTCATACGTATTTCCTGAAAATTACAATCTACAGAAGTTCAAGTCCAATATCAACAAATATCTTCTTTCGTCTTCTCAACCTCCAACCCAAGCACGGTACTAAGTACTATAGGTTATAATACCTCTCGTGTTTGGGGTTGTCATAAAAAAAAAAAAAAAAGGAATCTTAGGAAACAGCTAAATTATTTTCATCAAGTTTATTCATCCACAAGCATAATTTTTTATCAAAAGCAATTAACTTATCTGTTGATGTTAAGATATTTTCGTTTCGCCCTTGTAAACTAGTATTTAAAATATTATGATGTGCAAATATGTTCTATGTAAGCCAGTTTTGCACACCACAATTCATTGTTAAAACAATCATAAAATTTTTCTATTTTCATACGATTCTTTTGTTTTACTGCGGTACTTATTTCATTTTTAAAAATGTACAAAGTTCTGCTCGCAATTCAAATACATGGGCTAAAACTTTTCCTCTAGAAAGCCACCGAATATCATTATGTAGCAATAAACAATTGTAGTTAGATTCCATGCTGTCGCATAATTCTTTGAAAATTCGTGATTTTAAAGGTCTGCTTTTAATATAATTAACAATTTTTATTACGTCATCTAGTACAATGCTTAATTCTGTCAGGAGAGTTTTGCCTACTAAAGCTTCTCGATGAATAATGCAATGTGTAGAAATAAGATTTGAATTTTTTTGTTTTGCAAACGCCAAAAAACTTTTTCACGTCCGATCATTGATGCAGCACCATCTGTACAAATGCCTGTACATAATTTCCACGATAACTTTGTCTTTTCGAAAAAGTTATCTACACAATTAAATATTTCCTTTCCTGTCGTTCTTCCTGGCAATTCTTGACAAAATAAAAATTTGTTCATAATTAAATCTCCATTAATGAATCGAACAAATCCCATTAATTGTGCTTTCCCGCTGATATCTGTTGACTCATCTATTTGCAGAGCAAAAATTTGATGATCAAGTTTTTGTTGAACATTTTCTACTATATTTTCCGACATATCAATTATTCTTCGACTTATAGTATCGTTGGAAAGATGAATTTTATTTATTTCAGCTTCTGCATGTTTGCCGAACATACATTGCACCATTATACGACAAGCAGGACCGATCAACGTTTCTCCAATCGAATGAGATTTCCCTTTTTGTGCAATAAGTTGCGCTACTTCATAGGAGGAAATTTGTGCTTTGTCAGACACTTTTATTGTGTTTTCCAATTTTTGTATTTGTTTGGCACTATTTGTCATTAATCGTTCAAAATACATTTTGTCTTTAGACATCAAATTTTGATGAACTTTTTCCATATGGCGTTTTAGCTTGCTAGGAATCATTGCAATGTTTGCTTTTTTTATGTCCACATACAACACATAAAGGTAAGGGGAAATTTATGTCCCCTGTCCACGTAAATCCAAAATTTAAATAATCTTCATTATATTTTCTTATACTAATTTTCGATATTTTTGGCTGAGATTCATCGGCGCTGGTATTGTTCATATTATCACTATTTTCAATGGATATATTTGTATCTGCTGCAGAACTACTGTCGCCGACATCAATAGTTTTGTTTTTATTTGAAAATTTTCGTATATCCATTTTCAGTTTTTTCTAATAAACAAAAAACAGTTGTGTAGAATTTTTAATTTTTATATACGTTTAAATTATCTTAAGAAATCGGCTAACACTAAATTAACACAAACATAGTTGCTAATGCTCCTAAAAACCAAATAACAAACAAACAAACAACAACAGTTTAATATGACAATATTAACACGATATATATAAACACTTAATACACCGCATGCCTATGCGTACAATTCGCAGAGGACTAGAGACGGGATCCCATATTTTGACTTTCTGAGGTAATTCAGAAAGGCTGCACACTTATACAGTATCGCGTCGGTCCGATTCACGTGGTCTGCGGGTGACAGATAATTGGTCTTTATTCAAATAGTGTTGGTGCCTGAATGCAGATGCCCCTGTATTTAGATATGTCAATTTCAATTCGTCATAAAAAAATCCTTCGTGTACTTTATTCTTATTAATGGTATTGTACGTATATTCGGACAATGATGTTAAAATAAAAACGACGCTAGTTTTTTTTTTAAGATTTCTCAGCACACCCTTTGAGAAACACTACTTTAAGGGGTGCTAAATTTTACAAATCCTGAAAAAAAAAAAAAAAAAAAATATATATATATATATATATATATATTTTTTTTTTCTTAGTAAAGAGAGCCAAAAAATCTTTCTGACCATGATGTGAAAATACCCTAGACTGGGCCTAGCAGTAATTACATCAGTTCATTAGACATTTGTTTAGTTCTAAGCTGTGAACATCTTGTCTCTTAATTGGGATAAAATGCCTAGTAGCTTGTATGATTATTTCCTTAAATGCTTCCAATATAGTTTTCTGTTGGTGCCTCATAGTTAATCCCACTGGATAGAAATTAAAAATTGTCTGTGACCACCATAGTCTGCTTTATGAAAACCGCAGCCCTTCCTTCTCTTTGCACTTGAAAGCAGTTATTTCTTTAGGTAAATCCCACTTCAATAGACTGTTTTCACTGCCACCTAGTGGATCTTTTTTATACGAAGATTCTTAATGCATTAGTGAAGGCACATGATGCAAGAAACAAAGCTTGTACAGCATCAGGAAAAAAAAAAAAACCTTCTCATTTCACCCATCCACTCACTCCAAATGTTTGTCTAGTTCTGCCTTGCATCTGTTTAAGCTACTAACTTCTACAACAACAGATGGAAGTTTGTTTCAGCAATCAATCACCTGCTGGCTAAAGGCAAACTTCCACACATGTATCCTACAACTGTCTTTCCTCAATTTCAATTTATGCCCTCTCAGGCAATTATTCTGATCAAGAGGAAGAATCCCATCAGCATTGAGCATGCTAAAACCAATTCGAGACTTTATACACCTCAATCAGATCACCTCACAGTTGCCTAGTCTCCAGACACTGTAATCTGCAAAACCTGAGCCTTTCTTCATAAGAGCAACCATTTGTTCCATTCACTAATCTTGTTGCCCTTCTCTGTACTCATTCTAATAGCTCTACATCCTTCTTAAAATGAGGTCTCCAGACCTGTACACAGTACTCAAGGTGTGGCCTGACCATTGCCTTATACAAGGGAATAATCACCTCCTTATCCCTGCTAGAAAAATTCCTATATATCATCGACAATACACCATGAGCTACTCTTGCAGCCCGTCTGCACTGCTCAGAAAACTTCATATCTGCCTGCACAACCACCCCCCAGGTCCCTTTCATTCTCTACCACTGTCAGTGTAGTACCACAGAGTTGATACGTTGCTCTGGAGTTGCTGTTTCCCATATATAGTACTTTACATTTGTCAATGTTAAACTTCATTTGCCACATCTCAGCCCATCTGCTCAACCTTTCCAGATCCTGTTGCAGTAGCATAGTGTCAGTTGTGTCCTTGACAAACCTGCCAACTTGCATATCGTCTGCAAACTTGGACATTAAGCTTGATATACCATCATCCATATCATTTATAAATACAGAAAACAATAATGGACCCAATACTGAACTCTGAGGGACTCCACTAATAACATTAGTCCACGATGAGCAGTGTCCATTGATTACCACTCTCTGTCTTCTCCCTCTCAACCACCCCTTTATCCATAGCAGCAATTTCCTCCAGTGCCACACTGCTCCAATTTGTGCAGCAGTCTTCCACGTGCAACAGTATCAAAAGCCTTTCTAAGATCCAAGTATATAATATCAAAGTTATTCCCTTCATTCCAGTTCTTTTGTGACTGCATCATAGTATCCAATCAAATTGGTCAGGCAAGACTTCCCCTTAACAAAACCATGCTGTGTCTGAGCTATAACTGAAGTCTTGTCTAGATGATCCTGCAGTGCTTCTTTAACCAGTGCCTCCATTAATTTTCCGGGAACAGAAGTTAAACTAACAGGTCTATAATTACTTGTGTCGCCCTTTGATCCTCCTTTGTGAATTGGGGTCACATTTGCACATCTCCAGTCCATGGGTACTTCCCCTGAGTCCAAGGAAGCTCTCATAATTATGGCTAAGGGTTTGCTTTCTTCCTTTGCTGCCTCCTTTAATATAACTGGATAGATCCCATCCACCCCAGATGCCTTTCTTGTATTTATCTTCAACAATTTCTCCTCCACTTTACTCTCTGTTATTACAAGATTCTCTAGCTTTCTGCCAGAGTTGAATACACCTCTGGCATTCCCCTCGCTGAATAACTCCTCATGTGTGAATGTCGATGCAAAATATTCATTTAGTTTGTTAACTACCTGAGCAGAATCATCAACAGTTGACCCTTCGATATCAAGTGGACCAATCTGATTCATCCCCTTCCTCCTAGAGTTTACATAAGTAAAGAACTCTTTGCTGTTTTTCTTTGCATCCCTTGCCAAAGATTTCTTGTAATCTGCCTTTGCCTGCCTAACCTACTTTGTAACTTGGTTACAGATCAACTTGTATCTATCATAGGCTTCTGTGTCACGTGTTAATTTGTGTGTATCCCATGCATTTTTCTTCTCTGCCATATGTCTCATTAGTTCATCTGACATCCACTTAGGCCTAAACCTTTAACAATATTTCTTAGTTGGTATGTAAAGCCTAGTAGCTTCCAAGATAAGTTCTTTGAATGCTTCCCATTTTGAATTTGCTGTTGGTAACATCATCAGTTGGTCCCACTGTATAGAATTTAAATACTGTCTCAGTCCATCGTTGTTGCCTTTATGAAAGCAATAACCCCTCCCTTTACCCCTAATGGTAGTTACCTCTTTGAGTTAATCCCACTTCAGCACACTGTGATCACTGCCACCTAGTGGTTCATTTACCTGCAGATTCTTAATGCATGAAGAATCACTACTGGTAATCAAATCAAGAGTATTACTCCCTCTAGTTGCTTCCCAAACATGCAGATGTAGAAAACAATCATCCAATAAATCCACAAAAGCCTTGCTAGTGTGGGAGTTACCAGCCCCCAAATTCCAGTCAATATCTGAGAAATTAAAATCCCCCATTACAAGACTCTCTGATTTACTGGCCCACTCTAATATTTCCTTGTACAGTTTCTTATTATACTCATCAGAGTCATTAGGCTTATAGCACACTCCTACTCTCAATTTTGATCTCCCAATGCTTATGTCACACCAAACTCACTCGACACTGCACTGTCCAGCAATGTCGACTGGCTTCACTTCCTTGGATTTTATGTATTTCTTTACTAATAGCATAACCCCCTCCTCCCTTCCTATCCTGTCTGTAGACATTGTACTCCCCAAATTCCAGTTCTGCATTCTTTATATCTGTGTGACACCACGTCTCTGAAATCCCCACAATATCTTCCTTTGATGTTTTGAGCAATACCTCAAATTCATCAAATTTATTTACTAAACTCCTAGCATTGGTGTACACGCAAGTATACCTGCACCTGTTTCTATTCTTAGCTACCCTAACACAACCCATGTGTTTATTTGTACCCCAATGATTCCCAGCAGTCTCTGAAATATCCTGCATCTTATTTTCCAGGCTCCGGCTCATTCCAATATAAGTGCAAGAATCACTTTCACCTCTGCTGGTGGCTACTATTAATCTATTAGTCCTTGTATCCCCCCAATCTAGCAGTTTTCCGACCCACCTAACACTGCCTCAATAGCATCAGCAAACATTCTTGCACCCTTTCTATTTAAGTGTATCCCATCCCTGTAGAAGCAGTCTCTCCTGTTAACAAGTACAGACCAGGCTGAGAAAAATTCCACCCCTTGAGCCTTGCACAATCTTTCCAGGGGCGAATTGATCGACAGGGCTCTCATCATATACTCCCTCCTATCGCGTCTGGGCAATGTTAAATATGCAATATGCAATGTTAAATGCAATTCACTTCCTATATGCAATGTCAGTGTTAAACTTTAGTTGCTACCCCTCAGCCCAACTGCTCAACTTTTCTAGATCCTGTTGCAGCAGCGTGCTGTCATTAGTGTCATTAACAAACCTGCTGACCTTCGTATTGTCTACAAACTTGCACATTAAGCCTGATTTACCATCATCAATATCATTAATAAATACAGAAAACAACAATGAACCTAACACTGAACTCTAGAGAACTCCCCTAATAACATTTAGTTCATGAAGAGCAATATCTATTGATTACAACGCTCTGTCTTCTCCCACTCAGCCATCCCTTTATCCATAGCAGCAATTTGCCTCCAGTGCCACACTGTTCCAGTTTTCGCAACAGTATCACAAGCCTTTCTGAAATTCAAATATATGATATCAAAATTATTCTTTACATCCAGTTCCTTTGTGACCACATCATAGTATCTAATCAAATTGGTCAGACAAGACTTCCCCTTAACAAACCCATGCTGTGTCCAAACTATAACTGAAATCTTGTCTAGATGATTCTGTAGTGCTTCTTTAACCAGTGCCTCCATTAATTTCCCTGGAACAGAAGTTAAACTAACAGGTCTGTAATTATTTTTGTTGCCCTATGATCCTCCTTTGTGAATAGCAGTCACATTTGCACATTCCAGTCCATCGGTACCTCCCCTGAGTCCAAGGAACTCTCATAATTATTGCTAAGGGTTTGCTTACTTCCTTTGCTGCCTCCTTTAATATAACTGGATAGATCCCATGCAACAATTTCTCCCCCACTTTGCTCTCAGTTATTACAAAATCATCTAGCTCACTGCCAGAGTTTAATTCACCTCTAGCATTCCTCTCCCAGAATAACTCCTCATGTGTGAATGTAGATACAAAATACTCATTTAGTTTGTTAGCTACCTTCAATAGACTGTTATCACTGCCTCCTAGTGGGTCGTTTTATATGAAGATTCTTAATGCATGATGAGGTGCTGCTGATAATCAAGACTATGTTTTCTATTGTTTCTTCTCTGACATGCTTGTGTAGAAAACAGTCAACCAGTAAATCCATAAAAGACTTTCTACTGTACAATTAATCACTCTGCAAGTTCTATTCAATATCTGTAAGTTAAAATTCTCCGTTATAAGATATTCTAATTTACAGACCCACTCAAACTGTACAGTTGTTTATTATACTTATTGTACATTGAAGTTACAGAATTCATGGGTTACTTGGTTCCTGGGCAACACAATGCTGTCACACCTCTCGTTAATGCACAAACTCACTGCTTGGCAGGTATATAGGTACACAGTATCATTACATTCACATAGATGGTAATTCGATGTCAGTACGGTTAAACTTCACAAGTTAACCGACTTTTAAAGAGGGATGATAGTAGGTGCTCAACGCATGGGTCGCTCTATCTCGGAGTTGGTATAGTAATTGCATAATCCCCATTCAACAGAATCAAGAGTGTATCGGGAATACACCATTTCCGGACTAACATCTCATCGTGGACAGCACTGTGGGCAGATCAACTTGGCTGTCGACATACGTCTCGCATTGTTTCAGCCAACCAGAGAGTGACAGTGCCACAAATCACCATCAGCTTCAATGAGAGAGGTGCCAGAAACGTCTCTTACCAAGACCATCAAGGCCTTGGTGGAGCAATCATTAGCTGCCTTTGATTCCATGAAGAGAGAGAAAGTGTGGGTGGTTTTGAGAAACTTGGGGATAGAGGAACATCTTGTGGAGATAGTTGAAAATATGTATGCCAACACAGTGAGCAAAGTAAGAACATTGATTGGGTTGATGGAGAACTTCAAAATAACATCAGGTTTGATGCAAGGAGGTATCCTGTCACCGGTACTGTTCATAGCTGTCATGAATGATGTGCAATGTAGAGTGGTCGAACAATAATGATAGATGATGATGATAAATTGCTAGAACAGACCAGATGAAAGTAATGCTCTTCGCAGATGACCTCTGCATATGGGGAGAGAGCAGGGAACAAGTGCAGTGGCAAGTTGATATGTGGGCTAGTATGACCAGTGAATTTGGACTGTTTTTCAGTCAGGAAAAGAGTGAAGTAATGGTTCTAAAGAGGAGTGGTGAGCCTGATGGATACATTATAATGGTAGGGAAAGAGCTCAAAATGGTTAACAACTTGAAGTATCTAGGAAGCACCATACAAAGACAAGTGATGGATGAAGAAATAATTAGAAGGATACAACTGGGCGGGAATTTCTCTAGGCAAACAAGATCGGATCTGTAACAGGAATATACCACTGAAATGTAAGAAGGCTATATATCAGACCTATTACACCATTTGTGACGTATGCATTTGGACTATGAGGAAAAAGGATGAAAGCAGAATGCAGGGGGCAGAAATGAGATTTGTGAGGAGCATAGCTGGAAAGACAAGATGTGACAAAATCAGGAATGATGTGATTAGGGAGAGAATTTAGGTTGATAAACTCCAGAATTGGATTTGAAAGGTTTGGTTTACAAACCAAGAATGAGGTGGCAGGACATGATAAAGACTGATGGCATTAAGAGATGAGGAAACCGGAGTGAAATCAACGACTGAGAGAAGTACACAGACAGGGGCATGGTGACGAGGCTTCAGACGTTGACCCATGGAATAACGGAACGATGATGATGATAAATTGCTAAATCAGTGTTGAAATGTGGAAAATGCTGTTAAAATCAGTTTTGCTGAGAGACTAAAAAGTTACTATAAGATTTGTATAAAATTTTTAACGTACACAGCTTTCATAAATATTGGCCGTGAAATCACAT
Organism: Mastigoproctus giganteus; assembly: GCF_048544385.1. Lineage (NCBI taxonomy): Eukaryota > Metazoa > Arthropoda > Arachnida > Uropygi > Thelyphonidae > Mastigoproctus > Mastigoproctus giganteus. The sequence continues at coordinate 19,763,191 of NC_143588.1, read as the reverse complement.
ATTTTGGTGCAAGGGGTAAAATATAATTGCTTAAACTAGTTTTCAAAAAAAAAATTGACGTTGGCTCCATGGAGCTGAAGGTGGATCCTGAATAATGTCATGTGAAATGAAAAAATACGATTTAAGCTTAATAAAATCAGTTTTATTTTATTCAATATTTTCATTTACAATCAACAATAAAGGTTTGTGGTAATTGAAGTAGGATACATAGTTGAAACAATTCAAACTATTAACATTGCGATTGAAGACCAAGTCGATACATGATTGACCACATGTAGTAAAATTTGGACTTTTGTCTGCCTCTGATTGATCTTGCTCGCGTTTACGCTCATGACTTTCTTTCGTTCCGCCTCCGACTTTGGTGCTTGCTTTTCAACATTTTTTAACTGTTAATAACATTTGAAATGCTACCAAATAACTAAAAAATATTCTCTCTCTCTCTCTCTCTCTCTCTCTCTCTCTCTCTCTCTCTCTCACAGCATTATGCAAGGGCTGTTTCTAAGCTTCATCACAGTTTCAGCAACATTTATACTAGTATTAGTAGTTTTAAATGTGACACTACTCTTGTTATTGCTAAGTTTCATGGGTATAAAGATAGTGATATACTTGGCCACATATCCCTTCGATTTCTGGGTGTTTTTATTATTATTATTATGAAACTTACTTACTCCATGGTGCTACAGTCCTTGTAGAACCTTGGCCTCTTCGACAATTTTTCTCCAGCTGTCTCTTTCCCTGCCCATTGTTCTCCATTGTCTCACTCTAAGCTGTTGTAGGTCATTCTCTATGTCATCCACCTCCTTCTCAGTCTTCCTCTCATTCTTCTTCCTCCCAGTTGCCCTTCCATTCCTTTCCTTGGCCATCTGTTTTCCTCCATTTGTATCACGTGGCCTGCCCATCTAAGTCTTCAGCTCTTTATCACTCCCATTATATCCGGTTCCTCCATACAGTTCCTTCAGCTCTTGGTTTGTCCTTATTTTCCACTCTTCCCTGACTTTTACCAGGCCAAAGATTTTCCTTAATATCTTCCTTTCCCACACATTTAAAGATTTTTCTTCCTTTTTATTAAGCACCCATGTTTCACTAGCTTATGTTACGATAGGTCGTACCACTGTTTTGTATAACATGATTATTACGAAATCAGAATACACTGTAAATTAACACTAGACTTTTAATTAGTTCTCTATTTTGCATCTTTATACATATCAACATTCAAATGTGTGAAGAAAATAATCTGGACACAGTCAAAAACATTTTTATTTTGTACTTGTTATCTTTCTATACATTAAAATAATTTTCCTCCTAATGATATTTATTCAGCCAATGCGAGAAGAGAGATGTGGGTTATGTGGTAATATGTAACAAATACTAAAATACGTAACAGAAGCTTGTTTTACTGTAGTAAAAATGTTTATCATACATGACCACACGGTACTATTTTTGATTTCCATATGTAACGTATTTATGTAGTCATAGCTCAGGAAGAGAGAGAGACAGTGTCGAAAGCTTCTATAAGTATTTTATTTTATTTTATCAAAAGAAGCGAGTGCAGCAGGCAAAGCCCCCAGTTTTTATTAAAAGAAAATAATTTTAAATTGATGAACTATAAATTATGATTTCTGAACAAAACCTGGTAACGAAAATAATGCCATAATGAATTGTTGACTTTTAGAAATATAGTGGTAAATCACCACAATCAGTGGCACCTTTGTCACCATCTCTGGTTATCCATTGTCATGGTGGAGGATTTATAGCACAGTCTCCAGAAGCACATGAAGTAAGTTATTTTATTTTGTATGTAGTTAAATACTTTAACATCCTTAAAGTATTACTTCTTCAAAAATTAGTAATATTTGAATTCTGAACCAATTTCTAGAAGCAGTTCTGGTGGTCTTAAGTAATTTCTCTGATATACTGTAATTTTTAAGATTGATTGTTACACATTTCAAACTTTTTATTTAATCTTCTGATAGTTGTGAAATCATATATGCTGTATTAACAGAATTATTCAGAATGAATACTTTCTACTGTGCAAAAGTATTTGTACATGGCTATTGTGCATTATTGTGTTTCTGCACTTGAATATTGTGTACTGTACTCTTCCAGAAGTCCTCTGCACTTGCATACATACCAGTATAACAAAATCAGACATACTGTATAAATAGTGTAGGTCCACCAGTGCAGTAGCAATACATTAAAGTCAGTAGGTTGTGAATGAACACGTACAGACTCTTAATGTTGAATATTGTATGAATGCCTTATAAGTAATCTTAATATGCATTGAACCTTGACTCATTTGAACCTCCTACCATGATGGATTCTATTTAAAGATAGAAGATCATATGTGATATTTCAATGGAAAAAAGGACTGGTTGTCCCATAAACTCTCAGAATGTGTTTGACTAACACATGTTCTTTTGAAACCACTTCATTAGCATTAGTAGTAATTATGATGCAACTTATACAGCATCAGGCAAAAAAATAAAAAATAAAAAAAAAACATTCCCACTTCACCTATCCATTCATTTCAAAAGATTTAGTTCTTCTTTGAATCTATTTAAGCTATCAACTTCCACAATGACTGATAAAAGTTTGTTCCTGCAATCACCCACTCGCTGGCTTAAAGGCAAATTTCTGCACATCTCTTCTGCAACTGTATTTCCTCAATTTGAATTTGTGCCCCCTCAAGTAATATAATCAGAGCAAGAGGAAGAATCTCATCAGCACTGAGCTTGCCCAAACCATTCATAGCCTTATATACCTCAATCAGATCACCTATCAGGTGCCTAGGCTCCAGATGCTGCAGTTTGCAGAATTTAATCCATTCTTGGTAAGAGAATCCCTTTGTTCTCTTCACCAATCTCATTGTCCTTCTCTGTACTTGTCCCAGCAGCTCTACATCCTTCCTAATATGAGGCCTCCAGACCTGTATGCAGTACTCAAGATGTGGCCTGACCGTTGCCTTATACAAAGGGATAAATACCTCCTTATCCCTGCTAGCAAAGTTGCTGTATATCATTGACAAAACCCCATGCTCTGGTAGCCTATCTGCACTTCTCTGAAAACTTCATATCTGACTGCACAGTTACCCCAGTCTTTTTCATTCTCCACTACAATGAGTGTAGTACTGCAAACTTGGTACGTTACTCTGTGGTTACTGCCCATATGTGTACTTATGTATACCATATGTGTACTTTGCATTTGTCAATGTTAAACTTCATTTGCTACCTCTTAGCCCACCTGCCCAAATTTTCTAGATCCTGTTGCAGTATCCCAGATCCTGTATCCCATTTTCTAGATCCTGTTGCAGTGTTAATGACAGTAATGGCACACTGCCATTACTGTCATTAACAACCCTGCCAACCTTTGTATCATCTGCAAAGTTCGACAAAAAGCCTGATATACCTTCATCAATATCATTGATAAACATACAAAACAACAGTGGACCCTGTGGGACTCACTAATAACATTTATTAGTCCACGAAGAGCAGCACCCATTGATTACCACCCTCTTCTCTGTCTTTTCCCACTCAACTATCCTTTTATCCATTGTAGCAACTTACCCTTAATACCATTCTGCCCCAATTTGTACAATAGTCTTCCATGTGCAACAGTTTCAAAAGCTTTCATGAAATCCAAATATATGATATCAAAATTATTTTTTACACCCAGTTCCTTTGTAACCACATCATAATATCCTATCAAATTTGTCAGACAAGACTTTCCCTTAACAAACCCATGCTGTGTCTGAATTATTGCTGCATTCTTGTCTACATGATCCTGCAATACATCTTTAACCAGCGACTCCATTATTTTACCCGGAACAGAAGTTAAACTAACTGGTCTGTAATTACTTGTCTCCCTTCGATCCCCCTTTGTGAATTGGGGATACATTTGCACATCTCCAGTCCATGGGGTCCTCCCCCGAGTCCAACGATGCTTTCATAATTATGGCTAAGGGTTTGCTTAGTTGCTTTGTCACCTCCTTTAATATAACTGGAGAGATCCCATCCACCCCAGGTGTCTTTCTTATGTTTAACTTCAACAATTTCTCCTCCGCTTTGCTCTCAGTTATTACAAAATCATTAAGCACCCTGCTACAATTTGATAACCTTCTGCCATTTTCAAACCTTAACTCCTTATGTGTGAATGTACATGCAAAATACTCATTCAGCTTGTTTGCTATCTGAGCAGAATCATCAACAGTCGAACCATCGATATCAAGTGGACCAATCAGATTCATCCCTTTCCTTTTAGAGTTAAATAAGTAAAGAAATCCTTGCTGTTTTCCTTAGCATCCTTTGCCAAAGATTTCTCGTAATCTGCCTTCACCTGCCTAACCTCCTTTGTGACCTGATTACAGATTAGCTTATCTCTGCCATAGGCTACTGATAATTTATATGCATCCCATGCATTTTTCTTCTCTTACGAGTCTCATTAGTTCATTTGATAATCATTTAGGCCTAAACCTTGAACAATATTTCTTAATAGGTATGAAACTCCACGATTAATTCCTTGAATGCTTCCCACTTAGAATTTACTGTTGGTAACATCGTCAGTTGATCCCACTGTACAGAATTTAAAAACTGTCTGAGACCACTGTACTCACCTTTACGGAAGCAAAAACCCTTTCCTTTACCCCTGATGGTAATTATATCTTTAAGTAAATCCCACATCAGTACACTGTGATCACTGCCACCTAGTGGTTCCTTTATCTGCAAATTCTTAATACACGAATGATCACCGCTGATAACCAGATCAAGAGTATTACCCTCTCTGGTTGCCTCTCGAACATGCTGTTGCAGAAAACAGTCGTCCAATAAATCCACAAAAGTCTTACTAATGTGTGAGTTGACCAACCCACAAGTTCCAGTCAATATCTGGGAAGTTAAAATCCCCCATTATAAGACATTCTGATTGACTAGCCCACTCTATTTCTCTGTATAATTGTTCATTGTACTCATTCGAGTCATTAGGCCTATAACACACTCCTACTCTTAATTTTGCTTTTGTAGTGCTTATGTCATGCCAAACTGACTCAACAGTGCACTGTTCATCTGTATCAACTGGATGTACTTCCTTTCTGTACACATTGTACTCCCAAAATTCCATTCCAATTCTGCATTCCTAATATCAGTGTGACACCACGTCTCTGATATCCCAACAATATCCGCCTTTGATGTCTTGAACAACACTTCAAATTCATCAAATTAATTTACTATGCTTCTAGCACCTATTCCTATTTACCCTGACACATCCCATATACCCACCTGTTTCACAATGACTGCCATCAGTCCCTGAAACCCCCAGCTGTGGCTACTTTTAACCTTTTAGTCTGTGAATTCCCCCCAAGCTAGCAGTGTTCTGACCCACCTAACACTGCCTCGATAGCATCAGCAAATATTCTTGCACCCTTTCTATTTAAGTGTATCCCATCCCTGTAGAAGTAGTCTCTCCTGTTAACAAGCACAGACCATGCTGAAAAAAATTCTACCCCTTGAGCCTTGCACATTCCCTCCAAGGCCAAATTGATTAACAAGGCTCTCATCATGTACCCCCTCCTATTGTGTCTGGGCAGAATTGCAGACACTTTTAAATTTAACCCCGACTCAACTTTTTTGCAACATTGACCTGTACTTGTTAAGTAAATCTGCAGATCTCCTACTCTTAATTTCATTGGTGCCAATGTGTACAACAATATCACCTTTTGTGCCCTTAAAAGATGATATATGCTTTACAATGTCATCAACTTTTGCCCCTGGCAGACATACCCTGGTCCTGTTGCATCTATCCTTTTTACACAATATATTCCCCGTCTCCCTGACAATAGTCACCAACAATAACTAGTTCCTTTGGAACCAGTGCATTGTCTTGGAGATTGCCGCTGTGTTGCCGGATGCCAGGAGTGAGCTCTGGCGTTGAGTTGGGCAGCTGAGAGCTTGACGGGCCCCTCATATTAATTTCTTTGTGGGCATCTACCCTACACCTCAAGCTCTCATAGACGCCCAGTAGAACTCTTGAGTTGATGCCTAATTTCTAGACACTCTCTACACCTGGCACACACAAAGACATCTTCCTTGGCTAGATCATGTTCTGTTCCAGAGAGTTTGGCAAACATTTCACAAGTTGCACATTTTTTAGGCTGTGATGTGTTGGAGAATCGCCCCCCCCTCAGTTCTCCCCCCGAGTCACAGCACTCCTGCCACTTTGTTCCCGTTGCTTTGCTGCTATAGTCTGGGGCATGATATTTTAAATTAATAAGATCAATAAATTTAATTAATTAATTGTCAATACAGTAACCCCCCCCCCTGCTATTCGCGGTATCTGTATTCGCGGTCGCTGATTTAATATAAAATGAAACCTAAAAAAATGTGAAATTTAAAGCGCCGTAAACTTTTTCCGCCATAAAAAAACATGGGCGTGGCTAAAATTATCTTTCCCGGTCAAAACAGGGCTCAGTGGGTGAGGGAGAGGGGGTGACAAAATCGCGAGCGTGGATGTTTCTCGCTAATCCTTGTTCAGTATGTGTTATGCGCTTGTCATGGAAGGTTTCGTCGTTTGCCTTTAATTTATATGCTTATAAATTGAATAAATTTATCAATTTATAAATTGATATGCTTACAAAAGTGATAAATCTACCGTTTTGCAGTGTAAAACAGACTTTTTCGAGTGTGTTAACGGAAGAAAGTGACTTTATTGCAGACAAGTTCTTTCTAACCCGTACAAAAATATGGCTACGAATAACAAGGGAAATGTGAAAAGATCAAAGTTGATGACATTAGCGAATAAAACTGAGTTATTAGACAAAATTTCTAATGGTGAAAGTGTCTCCTCAATGGCAAAACATTATAAAATCAATGAGTCAACGGTACAATTAATCAAGAAATCGAAAGAAAAAATCCGCCGTAGTGTCCGTGAAAACACGCTAATTGCTTCAAACATTTGCTCTGTAACTCGTGATGTTAAATTAGAAAAAATGGAAAAAGCTTTAAATCTGTGGATAGAAGACCGAACTCAAAATAAAATTCCGTAAAGTTCACTCATCATTCGTGAAAATGCAAAATTCCTTTATCAACACTTTAGTGAAACTGGTGATAGCACTGGCGGGATACGTTTTTTAACTAGCAAAAGCGCAGTTTGAAATTTGTAATAAATATTACATTTAATATTAAATTGTTTCTTATTTTCATTTCGATGCCATAAGCTTGCATTTCACTATGTACTGTCTATGTACATAGTCATATTATGAAGGTACATATAATACATACATAGACAAAATTTTAGACTAGTTTTTCTTATATATTTCGTACTTTGGAACGGAACCCCTTTATTACTATGGGAGCCATAACTCAGTATTCGCGTTTTCGGTATTCGCGGCATTTCTCAGGAACGTAACCCCCACAAATAGTGGGGGTTTACTGTACTACGCTATCTAATAGAATCCTAAATGCAGTAATGCGTATTGCACTATATAATTATACGTTAGAGCTACCTAGTTACCACAATTAAAAATTTGAATTCTCTACTACTCTATACAAAAACAATGGCTGCAAGATTCGAACAAAATAATGGTTTTACGTATATTAAGTAGTAATCTACAAAAACTCTTTATCTAAATTACAAATAAAAATAACCAATGTAACTATAACTATAAGATTACGTATAAAGTACAATACAAAATAACAATTAGGTAAATAAAAAGGCAAACACATCACTTTTTCGGAGCCTGTAATTCACAGCTGTAATTTTTAAAGAGTCAGCGTCCTCTAGAGATTGTGCTGCCCACTGTGGATAAGAACAAGAGACCTTGCATTAGTTGAGAATGAAAAAGACCTGGGGTTATCTGCCACACTGCAGATAACAATGAGAGAAGACCTTTCATTAGTCGAGAATGAAAAATACCTGGGGGTGATTGTGCAGTTAGACATGAAATTCTCTGAACAGTTCAGACATGCTTTCGGGAAAGCTTTTGATACTGTGGAACATAAGACTGCTGAACAAATTGGAGCAGTATGGCATTAAGTGTAAGATGCTGCTATGGATAAAGGGATGGTTGATTGGGAAAAGACAGAGTGGTAATCAATGGACACTGCTCTTTGTGGACTAATAATGTTATTAGTGAGTCCCACAGGGTTCAGTGTTGAAACCACTGTTTTCTATATTTATCAATGATATTGATGAAGGTATATCAAGCTTAATGTCAAAGTTTCCAATCCACATAACACTGCTTGCAAAGTTTGCAAGCAGTGTTATGTGGATTGGATTGGATTTGCAAGCAGTGTTAAAGCCGAAAATATCATAAAATACAATAAAATATACAGAATTAAAAGCGCTAAAATCTGAAGCTTTCGAAGGCTCTGCCTTCTTTCTGAACAGTACGCTTTATTTTTGCAGTGCAATCTTAAATACCTGCAGGTTCACGGCACATGTCACGTGATTCAATAACACGTGCATTGTTCTCATGCATAACGGAACCGGACGTGGCTTGGGAGCGTGTCAGGGGAATCGTTTATCCCCTCCAAGGATCACTGCCTCGAAGAGGGGATGAATCCGCATGCCCCTATCTCTATTAATGTTGCTCCCAATGGAACTAATCCCAAAACCTATGTGCCCGGTTGATGATAATAGCTTTGTCCCGGGATATTTGATGTTGCTTCTCCCAATAATTATGGGGCAGCAATGGGCTCCCCCATTAGTGCGATTATTGCTAATTTGGCGATGGAGGAGCTTGAGGCTAGAATATTTAGTGATATGGTTCTCCGGATGCATGCATGGAAAAGATACGTAGAAGATACGTTCTCAATTATTTGAAAAGGGAGTGAAGATGACGTTTTGAATTTTCTTAATGGCTTCTCCCCATTTACACATTGTACCTCGGAGATGGAAGAAGGGGGGGGGTTTACCGTTCTTGGATGTGTTGGTCTACAGAGAAGGCCCGTGTTTAAAGACTAGGGTTTACAGAAAACCTATGTGTAAAGGTCAGTATTCACATTATAATTCAGCTCAGGCCAACCATCACAAGAACAGTGTGATTAGAGCACTTATAGACATGGCTAAATCAAATTGTAGCACCTCCGAGGATAAAAATAAAGAGTTTGAGCACGTCACGGTGGATCTCCTGAGGTGTGGCTACCCCCAGAGGATCATAAATAAGTATATCAAAGGAGAACAGAGGAGAGGTGAGACATTCACGCTGATAGCCACCGCATACATTCCCTATTATCCGGGTCTAACCGAACGAATAGCCCATGTATTATGGGATCATCAGACACGCTGTATGCAGCTACCAGGGCATAAGTTGTCACAAGTGAAAGATCCCATTCCAAAAGAAAGTGTAAGCGGGGTCGTTTATAGCATTAAGTGCCCAGATTGTGGGGGAAACAAAACAGTGTCTAAAGGATCGTCTGGGGAAGCACACGAAGGTGGTAAGGAATGCAGATTATGCAAAATCAGCCGTGGCGGAGCATTATTGGGAGAAGCAACATCAAATCTTCCCGGACGAAGCTATTATCATTGACCGGGCACATAGGTTTTGGGACCGCAAGGAGCTCGAGAACTTGCGGATTAGTTCCATTGGGAGCAACATTAATAGAGATAGGGGCATGCAGATTCATCCCCTCTTTGAGGCAGTGATCCTTGGAGGGGATGATTGATTCCACCTGACGCACTCCCGAGCCACTTCCGATTCCATTACGTATGAGAACAAGGCACGTGTTATTGAATCGCATGACATGTGCTGTGAACCAGCAGGTATTTAAGATTGTACTGCAAAAATAAAGCGTACTGTTGAGAAAGAAGGCAGAGCCTTCAAAAGCTTCAGATTTTAGTGCTTTTAATTCTGTATATTTTATTGTATTTTATGATATTTTCTTCTTTTTGTTTTATATACCTATTGTAAATTAGTAATACCAGTTTATTTTATTAAACTATTAATTTTGTTTTTTGCTTTATTATTTCAACGCAAGGTTGGTGTAAACTACTAAAAAATTATATTATGAATATGCCCAACCCCAGAGGCCTATTTGAAGAATGCTAGAAAATACACAGACTAATTAGATTAACCATAGCCACAGGCAGAGGTGAAAGTTCTTTTAGAACATGCAGCAGCCTGGAAAGCAAGGTGATGTTATGGATTTCAAGACCTGCAGGGGATCCTAGTGGATCAAGCAAATACATAGACTTTGTTATGTCTCATTTAGATAGTGCCTCTTTTCATGCAGCATGAGGCATGTAACTAGAGGCACGGTGATGCATGAGATGCCACATGCATCAAACAGGTATGCATAGCTAGGTGCAAGTAGGTGTATGTTTCCTAGTGCATTTGAGAAAAACCACACGTATGGTGCACTGTGGCCACTGATGCTGATGTGCATAATAAATTCCCAAACAAACAAACAAACATTTTGGAATCTCCTTGCAACACTAGCTTTTAGGTCAACAAGGGAATAATTTTGTCTTTTATTCTGTTCAGGAATTCCAATATTATTGAGTGGAGTACAGAACAAACTGTAAACGTTGTGGAAGACTACAGAAAATTCCTTGCACTTTGGCATTCTGCTGATAAAAATGGAGAAATAAGACAAGATGCTCCCAGAAGTTAAGGTCTAAGTACTATATGGATTTGAAATTGGTTCTAAATAAAATTAAAACCCAATAGTAGTAATGGCAATTGATGCAAGGAAGCAAGTTTATATAGCATCAGCCAAAAAAAAAAAAAAAACACTGTTAACCCATCTGGATCTTCCAAGAATTTGTCTAGTCCTGTCTTGAATTTATTGAACCCATCCATTACTATAACAACAGAAAGAAGCCTTTTTGAACAATCAACCACCTGCTGGATGAAGGCAAACTTCTACACATCCTCAACTTGAATTTATGACTCCTCGTGTGTGTAGTCTCAGCAAGTAAAAGAATACCATTAACATTCAGCTTACTCAAACCATCAAGGCTTTAAACACCTCAATCAGATCTCCCTGCAGGTGTGATCTCGAGGTGCTGCAATTTTCAGAAGTGAAGCCTTTCTAGGTAAGAGCGCCCTTTTGTTCGCTTCGCTTATCTGTTTGCCCTTCTCTGCACCTGTTCCAGCAGATCTACATCATCTACATTCTTCCTAAAGAGAGGCCTCCAGACATGTATACAGTACTCAAAATGCAGACTAATCATGGCCTTATAAAAAGATAAATTCACCTCCTTATCCTTGCTAGCAAAGTTTCTGTGTATCATTTCATGAGCTGCCCTGGCAATATGTCTGCATTGCTCAGAGAATTTCATGTCTTACTGCACAATTACCCACAGGTCTTTTTCATTCTCCACTACCCGAGTGTAGTACCACACAGTTGATAAGTTATACTGAGGTTACTGCTATCCATGTGCAGTACCCTGCATTTGTCAATGTTAAACTTCAACTGCCATTTCTCAGCCCATCGACCCAATTTTCCTAGATCTTTGTGCAGTAGCTCACCCTGATGACTCTTGATAACCATGCTGCTAACCTTTGTATCATCTGTAAACTGAGACAATAAGCCTGATATACCTTTATCAATATCATTAATAAATATTGAAAACAACAATGGACCCAACACTGAACACTGGAGAACTCCACTAATAACATTAGTCCATGAAGAGCAGTGTCCATTGATAACCACTCTCTGTCTTCTTCCACTTAACTAACCCTTTATCCATAGCAATAACTTTCCCTTAATTCAACATTGCTCAGTTTGTACAGCAGTCTTTATGTGCAATAGTATCAATAGCCTTCCTGAAATCTAAGTATATGACGTAAAAATTATTTTTTGAATCCAGTTCTTTGGTCACTGCATCATAGTAACATATCGGATTGGTTAGATAAGACTGCCCCTTGAAAAATCCATGCTTTGATTGCAGTATAATTACATTCATGTCCAAATGGTCATGAATTACTTCTTAAACCAATGATTCCATTATTTTCCCTGAAACAGATATTACCCTGACAGCTCTTCGATTACTCGTGTCAACTTTTTGATTCCACTTTATGGATTAGGGATATATTCACACTTCTGCAATCCATAGGAACCTCCGCTGAATCCAAGGATGCTCTCATAATTATGACTAAGGGATTACTTACCTCCCTTGCTGCCTCCCATAATATAACTTTTTTTTTTATGAAAACCCCAAACACGAGAGGTACCAGAACCTATAGTACTTAGTACCGTGCTTGGGTTGGAGGTTGAGAAGACGAGAGAAGATATTTGTTGACATTAGACTTGAACTTCTGCAGACTGTAATTTTCAGGAAAGACATATGAAGGAAGGTTATTCCAGAAAACGGCAGTTGAATGAATAAACAAGGAAGATGAAAAGTTGGTTCTGTGAGTTTTAAGTTAGACAGTAAATGGATGATGTGTTTGGACTGTTTTGAAAGAGAGAGTAGGAATTATAGAAGCCAATTCAGAAGAACATAGCCCATGGAAGTATCTGTAGAAAAGGCATGCAGCTGAAACAGTATGTCTGTGAGACAGAGAGTGGAGAGACTGTCAGAGATGAGTCATTAATTAATCTACCTGCCCTCTTCTGAATGGATTCTAGAAGCCTGAGAGAGGTTTTGGGGGCACCACCCCAGATGTGGGAACAATATTCCATGGTAGGGCAGATTTGCTATTTGTACAGAGTGAACAGCTGTTTGGAAGAAAAGCAACGCCGACAGCAAAAGAGAAAACCAAGTTTTTTAGATGTAGAGGAAGCAATATTTGTAACGTGCTTGTGCCAAGAGAGATTAAAAGTCAGGGTAATTCCCAAAAGGGATATATCAGCTTGCCTAGAAATCGGAGGGTCACCAAAGATAAGGATAGAAGCAGAAGAATACTTTTTGTGAGATATAAGACAAGACTAAGTTTTAGAAGGATTCAAATCAACTAAGTTGTCTTTGCTCCACTGGAGAATTACCTGGAGATTGGCATTTAAGAAATTGGTAGCAGATATTTGAGAAGCTGAAGCTGACTGAGCAGGGCAAGGTTTCTCAAAATGGAAAGTTGAATGCAATGTGCTATCATCAGCAAAACTATGGATAGGATTTCCAGTCAATGGAAGAAGGTCATTAATATACAAGAGGAAAAGAGTGGGGGAAACAACTGAACCTTGCGGAACACCAGCATTAGTGGAGAACTTAGAAGACAGAGAGCCTCTACCATAGCGATCAGAGAGAAAACTGGATAACCAATTACAAAAAAACAGTTGGCAAACTATAAGATGGAAACTTGTTTAGAAGACCTTTATGCCAAACATGATCGAAAGCCTTTGAGATGTCTAGAGCTACTGCTTGTGTGTCAACAAACTTTTCAATTGAATTTGTCCATAAATGGTTAACATAAGCCAGAATATCCAGCGGATCGACACTGACTGAATTCATACTGGTGATCGTTGATCAGACGGAAGGTTTCAAGATAGCATTAGCATTAGTAGAGGCATTTGATGCAAGAAAGCAAGCTTATGCAGCATCAGCCAAAAAAAAAAAAATAATAATAAATAAATAAATAAAAAAAAAAGAAAGAAACCACTTCCACTTCACCCCTCTGTTTACGAGTTGGCGGTTAATTGATTCCTTCATTACTTTAGAAAGAGTAGAAGTAATTGCAATAGGACGATAATTGGATGGGGGGAATTTGTCACCCTTTTTAGGAACTGGCTGGATAGGAGCAAATTTCCAAGCAGAAAATTAAAAAACACCTTTGGAATAAGAAAGTGAAAAAAGGCGGCAAAGAACAGGAGTAAGTTCGGGAGCACAGGTTTTGAGAACAAGTAGAGAAATACCATCAGGACCTGGAGCTTTCTTATCGTCAAGATTCGTCAAAATCCTTCTGATATCCTTTTGATGGAAGACCACAGGGGGCATTGAATGGAGTATGTTTGCAATGGTGGCAGGTGTTTTACCAAGATCATTAATACGTGAGCTCGAAGAAAAATGGGATGCTAGCAGGTCAGCTTTATCCTTGGCTGAAGTGACAACAGAACCATCTGGTTTTGAGAGAGGTGGGAGCAGAGATGGGCAAAAGTTGCAGCCAATAGCTTTGGCAAGAGACCAGAATGCTCCGCTACCATTAGGGCAAGAAGCAATTTTTCTTCTCTTAGCCGATTCAAAATCTAGTTTGGACTGATTAATAACTGCTTTACAGTTGTTGCAAGCTTTGGTGTAGGCAGAAAATGAAACTGAAGAATTGGATACAAGCCAATTACGATATGCAACATTCTTCTCCCGAACGGCATTAGTACATTTATTGGAAAACCAAGGTTTAGATAAAGGACAAGATTTTAAAGTGTAGTGTGGGATAAAGGATTCCATTCCTACAAGGATAATTTCAATGACACGATCTGAGCAAACATTGACATCAGAAGTTTTGAAACAGTAGTCTGACCAAGGAAAAGAAATCTCGCAGGTAATCCCATTTTGCATTCTTGTAATGCCAAACAATATGAGGTTGTGAATAGCCACGGGATAAAGGCTCCATTGGAGAAGAGACAATCACCAAGTTGTGATCTGAAGTGCCTAAAGGACCTCTCGTTTCGACCTCATACTTAGAAGGGTTGTTTGTGAGAAAAAGATCAAGCGTGTTGGCTGTGTGATTAGAATTGTCTGGTATTTTTGTAGGTAAATGAACAATCTACGCAAGTTCATTAGTAATTACAATAGCCTCAGCATCTCAACCAGTTCGGGCGGTGTAACTAGAAAACGGAAACCAGCTGGAGTTGTGAACATTAAAATCACCAAGGAAAATTACCTCACTGTTAGTAAAGTTGGACTGGAGAAAGTAAAGTTAAGAGAGGAAGTCGAAGAGCTCCAAGTGATTGGTGGAGGTGGAAGAACGGTAGAGACAACAGATGAATTTGACACAATGAGGTACAGAGATTTTAAGCCAGAGAAGGTTGAAAAGAGGAGATTCCAAATTACCAAGTCTCTGGCAGGGAATATCAGAAAGGACATAGACATAAGTACCACCTTTGAGGCAAAAGGAATCATACAGCAAATAGTTTGAGCAACTGAGATGAACAGTCAGTAGTTGAATCAACCGATAACTGAGATTCTGTCAGAAAAAAGTACAAGGGGTTTTGGCAGCCTGCAAGTGGAAATGGACATCATTGACATTAGAATTGAGACCACGTATATTTGTGAAGTGAACCAGGAAGTGTTTCGGAGGTTTAGATCTTTTCGCAGATAAGCTTAGTCTATTAGTTTGACAATTCATGGTGTATTCAATAGTAAGAAAAAAGTTGGGGGCGGGCACATGCTGTATGAAGTGATGAAATTTTTGGATATGGCATACACATGGTAAGAATATACCCAGATCCTTGACATAATGTGGCCTCGACAATGCCCCCCACATACTCACTATTTGGACTCCCTCTAGTCATTGTCTGACCGAGTAGAGTAGAGGTAGTAAGATTATACACTAGCTGATCGGAAGCCTCCTAAAGAGGCTTCTGTTCAGCTAGTGTATAATCTTGTGTATAACCAATAGGTTCGGTCCGGTGTACTAACTAGCAGCCTGCCTGCAAACACCTTTTTAGAGCTGTACCCTCGAATGTAAGGAAGATTGGATCTTGCCATGATGTCCATCATAACCTCAAAATTCATTAGTCATTCTACGTAATGGAAGAGGTGGGGTAGGATTGGCCTGAAGTTATCTCTTGAGACTAAACATGGGTTCCTCCAATAAGCAAAGTGGTGGTATTGCACCGGTTGATGAGAGTCGTATACCACCTAGTATTGCCTGGTAACACAGAGGGGCGGCGACATTCCTCCATGTGGCGTGGCGCCACACCTCGACCTCTGCTTACGTTGGTTCACACCTGGGTGATCGCCCAGTGTGCTTGTGGGTTATACCCAGAATTACTAACAGTCCCACCATCGTGAAGGTGCAAGCAGAGAATTTGGTTAGATCCTCTGGATAGATTCCATCTGCCCCAGGTGTATTTTATATGTCCATCCTCAAGAATTTCTCCTCCACTTTCCTTTCAGTTCTTCCTTATCACCTTGGCATTTAGCTCCTCGTTTGAGTTTGAAAAATTTCATCCCTTCCCTAAAGAATTCCTCATGTCTGTATGTATTTTGAAAATATCTATTAAATTTGTCTGCAACCTGAGCAGGGTCTTCAACAATTTAACCCTTAGACATCAAGTAGCTCTATTTTTTTAACCTCCTTCCTTCTACTGTTAATATAAGCATAGAAGTCTTTGCTGTTTTTCTTTGCCAGACTCCTCATAATCTGACTTAGCTTGCCTAACCTCCTTTTTGACTTGATTACAGACTAATTTATATTTACCATAGGCCAGTGGTCTCAAACTGGCGCCCCCCCGAAGCAATTTTACACGGCCCCCGAATACATTTCAATTATGTGTTTGTTGTAAATACGGTGCTTATAATTTTAGAGACATAGAGATATGGACTGAGCTTATGTGCAAGACTGCTATTGAAGGAAAAAGAGATAGAATGAATAGGTTGGGGCTTTGTCTTTGTCACTGTATGCTTGTATGCCAGGCCATGTGACTGGGGTAAGTTGGGAGAACTTCCCATGTCGGTACAATCAGTAAATTTAGTTCGCCAGCCAACAGTTAGGGGCACTTCAGTATTCTGGTGTTTCCGATTTTTTCTATTGAGTTGGTACTTCTGATATATATTTTCCTTGAGTCAGTCACTAGTTGGTTAGCTGGATGCACAGCTGCGCAGTTCACATTGCTATATAGATGGAGACAAACTAACGTACGGCCCGTCAGCTGCTTTCAGATCGTGCATTCGGCCCGCATGCAATTTGAGTTTGAGACCACTGCCATAGGCTTCTGTATCACCTGTAATTTATATGCATCCCATGCCCTTTTCTTCTCTGCCTAATAATCCTTACACCTAAATAGTCTGAATAGTTCATCTGACATATATTTAGGTGTAATCCTTGAACAGTTTCTTTGTTGGTATGAAAAACCTAGTAGCTTCTTTATTTCCCATTTAGATTTTGCTGTTTTTAACATTATCAGTTGGTCCCACTGTACACAATTTAAAAATCTTTCTGAGACCTTTGTTGTCACCCTTGCAAAAGCCTTTACACTTTACAAGTAATTATGTCTTTAATTAAATTCTACATTAGTACATGTGATTGTTGCCACCTAGTGGGTCTTTTATCTGCAGATTCTTAATGCATGCGTAATCACTGCTGATAACCAGATCAAGAGTAATGTTTCCTCTTGTTGCCTCTCTAACATGCTGCTATAGAAAACAGTCATCCAAGAAATCCACAAAAGTCTTGATAGTGTTTGAGTGACATATATTTAAGGCTGAGCTAGACAGACATTTGGAGCAAATGAATGGATGAAATGGGAGGTTTTTTTTTTTTTTTTTTTTTGGCTGATGCTGCATAAGCTTGTTTGCATGCATCGTATGCCTCTGCTAATGCTAACCCACAAATTCCATTCAAAATCTGGAATATTAAAATCCCCCATTATGAGACATTCTGATTTGCTGGCCCACTCTATTTCCCTGTATAGCTGTTTGTTATACTGATCAGTCATTAGGCCTAGAACACTCCTACTCTCAAATTTGTTTTCCCAGTGATTATATCACCCCAAACTGACTGAACATTGTGCTTGTCACCCAAGTCAACTGGATGCACTGTCTTAGACTTAATATTCTTCTTAACTAAGTGCATAACCTCCACCTCTCCTGTCCTATCTGTCCTTCCTATATACATTATGCTCCCCATATTCAAATTCAGCATCACTTATGTCTGAATGACACCACCTCTCTGCTATTCCTACAATGTATGCATGTACACATTGGTTACATTTAATTAAAGGTTTAACTAGACTGGTAGAACAATGGCAACCTTTGACAAGTCTTTTTAAAAGAGACTATCTCACAGAGAAAATACAATTGAATTATGGTATACCTTTAAAACATTAATCACAGAAGCCTTGAATGCTTATATACCATTAAAAAAAAATACTCCACGAGGAGGATTCCAAGTTGGATGAATAATGAAGTTGCCAGATTACTTGAGCAGAAAAAGATGGCATGGAAAAGTTACAGAGCAATAAAAAGTACTGAAGCCTATAACAGCGACAAATTGATCTGTAATTGTGCCACAGAAAAGTTTAGGCTGGCAAAGGCAGATTATGAGAAATCGCTGGCAAAAAGAGCAAAGAGTGGGAGAATAAGGAATTCTTCACATATATAAATGCAAAGAAGAGAAGGACAAACCAGATTGGACCCTTATGTAATGGACTTGGGATAGTATTAGATACCCTAGCTGAAGTTGCAAATGAACTCAACAGTTGGTGCCTCCGTAGCCAGGTGGGAAGGAGCAGCAGTGCGTAGCACATGCTTCTTGATTAGACCGGGGTTCGAGCCCATCACCACCAAATACGAAGGATGTGGAAAGGTCAGGGAATGACCACCGCATATCCCAGAGCAATATGGCCTTAGTTGCTAATGCTCCTAAAAACCAAAATAACATAACAAACTCAACAGTTAGTTTGCATCGATATTTACAGAAGAAAAACCCTTCACGTCAATGAGAAATTCTGGGAGTGAAGTTGATAAAAATGTAATTAATGACATTGAAATATTACATGTTTATTTCATGCAAAAAAAAATTTCAAGCCTGCAGGCCAATAATGCTCCTGGGGTTGATGGCATATATACCCTATAATCTTAAGGGAGGCGGCAAGTGAGTGCATTGAACTATTGAGGCTAATTATGCGAGCATCACTAGACTCTGGGGTGATTCCGTTGGATTGGAAAAGCGCCAATGTATCTCCAATACACAAGGGTGGTTCTAAGAGTGAAGTGGGAAATTACCGGCCAGTTAGTCTAACTTCAGTAGTAGGGAAAATCATGGACACAATGATCCAAGTTGGAATTCAGAATCATTTAGATAGAAATGGAATTCTGAAGGATACTCAGCATGGTTTTGTAAAGGGAAAATCATGTTTAACTAATCTGGTTAGCTATTTTGATGGAGTCACTCAACAGCTGGACTTTGGGAATAATTTCAACATTGTTTATTTGGATTTCAGCAAAGCATTAGACTCAGTTCCACATGAGCAGTTATTTTATAGGCTGGAATTACAGGGAAAAATCCTTAGATGGATAGCTGGATGGCTTCAGGGCAGGAGGCAGAGGGTTATGCTAAATGGCTATTCCTCAGATTGGGTTGATATAAGAAGTGGGGTTCCCCAGGGATCAGTATTAGGACCACTGCTATTTTTGATTTTCATAAATGACATTGATGAAGGGATAGAGGGCATGACGTCTAAATTTTCAGATGATGGTAAGATTGGTAGAGTAGTTAATGATTGCCACCAAGCAGAGCTTCTTCAAAATGACCTTGATAGACTTCAGGGATGGTTAGAAAAATGGCAGCTATGCTTTAATCCAGCAAAGTGTAAGGTATTGCACCTGGGGAACAGTAACCCCAAAAATAACTTATACTTTTTGCAGAGTTGAACTAAAGCCAGTAGTGGAGGGAAGGAACTTTGTGTCACAATACGGTCAAACATGAAGTTCTCTGAGCACTGTAGACAGGTTGCAAGGAAGGCTCATGGTGTCTTATCGATGATTTATCGAACAATCGCTAGTAGAGATAAAGGCGTCATAATCCCATTATATAAGGCTACTGTTAGATCACACTTGAAATACTGCATTCAAGTATGGAGACTGCACCTAAAGAAAGACATTGTTTTTCTTGAAAGGGTCCAGAGACAGGTAACTTGCCTGGTGAAATCGACAAAAGGTCATCCATATGAGGAAAGACTGAATATGTGGGTTGCAGAGCTTGGAAACTAGGCACCTTAGAGGAGACTTGATTGAGGTATTTAAGGCTCTGAGAGGCATAAGCAAAATGAATAAGGACGAAATTTTCACAGTTATAAATGATTCTAGAACTAGGGGCCATAATTTCAAGTTACAGGGGGAGTTGTTTAGACTAGATTTCATCAAGTTTTATTTTAGCTAGCGAGTTGTAAATTACTGGAATAAGTTACCTATATGGGTGGCAGAGGCTGACAGTTTAGGGAAATTCAGAGGTCAGCTGGAAAATTACCTACAGGAGGAGAGAAAGGCTTAGGTTGTCCATTTTCTCTTATTTATTAATTATTATTATATATATATATATTTTTTTTTAAAATTTTCTTCTTATTATTATTTTATTATTATTTTTTTTTATATTTTTGGCTGGTGCAGCATAAGCCATAGGCTTCCTTGCACCATGTGGCCATTGCTAATACTAATACTAAGAGAAGTTACAGGAGAAAACCCATATGTGCGCTCTTTTAGAGTTACCAAATTAAAAGCAATCACTATCGAGCGTTCACTGACTCATCCTTATCAGTTTGTGTTTTGGATATGAGCCGGTGCATTCAATAGTGCTTCTTTCAAAACATCTTTTGGATCAGCTTCCTGATCCAGGAGATATTTCGAAAGAAGAAAATTTAATGATTTTTCCAAAAAAAAAAAGAACCTCCTTTGGTGAAAAGAATCCTAAACAGGCCAAGCAAGCAGATAATTCTAGGCATGTTATCCTCACACTTGCAGAAAGAGTCTGTTCTTGAATAAAGCAACTTACTTTTTTCTTTTAAATGTTGTGCAAACATTTTAAAATAGCTTTTTATTCCAGTGTACTTCATTAGAATGTTCCATGTACTGAAGTCATTACTGCTAGATATGTTTGAAAACTGTGATGTGCAATTTTACCAAAAGTTTTTAAATCTTCCACTTCCATTTTGGATATTGAGTACCAAAGCAGAGTTAAACAGAAGTTTATTTTCTATTCAGAAATTCATTTCTGAATAGAAAATGCCAGAGTCATGGAGAGTCTGAAACAAGAAGAAAAATTGTTCTTTTTGCTCAGTGGGGAAGTACACTGTACTTTATTGCTTGCATTTGACTACATGGTGCATAAGCTCCCATTGAAAAATTGTTTTTATAAATGCTGAGGTAACACAAATTTCATTAAATGGCAATGCATCACTTTCAGATTTGAAATTTTTTTAAACATTTTTGCAGTACTTCTTTGGTGTTGTTAAAGATGATGAAACTATATTTCAAAAGAATTATAATTTCTGTTAGTTTCATTATGAGAACTTACCATTAACTATTATAAAAGAAAGAATTAATATACAAAGGGTACTAGGAAAGTTTTGCAATACAGCTTTGTTTATTTAATTTTTTCAAAGTAATTTCCTCTACATTCAATACACCTCTCCATCCTCCAAAACCAATCTTTAAACCAGTTCTGCCAAGTTTCACTAGGGAGTAAAGCACACTCGTTGTCCCAAGCCCATAGAAGGTCCTCATCACTGGAAAACCGCCTCCCTTTTAGCTTCATTTTCACATGCGGGAACAGTGCAAAGTCGCAGGGAGCAAGGTCTGAACTGTAGGGAGGGTGCTCGAGAAGTTTCAGTCCTGTCGTGGTCAAATATTCAGTGCAGGCTTTGGCGCGGTCAGCTGGAGCATTATAGTGATGGAGGTACCAGGTGTCCATTCTTGACTTTGGCCGCAGGTTCTTCATAGATCCAATGACTTTAGGCAGGCATTGTTCAGTATACCACTTAGCCGTGATTGTCTTCAGCGTGTCCAAAACGACACGTTTCACAATTCCACTCGATTTGAAAAATACAGCTATCATTTTCTTCTTTACAGATCGGGATTTTCTGACAATTACGGGTGTGTCGTCATCATCAAAGACCCAAACTTTGTTTTGAGCCTTGGTCGGCAGATTGTAATAGTACAGCCAAGTCTCGTCACCTGTCACGATGTTGTTCACATACCGAGATTGTCCCTTATCAAACTTTTTTAACATCTCCCGGCACCAAGTCACACGTCGTGTCATCTGCTCTTCAGTTAGTTGATGCGGCACCCAGAGAGAACAAAGTTTCTTCACGTGCAAATGATCTTGCAGAATCGAACGAATTGCTGGTGCATTTAGGCCCAAAGTATCCTCTATCTGTTGGTAGGTCACTCGCCTGTTTTCGTCAAGCATTTTCCTCACAGCTGTAACGTTTTCCTCCGTAACTGACGTTCGTGACCTTCCCGGCCTCTCAGAATCCTCCAGAGTGAAATTTCCCCTTTGGAATTCTCTATACCACCTGAATATCGTTGTACGATGTGGACAATCATCATCTAGTGCAAGAGTCATTTCTTCTAAGCACTGGTCTATGGTTAAACCACGCACGAAATTATACCGCAAAACTGTCCTTATCTCATTTCGTGACCACGATGCCATCGCAAGCACTTTACACTCTCACTACTAATGAATAACTGAGCCCATCGACTTGGCGCGGCGGCTACTATGCACGTCTCAACATGCAGCAACAAGCAGCTTCCTGTGATTCATTGTTGCGTCATATTGCAAAACTTTCCTAGTACCCTTTGTACAGTGGTCCTTGGTCAGGGCAGGCTATTGCACAAGAAAGCTTGAAACATAACAAATTATCCCAAATCATTCTGTGCATTAATAATTTCTCATTACTATGCTGAGTGTCAGATCATATTTATCCAGGTTAAAAAAAATGAATTTAGATCCTTCACTTTCTGATAGTGTATGATTGTCACTGTAAGCCCCACAATTGTGAAGCTTACAGTGACAAATTTTTGAGCGTGCACAACCCAAGTTTTATCTTGTTCTCATTTGTCAATTTTGACTGGGAAAAAAAAATGCTCTTTTACCACTCCCACCTTATTCACTTGATCTGACAATGTGTGACTATTGACTATTTATTTTGGAAAGGAAATGATGCCTTTCTAAAGTCCAGATAAACTATGGCAAAATTGTTCCCTACATCCAGTTCATGAGTAACTGTCAAATAGCCTACGGAGTTAGTTAAACATGATTTTCCTTTAAAACCGTGTGTTATTTTGAATGCATATCTCTCTAAATGTTCTAATTGCACTCTTAATCACTGCCTCTAATAATTTCACTACCACCGAAGCCAGACTAACTGGTCTGTAATTACTGAATTCACTGTTAGAATTGCCTTTATTGTATTGGTGATACACTGACATTTCTCTAATCCAAAGGAATCTCTTCAGAGTACAAAGATCCCCACATTCAATGGTTCAGTACACTTCCTGTTGGCCTCCCTCAAAATTACTGGATATATGCCATCAACTCCAGGAGCCTTACACTGAATGGACAGAAATCATGGGATACCTACGTAGTGATGGGTAGGCCCACCTTTTGCCTAGATAAGGGCAGTCACACGGCAAGGCATTGAGTCCACTAGGTCACCAAAGCACCCCTTCCATGCTTGATGCACTCCTGTCCATCATTCCGTCACGTTCCTGGGTGGAGGATCCAAAGATTGAATGGACCTCTCCACAGCATCCCAAAGGTGCTCCACAAGGTTCATGTCCAGTGAACAGGGAGGCCATTCCACGGTGGTAAATCTGCAAAATACTCTTCGAACCATATTCTGGTCACCGCAGCTCTGTGGGGAGGTGCATTGTCCTGCTTAAGGAGTCCCTTGCCTTGTGGGTGCACAATGACCATGAAGGGATGCAGATGGTCTACAAGGATTGACACTTAATATGGACTCTTCACAGATGCACCTGAGGATACGAGAGGTCCCGTGCCAGTTAAACACACCCCAGACCATTACCGATGATCCACCTGCCTGAACAGTTCCTTGTTGACATGTTGGATACATAACTTCGTGCAGTTTCCACCAAATATGCACCCTCCCGTATGATTGAAATTAGCATTAGTAGAGGCACATGATGCAAGAAAGCAAGCTTATACAGCATCAGCCAAAAAAAGAAACAGAAAAACCCCTTCCCATTTCACTGATCCATTCATTCCAAATGTTTGTCTTGTTCTTCCTTGATTTTATTTAAGCTATCAACTTTCCCAACAGATGGAAATTTGTTCCAGCAATCAACTACCCACTGGCTAAAGGCAAACTTCTACAAATCTATTCTACAACTGTCTTTCTCTCAATTTGAATCTATGCCACCTCAGGTTTGTAATCTGAGGAAGATGAAGCATGCCATCAGCATTGAGCCAGCTCAATCCATTCAAACCTCAATCAGATCGCCTCACAGGTGTCTAGTCTCCAGAAGCTGCAATTTGCAGGACTTAAACCTTTCTTTATAAGCACAGCCCTTTGTTCCCTTCAGCAGTCTTCTTGCCCTTTGTATTCGTTCTAGCAACTCTACATCCTTCCTAAAATGAGGCTTCCAAACCTGTATGCAGTACTCAAGGTGTGGCCTGACCATTGCCTTATACAAGGGGATAATCACTTCCTTATCCCTGCTTGCAAAATGCCTGTATATCATTGACACGATCCCATGACCTACTCTGGCAGCCTGTATGCACTGCTCAGGGAACTTCATATCTGACTGCACAATTACTCCCAGGTCTTTTTCATTCTCCACCTCCCTGAGTGTAGTACCACACATTTGGTACGTTTCTCTTGGGTTACTGCTACCCATATGCAGTACTTTGCATTTGTCAATGTTAAACTTTAGTTGCCACTTCTCAGCCCATCTGCCTAACTTTTCTAGATCCTGTTGCAGTAGCATACTAACTTTATTGTCATTAACAACCATGCTAACCTTTGTATCATCTGCAAACTTGGACATTAAGCCTGATATATATCTTCATTGATAAATACACAAAACAGCAATGGGCCTGGCACTGAACCCTGGGGGACTCGACTAATAACATTAGTCTACGTATTGCAGTGTCCATTTATTACCACTCTTTGCCGTCTCCCACTCAACCATCCCTTTATCCATTGCAGCAACTTGCTCTTAATGCTATACTGTTCCAATCTGTAAAGCAGTCTTCGAAGTGCAGCAGTATCAAAAGCTTTCCTGAAATCCAAGTATATGATATGAAAATTATTTTTTGCATCCAGTTCCTTTATGACCATATGATAGTATCCAATCAAATTGGTCAGACAAGACTTCCCCTTGACAACCCATGCTGTGTCTGAATTATTACTTTTGTATTGTCTAGGTGATCCTGCAATGCTTCTTTAACTAGTGACTCCATTATTTTCCCTGGAACAGGAATCAGACTAACATGTCTGTAGTTACTTGTGTCACTCTTTGATCCCCCTTTGTGAATTGGAGATACATTTGCACATTTCCAGTCCATGGAGACTGATCGGGCCAGGAGACCCATCTTCAAGATCCAGTGCCGATGTTCTTTTGCCCAGTTGAGGCGTAGAGTCCTGTGTTAGCAATGGGACTCTGGTAGGTCAGCAGCTCGATTAACTTACTGCGACTAATGATCTGAACCTTATGGTCTTGATGGAGACGTTTCTGGCGCCTCCCTCGTTGAAGTCAACGGTGATTTGTGCCACCGTCCCTCTCCAGTTGGCTGAAATAATGCGAGACTTTGATGGCTATGTTCATCCACGACCTTTCTCCACCCATAGTTCTGTCCATGATGAGATGTTATTCCAGAAATGGTGTATTCCCAGTGTACTGTTGATACTGTCAAACGGGGATAGTGCAATTTTTGTACCACCTCCATAATAGAGTGACCCACTATCATCCCTCTTTCAAAGTTGGTTAACTCACAACATTTATCCATACTGACATCGAATTACCATCTACGTGAATGCAGTGATGCACTGTACATATGTACCTGCCAAGTGGTGGGTTCATCCACTAGTTAAAGGGGTGATAGTGTCGCATTGCTCAGGAACCCCTGTGAATTCTGTCCTTTCAGTATAGTTGCTTCATATGCTCAAGTTTTTCTAATAAGTCGCCATCTATAATTTCAAAATCACTAATTTTATATGACTCAGCCTCTCTGGCACAGCCTCTTCTCAGCATAAAGGGTCTTTCTTCAATAAAGACTGATGCAAAGTACTTGTTCAGTTGATCCAAAACATCAACTGGGTTGTCTAAGACTTTCCCACCCCCCCTGTGCACATGGGTCGGATCTAATTGGTTTTTTTGTCATCCTTTTATTCACAAGGAAGGTTAAGGTTATGTTAGTATTAACTGTAGGAAAATACTGCAGGAAAGAAAGTTTATTTGCTAAAGCATTAGCAAAAAAAAAAATAAAATCCTACTAATTCATATCCCCATCCTTCTAAAAATTTGTCCAATCCTTCTTTAAATTTGTTGAAACTTCCTTCCACAACACCAGATAGCAGTGTGTTCTAACAACCAATTATTCTTACTGAAAGCAAAATTTCTTATCTATCCTGCAACCATCCTTTTCCAATTTAAATTTATATTCCCTTATGTATGTGTTATTTGAGAAAAAGTAAGGTTGCCTTACCTCTGACAACACACTTATTCCAGTTTAAAGCCTTGAACACTTCAATCAGGCCTCATTGCTGGTGCTAGTTTCTAGATGCTGCAATGTACAGAACTTGCCTTTCCTGCTAAAGAATGTGCCACTTATCAATCTAGTTGCTCTTCTCAGTGTACATTTCAACAAATCCACATCCTTCCTAAAATGAGATTTCTAAAGCCTTATACAATGGGATTATAACTTGTTTGCCCTTGCCATCAAAGTTCCTGCATATCATTAACAGAATCCACTGAACTGTTCTAGTAGCCTACCTATCAGAGAACATTGTTTGATTGTATGAGTATGCTAGATATTTTTCCTACTCACTATCTTGAAAGTTGTACCACTCAATTGGCATGTTATTCTGGGATTATTCCTAACCATTTCATCACCTTGCATTTGCCACTTTTCAGCTCTTCTGCCTAATTTATCCAGGAGTAGCATAGCCTGATTTAGGATTGCCACAAGCAGTAGCAATCTTGAATCAGTACACCTAATTCTGTTTTTACACGATAGATACGTTCCTGAAAAATACGTGTAAAAAAAATTTGTGTAAAAAAAGACATTTGTATTTATGGAAGAAAAGGCGATTGGTTCCGGATCTAAATAATCAGTAAAAATAATTAAAAAAAAAACACATAAAAATATTCGTTTTAAGCTTATTATTTTATTTCAACAAAATACACATGTAATAATATGTAATGAAAATGTATTAAAGTAAATTTGTATGCATATGAAATGAAAAAAAATTTTTCATAAAAAAAAAACCTGTTTTACACATAACAAGATTTTATTCATTTTCACTTTCTGATAATAAACGGTGCATACGTTTGCGTACGACTGGAATATCACCAGAAATGTTGTGGACATGGTCTTCTTCCTCTGTTATGAAATTCTTTCTGTGATCTCTTGAGCAAAATCAGCACGAGTCTCCTCTGGTGCTGATGTTTCACCGGTTTTTACGAACGAATTCAGTTATTAATCGTTGTGTTCGTGTTTTGGTTAGGCCGTTATATAATTCTCTGTAAGAGGCTATCAACAACTTCAGTTCACGTTGAAACTTCCCAGCGCGTTCTTCATTAGGGTCATGTTTGACAAAATGATTACCTAATTTTCTGGCCAGTTCCAGACCTTTTATTAAATCTGCATTTAGAACAGGATCATTTTCTTCATTATTACTACGTTCTGTGGGATAAGGAGTCCCAAGGACAACTTCTAATATTTCATCTTCGCTTAGGGCTTTGTCGGTTAACAATTCATCAATATCTTCAAACGATAGATCATCGAATCCTTCTCCACCAATTTTGTGTGCCATTGTAATGATATTGGGAAATTCGGTCGTATTAGGGATGATGGGATCTTTGCTTTTTACACACTGTGGCCAAACCGCTTTCCAACACGCATTTAAAGTTGCTGGTTTTAATTCAGTTAACGCTAATCCAACTTGATTGATACAATCCATAATTGAGAATTTCTTCCACACATTAATGACTGTTAGTATTTCATCATTCAGTTTGTTCAAAACGTGTTGGAACGTTCGTTTTACGTAGTATGTTTTAATTGTCGCACTTATACCTTGGTCTAGCGGTTGTATCAAAGATGTAGTATTAGGTGGCAGAAATAAAATTTGTACGTTTGGGTGTTCCAAGACAGGATGGCCGGGTGCATTGTCAAGAAATCAGAAGAATTTTAAATTCGAGACCTTTCAAATTCATATAACATCTGACTTCTGGGGCGAAACATTTGTTGAACCATTCTGTAAAGATAGCAGTGGTCACCCAGGCCTTCTTGTTTGACATCCAGTGAACAGGCAGTTTATTAATATCTACACATTTCATTGAACGTGGGTTTAGGGCTCGATTTACCAGCAGCGGTTTCAACATATGATCTCCTGAAGCGTTGGAGGAAAATAACAAGGTCACACGATCCTTAGCTACCTTAAAACCACCAGCAGTTTTCTGCGATTTCGCTACATACGTTCTGTTTGGCATTCGTTTCCAGAAGAAACCAGTTTCATCTGCATTCCACACTTGATCAGGAGTGTATCCTCCATCTTCACTAATTTTTGCAAGTTCCTGCGGGAATACTTTAGTGGCCGATTCATCTGCAGATGTAGTTTCACCTTTAATTTTTCAATTCCTTTTAAGAAACCCTATCATCCAACCTCTACTCGCAGAAAATTCATACTTTCTGTTTAACTGAGATGAAGTGCTTGGCTTCTTTTCTTTAATCTGTCTGTAAATTCTTAGTGCTGTTTGCTTGATGGCATTTCCATCTACTGGTACTCTTTTTTTGTGACTGATCTTCTATCCATATTACCAGAGCCTTTTCCATTTTTATCTTGACAATATCTCTTGTATATGATGATGAATTAACACTTACTTTTGTTCCAGAACATACCGACTTCCTAATTGCAGCTTCATTTTTCTTAATAGTTCTTACAGTAGCTTCATGTACACCAAAATGCTTTCCTACAGACGTAGCCCCTTGTCCAGTTGCAAGACGATCTAAAATTTGAATTTTAAGTTCCAAAGAACTCGCTTTCCTTTTCATTTTGGTAATAGGCGAATTATTCGACATTATATAAGGGCTACCGAAAAATATCTCAATTATAATTAATAAAAAAAAGTATGAAAAATTTGTAAACTTACAATTTATTGACTATCGGCAAAATTAATAAATTTATATGTGCACAAATTTCGCTAAAGATTCTTTCACTTTGAAATAGAGCTTACTACTAAATGTCTTCCGAAGATACAATGCACGAATACCGTAGATGTGCACCAAATTCAATAAAAACGTTGATGATTCATAGATACCTAGACGTACACATTGGTAAACAAAAGCACGCGTTTCAAAACGCACACACTAGATATCACACTAATAAATAGCTAATAATCACACTAATATATTGGTGCGTGCAATATAGAAATGATACTAATATGCCACAAATAAAAAAAAATTTCTTAGAATTTAGGCAAAAAAATTCATAGAAATCGTGTTAAATCAAAATGACTCGCGTAAAAAGAGAATGAAATATTTATTTTGAATTCGTGTTAAATCAAATTCGTGTAAAAAAAGTTCGTGCAAAAACAGAATTAGGTGTATATGTGACAGCTGACAGACAAGAGCAACCAGATTGTGAGCAGAACCATCCATCCTCCCTACAGGCAGCTTACATTCATATACAATAATTTTTTTTTTTTTTAATGATTGCAGAGGAATATCGTAAAATAAAAATAAAGGCAAGAGGAACACAAAAAGCACATAGTAGCAGTGTTTAATAGCCTCTGGTAGCTTTTGTATTTATTGCTTTCACCCTTAATGGTTATGTGAGTACTATAATTGTTATTCTGCTGCCCATTTTAGATGCAAGCCCAGCTTTTTCTAATTATCGGGTGAGAATTCTGTAGGATTGTAGGAGTATTTCAACACAGTAATTGAAATAAAATTAATTTGTGTGCTTTACCAGTGTTCAATTTCAATCATGGAGAAACTTTCAGTTTCATCAAAGACAGCTCACAGTACTTGGAACCAAAGGCTTACATTACGTTCGGATACTGTAATCCATGATTGTGTCTAAGTTCACATTACCTTTTTAAATTGCATGGCATCACCAGAATAGTCGGATTTGCTATACATTTAAAAATCTGGGACACTGCAGGACAGCTGTTTCAAAGCTTACTGCCTTTTTGGGAGCTTGTGGGTGGTCTCTAATAGTAAATGTATGCCAAATTGTGAATAATGTATTATGTTAAAATTTGTAGAAGAATAAGAGAAATTTACCCCAATATGATATGTAGAACACTTCCGTATGATACTCTCCAGAAATTAAAATGAATAAAAGATTAACACAAAATGAAATAATTTCGCAGTAATCTTTTATGCATTTTAATTTCCATTATCCAGTGCAGAAAATAGTGAAAAACACAAGATTTCAAAATTACATATGTAAGCAGAAATTTGCATAAAATTTTATTAATTCTACTGTTTTTCAATCATAAAATCAAGAAACTAATAGTCACTTCCATTCTCCATGCAGAAAACTTTTAAGAGCATGAAATTTCAAAATTACTCATATGCAATTTAGAATATTCCACTTTATTCTGCTTAGAAATTTGCTTGGTATACTGCTAGCAGATACATATCTATAGACTCAAATATGTATTCAGCATTAGTTCTTTATTCAAAACATTAACATCAAAAGATTGAGTAGTTTGATATATATAAAAAAAAAATGAAAATCTAGAATATTTATTATACAATCACTTTACAAAGCTTTACACAAATATTATTACAAGAGGGGTTGCAGGGAGCAACCCTTTCCAGATTTCTCGTGTTTTTTCCGATTAAGATTTTTCAAGTTCACTCAGCAACAGTTCTAAAATGTTCTTTCCACATTTTAGATGATGCAATATTTAGAGTTAGGAACATAGGAGTGGGTGACCTCAAACTAGACTAGCAATTTTTCAACAATTGCAGTATTAAAGCAGGATTTATGAGGCTCCGTAGTCTTGCAGTGAACAAAAATATACAAGAGTTGCGTGAAACTTCACAATGCTTTCACATAATTACTTTGTGAAAACTGTAAACTATCACATTCAAGAACAACTTGAATAAAACTGGATCTGTATTACATGAATTTTTTTTTTTTCAAGGGATCTGGCACTTACCAAATTCGTTGAAAAAAAAAAAAAAAACACTGCCAAGTTAACAGCCAGGAGGGATATTGTTTTTAGGAATTGTATGTGAAAAGTGAGGGATATAAATTTTATATACTGTATTTCTTTGATTTTAAGACTCCATCGATTGTAAGACGCACCTTAATTTCAGAAAAAAAGCTTTCATTCTAAGAAAAAAAATAAAATAAAATAAAACACTGAAATAAATTTGACAAGTATTTTTATTATAATAGAATTCAGTTTACAAACAACAATAGTACTGTCATTTATCATAGGTATGTTATTCATCACTTCCTTCTGATTCTTCTGAGCCGTCAATATCTGAATCAATATCAGAGGCTACTTTACATTCAGGGTCAGATTATTCTGAGCCATCGTTATCTTCATTATTCCATAATATATCATCTTCTGAGCAATCGAGAGCACTGGTGATGCAACGTTTTTTAAATGAGTGCTTTACTATTCTTTCTGGGATCAGCTTCCAAGTTGTTGATACCCATTCTGCCAATTTTGGTGCCGGCGATTTCTTAATTTTTCCAGGTGTCAGCGGAAGGTTGTCGGTCAACAGCCAGGATTCATATTCCTTTCTCAAGTAATTCTTATGGTTTGTTGACTGAAACACCGAGTGGCTGCAGTTGGCTAGTCATACCACCAGGAATCACAACCAACTCACCATGTTTTTGCACAATTTTATTTTTGATATGTTCGGACAAATGTCCACGAAATGCATCAAGTACTAGCATGCTAGTTGGGTTATGAAGACTTCCAGGATGTCTATTCCACACAACATTTAGCCAGTCTTCCATAAGCTCTGCTGACATCCATCCATTTTTTTGTGCACGCACAATAACATTTTTGGGGAAAATTTCATTCTTCGGTATGGTTTTTCTATTTAAAATTAAATATGGTGGCAACTATCGACCATCAGCAGTGATGCATAGCATCACAGTGATATGCTGCTTTTCATAGCCCGTGCTTAATCTTGATTTCTTTAGCACCTTTAGCATTGACTATGTAATTTTAAGGCATATCGAAGAAGACTGGGGTTTCATCAGCATTTCCAATTTGACTAAAGTCAGTTTCTTTTTTCCCTTAATTTCATCGTGTCGCTGAAAGTTAATCAGCTTCTGTTGAAAGTCTGCAGGAATTTTTTGACAGAGATGTTTGGTGCCTTAACCATAATCCACTATGATGCACGAGTCTGTCGCACCGCTGCAACTGCCTTTAAAAATTATTTTCTCTTTCCGAGGGACTTGGCAATTTCTCCGGCTTTCAATTGCATGTCTTGTCGAATGGTGGGTAATCCTTTTGCACTTGTCTCCGTTACAAAATGTATCACAGCTTCATCGACTTGTGGAAATCTTCCTTTCTTAGGCTCTGTAAAGCACTTGGTTGTTGCTTTGCATGAAAATATGGAATTGCAATCATTTCTCCAACGATGAACATTTACTTCACTAATGTCAAAAGATCGACCCACAGCTCTATTTCCATGTTCTTTTGCATACACAATAACTTTTCATTTCAATGCGGCTTCGTAGTGCAATTTTTTTGACATTTTAATGTGCAATAAGTAATCAAAATTAACGAAATACAGTAACTCCACTTCTTACATACTTTCGAAGATACAAACAAAACTTCCTAGTTTTCACTGAGTGAGCTCCAGTATAATGAAATAACGGTGACTTCACATTTCGAAAGCACATGAAATCACCCACGCCGCTTTATTCTCCAATGGAATTGGAGAATGCAATAGCGGTAAAACTTGGAGGCGGGGTTTCCACCTAAAAACAAAACGTGTGGCGCTGTGCAAAGCGCGGGAAAATTTTAAAAAAACTGCGATTGTAAGACGCACCCGGTTTTTAGAGACGTTTATAGGGGGGAAAAGTCTCTCTTAGAATCAAAGAAATACAATATATTAAAATTTGATATATGAAAATAATGTGAAATTAATGTTAAGGTTGCAGGATTTTCAGAATACCTAGTAATGCTTTGCCTTCATTTTTTTTCTAAATTAATTGCCTAAGAGTTGACCTGTGTAGGATGGAAACTGCATGACAGCTATTGAACTTTTGATAGCTATAACTGATCATTTGGCAGTTTTGCATACATACGTACACACCAACTAATGACCAATTCTTAGAAACCAAGGTAAAAATTACTTTGGTTGCTAAGAAGTTTCAACATGTAAAGTGGACATTTTAGGATTCAGTTACTACAGATTGGTTGTTTTCCAGAATGTTAAAGCTTTTAGCATTCCTCAAGTACATTGAACCTCTTTACCATCAGAGATGGTAAAGGGGTTCAATGTCACTATATACAATTGCACACATTGCACTGGGGACACATCAGATATAAGCTGTTATTTTGTCCTTATAACTTTCATATGTAATTAAATGTGATATTTCTAAGAAACCTGAAATACCCATTTGGGTTAAATGACTTTCAGAACATATAGTAATACTTCTGTTGTATATCTTCTTTCCAGTTTAAGAAATTGGCTATTTAAGATATTACTTTGGCATGCAGTACTGTAAGAGGAAGAGTGCTTGTTTAATACTATACAATGTGTCATTGCTGAAAGAGCAGTTGGCTGGATGGATTCATTGAGACTTTTCCAAAGGAAGTCTCTAAAATATGCGTTGTTTGTGGTTTATATTACTATATTTGTACTATATTTCTCATGTTTTTTCCGATTTAGATTTTTCAAGTTCACTCAGAAGTTCTAAAATGTTCTTTCCACATTTTAGATGATGCAGTATTTAGAGTTAGAGAACATAGGAGTGGGTTACCTCAAACTAGCTATTGTAGCATTGAACTAAACTATGCAACTTCCCCCATGGGGGAAGTTGCATAGTTTAGTTAAGTACTACAAGTATAAGAATACATACGTAATACTGACATGGGTTAGTGATTATTCCATATTTTGCATACAGCAGTGTGAGCATTGTTTGAAGCATTACTGTTTTTAGACATCTTGAAATTGATAGGTGGTTTACAACTTGCATAACTAGTCTGGTTGTTTGCAGTATAAAACTTTGCCTGGCATAGCCGAGTGGTCAGTCATGAGGGTGCAAAGGCATGTGCACTTTTAATGGACTGTGATAATTCTGAGTGGCTGCTAATTCTGTTAATAACCATTGTAAAAATCATTAATGTAAACAATAATATATTTTCTTTATTAGTGAAATAGGTATTTTTATCTGCCTTAACTTAAGGTTAGGCCTAGCATAACTTTATATAATCTTAATCAAAGGTAATCTCAACATTAGTCATTTATGATGAAGAGAATTGTAAAGTACAGTTTAAGTAATAGTTGTGTATTGTAATGTTAAGTAGTACAGTTTCATTGACATTTTGTTAATACTTTTCATTGACATTTTGCTGTAATTTTGCATGAAAAACCTGTAGTTATATCCTGTTATTAAGTTAAGGGACTTTGGATGCATTAATAGCTGGGAATGATATTGTTTACTGTAATTCTTAACATGAAAAGTGGATATATGTGGGATAAAACTACAGAAATTGGTTGTCTTATGGATACCACATTTTTTCATGTGTATTAAAATTTGTTATGTTGAAATAACACAAAATCCATGTTTTGGTTGTGGGACTTTCAGAACACCTAATAATACTTTTATTGCCTTCTTTATTTCTAGTTTAGGTAATTGTCTATTTAAGAAATTACCTTGGTATCACCTGTTGTATGACAGAAACCACATGACAGCCACTGAACTATTGACAGTTATTACTAATCATTCTGTAATTTTTCAAGCATACAAACTAATAACCAATTCTTAGAAACCAAGCATTACCATTTTTTGAAATATTTAACTTAAAAGTTGATATCTAGTGTACAACCACCATAATTGGTTGCTTTTGTAAATTTCAAAACTTTACAGTAAAGTAGATTTTTCATTTACAGAAACCTATAATCTTGACCAGAGATAATCCAAATATTAACCATTTGTGATTAACAAATTTTAAAGTGCTTTGTGTTAAATACTAAAGTAGTTACTGAAATGTATTGTAGTGTTGAGTAGTATGGTTTCATTCAGTGCCACATATGCTAAACAAACATGCTTTTAATTTTTAATAAAAAATTTAAATATTTCAAAAGCATTGTTTTTATGAATTATTTTTAAAAACAATAAATTTCTGTTGAAAATCAAAAAACATCATGGCCATAAAATATAAACATGTCCTAGTGGCACTTCCATTTTTTCATGATTAAAATCATTAACAGCACAAAATTTCAAAACTATACGTGTGCATATATTTCTGCGTGTATATTATATGTGGAAACAGCAATTTACAGAAACATTTCAGGGCAAGGTTGTTAATGATAGTAATGACTGTATGCTGCACCAGGATCTAGAAAAGTTGGGCAGATGGGTTGAGAGGTGGCAACTGAAGGTTAACATTGAAAAGTGCAAAGTTTTTTTTTTTTTTTTTTTTTTTTTTTGTGAACCCCAAACACGAGGTATTAGAACCTATAGTACGTAGTACCGTGCTTGGGTTAAAAAAGCATGGGTTGAAGGAGTATGGGGGAGGGATGCCGGAAACTTTGCTCTAGAGACTAAACATGGGTTTCACCACTTCAAGCCTCCAATAAGCAATTGGTACAAAGTACTGCATATGCATAGCAGTAATAACCCCAGAGTAACGTACCAACTGTGCTGTACTACACTCCAGCTAGTGGAAAATGAAAAATACCTGGGGATAATTGTGCAATCAGATATGAAGTTTTCAGAGCAGTGCAGACAGGCTACCGGAGCAGCCCATGGGTTCTTGTCAATGATATACAGGAATTCTGCTAGCAGGGATAAGGAGGTATTTATCCCTTTTTATAAGGCAATAGTCAGGCCACACTTTGAGTATTGAATACAGGTGTGGAGACCTCATTTTAAGAAGGATATAGAGCTGCTGGAACAAGTACAGAGAATGGCAGCGAGATTGGTGAGTAGAACAAAGGGTTGCTCTTACCAAGAATGTCTTAAATTCTGTAAATTGCAGCATCTGGAGTATAGGCACCTGAGAGGCAATCTGAGGTGTATAATGCTTTGAATGATTTGAGCAAGCTCAATGCTGATGGGATTCTTCCTCTTGCCCAGATTTCGCACCTGAAGGAACATAAATTCAAATTGAGGAAAAACAGTTACAGAATAGATGCAGAAATTTGCTTTTAGCCAGCGAGTGATTGATTACTGGAACAAACTTTCATCTGTTGTTGTGGAAATTGATAGCTTCAATAAATTCAATGAAGAACTTGACAAACTTTTAGAGCAAATGGATATTTGAAATGGGAAGGGTTTTTTTGATCCTGTATAAGCTTGCTTTCTTGCATCATGTGCCACTATTAATGCTAATTTATTAATTCTGCTGAAAAATAAAAAAAATAAAAAAAAAACAAAACTAACAATCACTTCTATTTTCAAATGGACAAAAATGTCACTGCATGAAATTTCAAAATTGAATTGCACACTTTATTCTGCTTGGTACACTGCTAGCAGAAAGTCTACAAACTCTAATCTGTATTCAACAGTATTTCTTAATTTGAAGTATTTTAATATAAAAAGATTGTGGGATATAAAATACTTAAAAACTGGAATGTGTATCATTCATTCACTTAACAAACCTTTACAGAAAAATAATTACAAGAAGGCTTGCAGAGAACAACCCAACTTTTCAAGAGATCTTATGAGCTTTCTGATTACTATTTTCAATGTAAATTGCTCACCCAAGTTTGAAGCAATGCAATAATTTAGAGTTAAAGAGCATATGAGTGGATTATTTTGAACTACAGCATCAGTCATTCTGCATGCAGTCGATTGTGTGCCTGCATTGTAGAAAACAAAGTGCCAAGCAGGTCACACTACCTGCCTAGCACTCTCCCTTAATTTCTGTGAAAACCATGAAATATTGCCTCAAAAAAAGCCTGAGTAAAACAAAACCACGTCTATATTTAGGAAGATAGAAAAGGTTTGAGTCATTAAGCTTGAAAACTAACAA
The DNA here is from genome assembly GCF_048544385.1 of Mastigoproctus giganteus. Classification (NCBI taxonomy): domain Eukaryota; kingdom Metazoa; phylum Arthropoda; class Arachnida; order Uropygi; family Thelyphonidae; genus Mastigoproctus; species Mastigoproctus giganteus. The sequence continues at coordinate 19,726,228 of NC_143588.1, read as the reverse complement.
AAAAAAAAGCATTTTTTTTATTTATTTATTTATTTTTTTTTTGCAAGGGAAGCAATAGGTCCCGTGTGACCAGTTCGAACAGAAAATTCATAATTTTATGTATACTGGTGAATGAAAGGCATTTCTGAAGTGAACATGTCAGTGGAAGCGATAAAGCTTCCCCAGAGTGAATGACAAAAAAAAAATAGAATGCAGAGAAGTTTATTATTTTAGCATCAGTGTTATTCTGTTATCCTGCTTTGAAATAAAACTGCACTTTTACTGAATTGAAACTTCTTATATCTATATATTCATTATGAACAACCTTGTCTCGTTTGTTTTAATAGTCTCGATTGTATTATTTCTTTCTCAACTGTACGTTTCTTTGCATAATGTGTAATGTATGCCTTTATTTCTTTTAAGTAGTAGTGTATAATCCCTTCACAGCTTGTAAACAGTCTTGTAATGAAAGATCTGATAAATCACTCTTGTTGCATCACTATTGTAAATATCCAATAAAAAAATAAGGGCCTGTGATTTGATCAAGGTTTGAAATCCACTTATTAGCAATGCTGCATTGACTTCACCTTTTCCACCTTACATTGTATGTTGTGTTGAGCTGTGAATCAAGACAGTTACAACCTGGCCAACTGCAAAGTTGGCCAAATTGCAATAAAAGTATTTTAAAATTTTGTCCTAAAAAAGTATTTTAAAATTTTGTCCTAATAAAAATATTTTAAAATTTTGGTAGTATAGTTAAACTTCTGAGTTTGTCCCGGGTTAGTAAATTCTAACTGAATTAGAACATCTGAAGTTCATAATATGCTAATTTTGTTTATATCCCGAGATTTTTTTTAATAGAGACATGAAAAGACAAGTTATTTTTATTCCAGACACTTATTCTATTTTTTTATATGATATGTACGATAAACATGTGAAATTACAGATAATTAGGTAATAAATCATTAATTGTTGTAGATATACTTGAGGGAATGGGCGAAAGATCTGAATGTTCCAATTTTATCTGTGGATTATTCCCTTGCACCCGAAGCACCATTTCCAAGAGCTTTAGAAGAAGTACTTTTAGTCTATGCATGGTCTCTTCAAAATTCATACTACCTTGGTAAGTAATGGAGTTTAAACTTGTTTTAAATATCCATAATAGTCTGTTAGAGTTGTCTATAAACATGCAGTGCGATCTTAACTTACCATATAAAGGATCGCATGGGTGAAGCATTTTAGGAGGTGTGCTATAACTGCAGTTATAGTGTATATCACAACTTAAGAAAAGTTTTATTCAAATCTAGGTGCCACCTACGAAACTTAAGGGCCATCAGAGTTGAAATTAAATAAAAAGAAAAACATTTAAACAAAACAAACAAAAAAAAAAAAAAAAAAGCTTAATGCAGGCCTTCCTGTGATTATCAAATAATTAACTGAATGTTCCTGGAGTAGCTTTCACTTCCCTATATTCAGGCATCAGTTGAGTTTTGTCATCTTTAAGTACATATGCACACTTTATATGCCCTCTAGTTACTGTTTGATCAATGTTAAATTAATAACAGTGCTTCTGTAATGGTGATTCACTGTTATATGGAAAATTTATCAGTAATAGATAGTTACCCTTGAATTAGGGGATAACAATAGCATAATTTTTCTGAGCTGCATTATTATTGAAAGCTATCTCATAAAGAACAGTAATTGCATTTGAATTCTCCCCACCCACACGATTTAAAAAAAAAAAAAAAAAAAAAAAAAAACATATTAAAGACAAGTTTTTAACACCATTAAACTATTCTTTGCAGTGAAGATTTAGATGTGAACACATGATAGTGGTCACATCTAAATCTTCACTGCAAAATCTAACGCATATAGGGAAACGCCTCCGTAGCCAGGTGGGCAGGAGCAGCAGTGTGTAGCACACACTTCTTGATTAGACCAGGGTTCGTGCCCTTGACCACCAAATACGGAGGATGCGGAAAGGTCAGGGAATGACCACTGCATATCCCCGGAGCAATATGGCCTTAGTTGCTAATGCTCCTAAAAACCAAATAACAAACATTATATAGGCTGAGCTTTCCATGCAAGAGAAAGAATAACCCCATTCCTCCCTTGATATAAAAAAAAAAAAAAAAAAAAACTCCAGGGGCTCGCATCTGGTGAGTATGGGCTTGGCACACCCAGGGTCCTGAGCTGGATATCATCATTCTTCTCTTTCTTGGTGATTCCTTTCTACTTCTGACTCTCTCTCTCTCTCTCTCTCTCTCTCTCTCTCTCTCTCTCTCTCTCTCTCTCTCTCTCTCTCTCTCTCTCTCTCTCTCTCTCTCTCACACACACACACACACACACACACACACACACACACACACACACACACAGGGTAACTTGGGAATTTTTATTGACTGGTGCAGCATAAGCCTCAGGCTTCCTTGCACCTATGGCTAATAATAATAATAAAAAAAATTCTGCTTTCTTATTCCCTAAAAGAATCCTAGCACTCCATGCAGTCATATTGGCTTTCCAAAACCTGAGAAAGATCAAAGCAATCCTAATAACTATAGACCAGTCACTCTCGCTAGCTAGTTAAGGAAAGTATTAGAGAAAATTATCAAAACAGAGTTGGTTCACGAATGCTGAGTGCAGATTAAGGCAATAGATCAACATTAAATTACCTCATGAGGTTCAAAACAGAGATGCATTTTAACAAACAAATTACATGCTGTTAGTATTTTTCAAAATGGGCATATAATATGTGCATCCTATAGCACAATGATAATGCAGAACTACATAGACATTGCCAAAGTTTGTACAAAGCTTCATGATGAATAGAAAGTTTGTACAAAGCTCCATGATGAATAGTTAGATTTTCTGGTCTAACCTTTCTGGTTAGAACACAAACCTAACTATCAAGAACCTATAAACAAGAGAAAGGAGTTTTCAAGAATCCATCTTAAGTGGTATACTGGTTTTCTCTCAAAACCACTAGTGCTATGAACAACTTACTACACAATACATTACAATATGGGTGGTAGGCTCTTTCAATTGCTCTGTACTGTATCGATGTTTTGGCTTGAATATCATAGCACATAATGGGTAGTGCAGAGGAATAGTAGGGTTTTAATTGTGATAATTAAGTAGCTTGAAGGTTCTAATCACTTGTTGAGCATATATCATTTTTGTGTTTAGCTAAAGAATTTTTACTTTTTAGCAAGGATGTAACTAATTTAACATTGCAATCATTAACAGTCTAGCGTAACATTGCAATCATTAACAGTCTAGCGTAACATATAATTTGAATTATAGCTTAAGTTATAACATAAACCTAGATAGCGTAATATGTATCACTGCATTTAGGAATCAATTACCTTGGTGTAGTATTGTCAATTAATTAATAAAATTATTATTCTTATTACTTTTCATTGTTAATCAGTTAAATTGTATTTAAACTGAAATCGTGTCCCAGACTGGAGCAATGGACACAAAAGTAGCAGGACTGCTGTGGCTCAGGGAAGAACTGAAGGTGGCGATTCTTCAATGCATCACAGCCTAAAAAATGTACGACTTGTGAAATGTTTTGCAGATCTTTCAAGAACAGAACATTATGCAGCCAAATAGTGTGTGTGTGTACGTGCGCACGTGCTAGGTACAGAGAGTGTGAAGAAATTAGGCATCAACTCAGCATTTTGATGGGTGTATATGGGAATATAAAGAGTAGGGTAGATGCCCTAGAAGGAATTAAAATTGAGACCCCATCAAGCTGTCAGCTACCCAACTCAATGCCAGAGCTCACTCTTGTGCATCGGGCAACACAGCAGCAATCTTCAAGGCAGAATGTGCTGGTCCCACAGGAGCTAATTATTGTCAGTGACTATTGTCAGAAAACTGAAAATGTGTTGTGAAAAGAGATAGGTGGAATAAGACGAGGTTATGTTTGCCAGGGGCAAAAAAGCAGATGATGTTGTTATAGAGCCGATATCTTTTAAGAACACAAAAGGCAATGTTATTATACACATTTCCACTAATGATATTAAGAGTAAGAAATCTGAAGACTTGCTTAACAAGTATGGCAATGTTGACAAAAAGTCGCAAATTGGGATTGAATTTGAAAGTGTCTGCAATTCTGCCAAGACACAATAGGAGGGAGTCTAGCATTAGTAGAGGCATATGATGCAAGAAAGCAAACTTATGCAGCATCAGCAAAATAAAAAAAAAAAAACGCTCCCATTTCACCCCTCCATTCATTCCAAATACCTGTCCAGCTCAGCCTTAAATTTATTTAGGCTATCAACTTCCACAACAAACAATGGAAGCCTGTTCCACCAACCAACTACACGCTGGCTAAAGGCAAACTTCTGCACATCTATCCTACAACTGTCTTTCCTCAATTTGAATTTATGCCCTCTCAGGTGATTATTCTGAGCAAGAGGAAGAATCCCATCAGCATTGAGCATGCTCAAACCATTCAAGGCTTTACACACCTCAATCAGATCACCTCGCAGGTAGGCACCTCCATAGCCAGGTGGGAAGGAGCAGCAGTGCGTAGCACACACTTCTTGATTAGACTGGGGTTCGAGCCTGTCACCACCAAATACGGAGGCAGCGAAAAGGTCAGGGAATGACCACCGCATATCCCGGAGCAATATGGCCTTCGTTGCTAATGCTCCTAAAAACCAAATAACAAAGAAACCTCACAGGTACCTAGTCTCCAACCACTGTAATCTGCAAAACTTAGGCCTTTCTTTATATGAGCAACCCTTTGTTCCATTCACTAATCTTGTTGCCCTTCTCTGTACTTGTTTCAGCAGCTCTACATCCTTCTTAAAATGAGGCCTCCAGACCTGTACACAATACTCAAGGTGTGGCCTGACTATTGCCTTATACAAGGGGATAATCACTTCCTTATCCCTGCTAGAAAAATTCCTGTATATCATTGACAGTACACATTGAGCTACTCTTGCAGACTGTCTGCACTGCTCAGAAAACTTCATATCTGCCTGCACAATTACCCTAGGTCCTTTTCATTCTCTACCACTGTCAGAGTAGTACCACAGAGTTGATATGTTACTCTGGGGTTACTGCTTCCCATATGAAGTACTTTACATTTGTCAATGTCAAACTTCATTTGCCACCTCTCAGCCCATCTGCTCAACTTTTCTAGATCCTGTTGCAGCCGTGTACTGTCATTAGTGTCCTTAACAACCCTGCCAACCTTCGTTTCATCTGCAAACTTGGACATTAAGCTTGATATACCATCATCAATATCATTTATAAATACAGAAAACAACAATGGATCCAACACTGAACCCTGAGGAACTCTACTAATACCATTAGTCCATGATGAGTAGTGTCCATTGATTACCACTCTGTCTTCTCCCATCAAGTAGCACACGCTTCTTGATTAGACCGGGGTTCGAGCCCATGTCCACCAAATACGGAAAATGCGGAAAGGTCAGGGAATGACCACCGCATATCCCTGGAGCAATATGGCCTTAGTTGCTAATGCTCCTAAAAACTAAATAACAAACAAACCAGTGCCACACTGCTCCAATTTGTTCAGCCGTCTTCCATGTGTAACAGTATCAAAAACCTTTCTAAGATGCAAATATATGATATCAAAGTTATTCCCTGCATCCAATTCCTTTGTGACCACATCATAGTATCCAATCAAATTGGTCAGGCAAGACTTTCCCTTAACAAAACCATGCTGTGTCCGAGCTATAACTGAAGTCTTGTCTAGATGATCCTGCAGTGCTTCCATTAATTTTCCTGGAACAGAAGTTAAACTAACAGGTCTATAATTACTTGTGTCGCCCTTTGATCCTCCTTTGTGAATTCGGGTCACATTTGCAATTCTCCAGTCCATGGGTACCTCCGCTGAATCCAAAGCAGCTCTCATAATTATGGCTAAGTGTTTGCTTATTTCCTTTGCTGCCTCCTTTAATATAACTGGATAGATCCCATCCACCCCAGGTGCCTTTTTTATGTTTATCATCAACAATTTCTCCTCCACTTTCCTCTCAGTTATTACAAAACATCTAGCTCACTGCCAGAGTTTAATTCACCTCTGGCATTTCCCTCCCTGAATAACTCCTCATGTGTGAATGTAGATGCAAAATACTCATTTAGTTTGTTAGCCACCTGATGAGGAGGATCATCAACAGTTGAACCATCAATATCCAGTGGACCAATCTGATTCATCCCTTTCCTTCTAGAGGTAAAGAATTTATCGGTAAAGAATTCTTTGCTGTTTTTCTGTGCATCCTTTGCCAAAGATTTCTCATAATCTGCCTTTGCTTGCCTAATCTCCTTTGTGACTTGGTTACAGACCAGCTTATCTATCATAGCCTTGCATGTCACCCATTAATTTATATGTATCCCATGCATTTTTCTTCGCTGCTACATGTCTCATTAGATCATCTGATATCCATTTAGGCCTAAACTTTGAACAGTATTTCTTAGTTGGTATGTAAAGCCTAGTAGCTTCAAAGATAAATTCTTTGAATGCTTTCCATTCGAATTTGGTGTTGGTAGCATCATCAGTTGGTCCCACCGTATAGAATTTAAGTACGGTCTGAGACCACTGTAGTCGCCTTTACGAAAGCAAAAACCCTTCCCTTTGCCCCTGATGGTAGCAACTTCTTTGAGTAAATCCCACTTCAGTACTGTGATCACTGGCACCTAGTGGTTCCTTTATCTGCAGATTTTTAAATCATGAAGAATCACTACTGATAATCAGATCAAGAGTTGCCTCTGTAAAATGCTGATGTAGAAAACAATCGTCCAATAAATCCACAAAAGCCTTGCTAGTGTGTGAGTGACCAACCCACAAATTCCAGTCAATATCTGGGAAATTAAAATCTGCCATTATAAGACTCTCTGATTTACTGGCCCACTCTATTTCCCTGTACAGTTTCTTATTATACTCATCAGAGTCATTAGGCCTATAACACACTCCTACTCTCAATTTTGATCTCCCAATGCTTATGTCACACCAAACTGAATTGACACTGCATTGTCCATTGATGTCGACTGGCTTCACTTCCTTGGATTTTGTTTCTTAACTAATAGCATAACCCCTCCTCCCTTCCTATCCTGTCTATCCTTCCTGTACACATTGTACTCCCCAAATTCCAGTTCTGCATTCCTGTGTGACACCACGTCTCTGATATCCCAACAATATCTGCCTTTGATGTTTTGAGCAATACCTCAAATTCATCAAATAAATGTGTGTGTTCAGAACCTTGTCAATCAATTCGACTCTGGAAAGAGAATGTGCATGGGTTAGAATTTTTGCCAGTGTACTCTGTGCTTATTAACAGGAGAGTCTGTTTTTACAGTGATGGAATACACTTGACTAGAAGAGGGTGGGAGAATATTTGCTGATGCTAATTAACGAGAGACTGTCTTCCTTCTATGTTACTGCAATGGAAGATTGATCAGTCTGACACAAATGCCTTTCAACATCTGGAAAACTTTGACTTCACTGCAATCGGTCAGGAGCCTCTCAGTAATGCAGTCACGTGCGTCACAGAAAGTATCATCCATGCAGCTGCAATTCCAATTCCAAAAATATTCACATGGTTTCAAACCTTCCCTAAGCCATATTAGAATTCAGATTGCACAGCAGCAAAAAAGTTACAAAACAAAGCTTGGGGATATTCTGATGATACCCTACTACAGCTTATCCCTTAACATGCCCATGCTAAATGATGCTGTATCCAACATCACAGCCAAAAGAAATTATGGATCTGTTTTGCATCCACTATTACCCAGTGGTGCTAAAGATGTCAAGTACAAAATCCAGAAAATGGAGGGAAAATATACACAGGGCCAGCCACAAGCATGTTCAACCGGTGCTGTCAAACAGGGTGCCGCACTCAAATGGTCTATTGAGTGACTGCGTGAGTCACTTGAAAATTGCTAGAAGGAGAGCATATACTTCATTCTCAATGTATATGTTTCGTTTGATATCGAAAATAGGACGCCATTTAAAAATAAAATTAAGTTATATTCACTTTCAATAATATCTGTATTGTTTTTAACTTCTGGAGATAAGGAAATAACGAGTAAAGACTGCAATTGTTAAACAATATTGTTGATTAATGTATTAAATATTATTTGTATTTTAAACATGTTCAGTATCATAAAATTATTTAATTATTTCTTAGTTACTGTAAAATTAAAAAAAATAATAAAAAATTAAAAAACAGTTACAAAAACATCCCATATAAATTTTGCACAGGACCCTAGCCCGCAAGTAATTCTTGAACAGGGCTCTGCAAATTTTGGGGCCAGCCCCGAATATACATCACATCCTTCATTGGTCCTGGAATATAATGGATGCATTACTGCAGACCTAATTGCAATAGCTAATGCCCTTGGTAAGACTTTCTTTCTACCATTTCTTCAAAATTTTCTTTCTCTCCAGAGTTCCTGGCCCTGAAATTAAAAAAAAAAAAAAAAATGAAAAGCAGCCAATTAATTTTAAATCTAAAGATTCTCATCCCTATAATGGATGGTTTTTACCATCTTTAACATCAAAATGTTAAAAACAGTTCCAACCACCCAGTCATCTGCTAAATGAGACATGTTGACCAACATATAACAGTAAGAGAAAATTTGTTTGCTGGATCCTAGGACATACAGGAATACCAAGAAATGAATTGGCCAACAGAGTAGTGGAAATATAGACAGTTTATCCCACCTAATTGATTATAAAGCAACGATAAAAATATGTAGTCATGAACAGTGGCAGTAAATGTGGGCATGCACATGAGGCAAACGTTTTCAGATAAAGCCAAAAATTGAAAACTGAATGTAAAAAAAAAGTAAATTGCAGCCATTATCAACCCACTGCAGGATGGAAGCCTCCTCAACAATTCATGCTGAGGGAAATGGACCATAATCTGCCACGCTGGTCCAGTGCGGGTTGGCAGATCGACCGTATTCAGCAGTCAGGGGCTTGAACCCCGGTCTACTCAAAGAGCGTGTGCCACTGCACTCCCGCTCCTGACCACTAGGCTACGGAGGCCTCTCGAAAACTGAATGACCAACTCACAAAATCCAAGAAGAGAAGTAGTTTTTTTTTTTTTTTTTTTTTGTGACAAGACAAAGGGTCGGTTATACCTATATTGTGCATGCATTCTTGCACAGAACTGAAGAACCCTCACGATGCTGGAGCTATAATACAGACCAAACTATCAAGCACCTATTAATAGAATGCCAAACATACAAAAGGCGAAGAATGATCTTTGCTTGCTACTACAGAATATGACAGTCATTACCCTAAAACACATTTTGGAGGACAAAGAACATTTAATTAGTCTTTAAATTCCTGAAAGCAATTGGTTTATATCACTTGATAATAACCAACCAAAATTTTATATCAATATCATAGTTATACCTATAGACAACAAAATATTGCATGATGTAGATGTAGTATAACTCTTCTGACATTAGATCTGGTGCAGCATGACCTAAATGATAAATTAAAAAAAAAAAAAAAAAAAAGACCAAATGTTTAGTTTGTTTCAGTGCATTGCATCAATTGTGTTCCGCCGCACTGCAAAAGGACAAATTTTGTTTTGTTATTTATGTCATGAATGTAGGATTTTTTTTTTTTTGTTTAGAAATTGCGAAAATGATGGGCAATCGCAAGAGAATTATTCAAAAGTCTGAAAACGATGCGTCCGTTAAAGCTCTAAAGAACCATTATAATGTTGGTGACCAAACTATATGCGTCATTTTAAAAAACAAAGGGAAGCTATTTGATTTAAAATCGGCATCGTAAAAAATAAAGGGAAGCATCGTATTGGTCACGCGAGTAGTACATTGTAATTTTTTTTGGTTTTTTATCTATCAGCAATACTTTTTATGTGGGTTGCTGAACATTTTTCGATACAGCAAGTCAATGATTTACACAGCTTCAGACTTACATTGTGTCATTTATAATTTCACCATAATGTAACAACTCACAGAATTCCAGCTATAAGAGTTTACTACCCGTTTATAATTAATTGCATTAACAGAAAAGCCCAGTAACCCAGAAAGTGCAAATTGTTTTATGGCAGTGACCTCCAGAAATGTGCTTTAGTAAAATGTGAGCTTGCGTGGGGTGATAAGAGTGAGCTTTCGCCTTAACCCTGTGAAGTTCTTTTCAGAAAATTTCATTTTGATCATTATCATGGTGCCGACTAAGAGAATAAGTGACAGCGGTACTAATAAATCTACCAAGAAAAGGAAAGTGATCGAGTTGGGTCAGAAAATTAAAATAATAAGGATGTATGAAAATGGACAAACATTAACAAATATCACACGGAATTCAGATTTGTCCGTGGCAACGGTGAACACAACAAAGGAGAAAGATGGAAGCGGTGAAGCAATCGGTACCAATGAAGTCAACTATAATAACCAAGGCTACGAAATACAAATCAGTTTTTACAGTACAATACATGCATTTTTTCTTCCTTTATGTTTTCTTTTCTTATGTGCCACTCTGGTTACTTCACCGTTATTTTGAATGAAGAATGAAGAAAAATAACTATTTTTCTTCATTCTTCTGAGGATATGTGGTTTTTGTAATTTTGGAATACCAGGGATAGTAGCAATATTTTTTTTAGTCATTCCCGAGTTACGTAAAACTCTACTTATGGAAGAAGTCCGAGAATGTATCTCTTACATTTGTTGGGAACTTACTGTATTTTTGGATTAACTGGGAATTCGATTATCCAGGAATTTTTTTTTTTTTTTTCTCCTGCCTAATTTTGCATTAGGCAGGTAAATCCTGAGTTTTCTCAGGATTTTCTTACGCCTGGCAGAAAACGACTGGCTTTCATTTTTCTTATATTGTACAGCAATGTCAGAACAGTAGTGCGCATTCCTGTGCCGCCAATAAGCAAAATATAATTTACTTTCCTAAATGCAGAATCTATCCCAAAAAGTCGAGTCTCTACTGTAATTGTAATACTTAAAATAGGCTAACATTATCAGTAAAAGTATGTAAAAAGTTCTTTTCTTATATGGAAAAGAATGTATGCAAGCATGTATAACATTATTTGCAATAGTTAATTTAACAGAATTGAATGGTTAATCAAAATGTTCATCAAATTAAATAATACACGCACGCATATTTGTGTGTTTGTATTGTTTTGTGCCTGTATTAGTGTGCAGCCTTTCTTTGTTAAATTTCAGATAGAAAGGATGAAGTTGATTAAATTCAAAGTAATTAAAATTTTTTTAAAAAAGAAATAGGTAATATTAACCACTTCATGGATTATCCCGAGATATCTTATTTTTAGTTTTAAAAGTTATTTGGAACAACATGAAATATCTCGGGATTCAATAATACCTGCAAATTTAGGACTTAAACGGATTTTCTCTTGCATTTATCTGGCTAATTTTGCATTAGGCAGGTAAATCCCGAGTTTTCTCAGGATTTTATTACGCCTGGCAAAAAACGACTGGCTTTCATTTTACTTATATCATACAGCAATGTCAGAACAGTAGCACGCATTCCTGTGCCGCCAATAAGCAAAATATAATTTGCTTTCCTAAATGCAGAATACTGAACCCACAAAAAATATTTTGGCTCCCCCTTGAACTGCCGTCCGTAGGCGACACCTGCCCACTTGTGGCGGCCATGTGTCAGAATGTAGTTAGTTCGCGATTACTGCTTGTGGCGGGAGATTACTGATTGTGCATTCCACTTGATTTTTTAAATTTATTTATATAACGAGTAATGAAGACTTTTTCTGTGCTTTTCTTTTAGCTGAAGGCGCTAATTTATTAAACAAATCTGTATAATTTGCACACTTTTTGCCATACACAAGATAACTTGGGATAGCCCAAATGGGTTAATTACTCCCATGTATTTTCTACGAAAAATTAATAAAAAACACAAACTATACAATGAGTATTCGCATGGTGCATACTTTTAATCTGTAAAATAAAAAAAAGTCGATCCGTTACGGCACATTTTCCGAGAAGGGGTTAATATACATATTTAGCAAATGTTTTAAGAAAGTGTGTCTATATTTACTAGTTAAAATAAGAACATGAATCTCAGTTTTCTTTTAGTGGATGGTGTTCAGTTAAAGGGGCTTAGAGGGGAACAGGTATCCTGTGTGTTATCAGACACTCAGCCTAAAACACTGATGGATCCAATATCTCTCTATTACAGAAGATTTAGAAGTCCGGTTGGCCTGCCTCCCTAAAATTCACTTATGCACACCTTCTCAATGGTAAGCCCTGTTTCGTCACTTAGGTGGCAACGAACGTGTAGAGTGGTTCTCTTCAAGACGCATGGTCAGCATGAAGAGGAAAAGACCAAACCCTCCAGCATATGACAGCACGAGAAAACAAATGGCCCTCAGTCCCCAGCAGTTTTCACTCTCCCTCTTACGGCAGCGAGAGGATCAGAGTGGAAGCAGAGGGTGCTAAGAATCTCTGGGTACGACCAGGCTGCCATGCACGGAAACTGAACTTGGCCTGTTATAACGTAAGATCACTCATCGGTGAAGACAGGATATTAGAGCTGGAAAAGGAATTAGAAAATGTGAATTGGAATATCATCGGTTTGGCTGAAACTAGAAGAAGAAATGAATCACTTATAAGTTTATCAAGTGGAAATCTGCTGTACACCAATGGAAACAGTGAAAGGAGTGAAGGTGGAGTTGGGTTTCTGGTCCATAAAGATTTTAAAAACAACATTTTGGAATTCAAAAGTACATCACCAAGGGTGTCAAGACTAATACTCAATATTTCTAAGAGGTACAAGCTAAAGATTATAATGATTTATGCACCAACATTGAGCCATGATGTTGAAGAGGTTGAAGAAATGTACACCGAAATTGAGAGTCTTCTAGATGAGCAGAAAACCCACTACACTATTATTATGGGAGACTTCAATGCTAAGGTTGGAAAAAGACAAAACAGTGCAAAAAGGGGAACTATAGAAAACTTTGGAATTGGTGAAAGAAATGAAAGAGGTGAAAGACTTGTGGAATTTGCAAAATCTCAAGGACTGTCAGTAATGAACACTTTTTTTCAAGAAAAGGGTGAACAGAAAGTGGACATGGAAGAGTCCAAATGGATTAACTACTAATGAAATCGACTTCATCCTCACTAACAGAAGATATATTGTGAATGATGTTATCGTCCTGAATAAGGTAAATGTTGGAAGTGATCACAGAATGGTAAGATGTACACTTGATATAGATGTAGGAAAGGAAAAAACCGACTCGAGTAAATAATACAAAGGTCTTTGAGATAACAGAAGAGGAGAAAAAGCAGTATGTACTGGAACTTAAGAACAAGTTTGAGCTTCTGCAGACTGCTCAGGACCAAGATATTGATGAGGAATATTACAACTTTCTGAAAGCGATAAAGCCCAAAAAACCTGTAGGGAAAAAGAAATCCAAAGAAGAAAAAATTAGTCAAGAAACACTTGTCATGATGAACCGAAGACGACAAATGAAGAGGAAGAAAAACACTGACAGGGAGAAAATTGAGTATACTGAGTTATGCAAAGCCATTAGAAAGAGACTCAGAGAGGACATAAGAAGATTTAACACAAGAAAAGTAGAACAAGCATTAAGGGAAAACAAAGGATTTAAATCAGCAGCCATGAGCAGTAATACAGAAAGACAAATGATACTGAAACTGAAGAATAGCGATGGTTTACTTATAAACAGCAGAGAAGGCATAATTCAAATAGCAGAAGACTACTATAGAGAAGGGGAAGGGGAGTTATGCGAGCAGTGGGGAAGATGGTTTTCAAAGTAGCAACACATACGACATACCCGATATTCTTCCTGATGAGGTAGAACATGCATTGAAGAAAATGAAGAATCAGAAAGCCCCAGGGGAAGATGAAGTTACTGTAGAGTTGTTAAAATTGGGAGGAAGAGACATAACACAAAAACTGGCAAGGCCCTTCACAAAGTGCATTAAAAAAGGTGTGATGCCTAAGCAGTGGAATAATGCAATCATAGTTTTGCTGCATAAGAAAGGAGATAAATCAGAAATTGGAAATTATAGACCAGTTAGCTTGTTATCCCACATCTACAAGTTGTTCACAAGGGTCATTACTAACAGATTAGAAAGAATCCTTGATGACAATCAACCAAAAGAGCAAGCTGGCTTTAGGACAAGATTCTCAACTATGGATCACCTTCACGTAATATCACAGCTAATGGAGAAAGCAAATGAATATAAAACACCATTATGCCTGGCATTTGCGGATTATGAAAAGGCATTTGACTCCATACAGCATAAGGCAATGTTTCGGGCACTGGAAATACAAGGCATAGATACCCCATATATTATGATTTTGAAGAAAATATATGAGAGTGCTACCTCCTTTATTAGACTAGACAAAGACAGTAGGCAATTTAAAATTGAGAAAGGAGTTCGTCAAGGAGACAAAATATCTCCGAAGCTGTTTACTGCTGCCCTTGAGCAAGCTTTCAGAAGATTAGACTGGTCGCAGAAAGGAGTCAATGTGAATGGAGAGTACCTAAACCATTTACGATTTGCAGATGACATTGTGGTCATAAGCCACGATCCAAAAGAATTAGAGGAAAATCTTAATCAGTTATGCACAGTTAGTAAGGATTTTGGACTAAAGATGAATATGACTAAAACAAAAGTAATGATGAACAAGTATGCCACAGAAAGGGAAATAATGATTGAAGGAGCAGTAATTGAAAAGGTGGAGTCATATACTTATCTGGGACAAGTTAGTAGCTGTAATAATGATAAATGGCTGGAAGTCAAGAGAAGAATAAGTTTTGGATGGATAGCATTCAGGAAATATAGTCACATACTGAAGAGCAATATCCCAGTTTGTCTGAAACGTAAAATAATGAACCAATGTATACTCCCCACCATGACTTATGGAAGTGAAACTTGGGCACTCACCAAAAGAATGGAAGTGAAGCTGAGAACTACACAGCGAAGAATGGAACAAATTATATTGGGAATCAGACTGTTAGATAAGAAGAGAAACACATGGATTAGGCAGCAAACTCAAGTAAAGGACATTCTTAACAAAACTAATGAACTAAAATGGTCTTGTGCAGGACACATAGCTCGAAGACATGATGACAGATGGACTAAGAAAATAACAGAATGGTATCCAAGAAGAGCTAGAAGAAAACCTGGAAGACAAAGGCGGAGATGGATAGATGAAATTCATGAGTTTGTGGGTAGTAAATGGATGGCCAGTGCTCAAAACAGAAGGAACTGGAAAGTTGCTGGAGAGGCCTTCATCCTGCAGTGGATTGAAAATGGCTGATGATGATGTTCAGTTAAAATGAAATGGAGACAAATCAGGGCTGGACCGGGCACATTTTGGCCCTATTCTGAATCACTTGTGTTATGACTATTAGTCAATGAACTACATTTGCTGTTAGTCCTGGCCACCTGGCCAGTGCACTGCTGGAAATAAGTGGAAAGTTATGCTCCTTGTCCTGCATAGAGTAAAATCTTTCTTTAATTTAAATTCTTCAAGGGGATTACAAATAATTCTCAGATTATCACTTCTTCAGTGTTTGCATTGCCATCCTTACAACACCATATACATTATTCTTTGAAGTACTTAAATTTTCTACTTGTCTCCATAAGAACACCAAGTTGGTATTTGGCATGTAACATTTGTGTTTATCTGGCCTTTGTTCCAGATACTGACTTTGTGTTCTTATTTTAACCAATAAATGTAGTCACTTTCTTAAAACATTTTGTATAATTAATTAAAACATTATTATTACTACCAATTTATTATAACTTAATGATAAAATATCTTAATTACTACAGTTTAATCAACCTTAGATTAAATTTTAATCTACAGATTAAATCTGTAGATTAAATTTCTTGAAAATGAGATGCAGGCTCAGAATTTCTTCAAATAAATGGTTATACTGTTTAGTTTAAAAAATTTGAAATGATTTGTCAGTATATTCCTCTTTTTATTTGAAGAATTTGCTTCGGATAACCATTCATTAAATTAACTCTTAAGCGTAATTTTTGTGAAATTGTGTGTATTCTTTTCCAGTTTAAGAGAGACCCTGCCTTGTAGTGTTATTTTCCAGAGTAGATACCATGTTCCCGGTGTATTGGATGCTGAAGTCTGGAATTTTATTATTGATTGGTTTCTCTTGGATATCTGAAATGATATTAATTGTGTTTAAGTAAATAATAAAAATCTTTTTATAAAAACTGTCATTAAATGTTATGGTTTTGTCTATTATTAACTAATAACTTGTCCATTATTAACTAATAAGATAGAATGAAAGTGCTGATAATAGTGATAAGAAGCATAGGCCTCAAAGTTAATACAGTTAGATAAAGCTTAAAACAATTAAGCATACCAAAATCATGAATCTCTCTCGTCATACATTCAGTAGACTTGGGCCTGTCAACTGTTTATTCAATTATGATGGAAAAAAAGGATAAAATGAAAGACCATATCCAAAATGCCAGAAATATGCAATTGATGGTTATGTCATAAAGGCAAGTCGCAATGATTGACAAGCATCAAAAAACTTGATGAGCCTTTTATTTATGCAGGTAAGGGATTTGTGTAGTGATTGAAAGCATTGCTTGCATGGAAGTTTAGTGCTCCATAATTTTATGTAAGCGTGGTTTGATAGGTTCAAGAAGTGGGCTGAGTTTCATGATATTAGAAATGACGGAAGAACCTGCTATTCCCAATAAACAAGCTGCACTAGAATTTGTGAAAAATGTTTCCAAAATAGTTGGGAGGGGGTATTCTACATTGGTAGTAGTAGTGGCATGTGATGCAAGAAAGCAAGTGTATGAGCTTATGCAGCATCAGCCAAAAAAAAAAAAAAAAATCATACCATTCCCTCCAAATGTGTGTCCAGTTCCTCCTTAAATTTATTTAACTTATCAACTTCCACAACGACAGATGGAAGTTTGTTCCAGCAATTAACCACCCACTGGCTAAAGGCAAATTTCCACACATCTGTTCTACATCTGCCTTTTCTTAATTTGAATTTATGCTCCCTTTGGTTCGTAATCTGAACAAGTGGAAGGATCCCATCAGAATTCAGCATGCTCAACCCATTCAAGGCCTTATACACCTCAATCAAATCACTGCACAGGTGCCTAGTCTCCAGCCACTGCAATTTGCAGAACTTAAGCCTCTTTTGGTAAGAGGATCCCTTCAACATTAAAACAATTAAAACATTGTTGTTTTAATGTTTACAAAACAGCTTTGTCATGGAAAAATAAATCTGCACTAACCTATTTAGTAAAGGAGAGGAAAGTTGCACCTGTGTACAAAGTTTCTGTCCATTTCCAAATGAGATAATATACCTTTGGCCAGAGCTGGATTTTGGTGTTCGTAGGCCTTAGGTACTTTTATTCCGAAATGTGCTAAAAGGTGGGGGGGGGGTAAATTGTTTCTTCTATTTTATCGCTCTTAGCATATGATGCCAGAAAGCAAGCTTATATAGCACCAGCCAAAAAAAAAAAAAAAAAACCTCCCCATTTCACCTGTATGGTCACTCCAAATATTTGTCTAATTCAACCTTAAATTTATTTAAGCTATCAACTTCCACAACAACAGAGGGAAGTCTGTTCCAGCAGTCAACTACCCTGCTGGTTAAAGGCAACTTCTGTACATCTATTCTACAACTGTCTTTCCTTAATGTGAATCTATGTCCCCTCAGATTCTTAATCCGAGCAGGCAGAAGTATTCCATCAGCTTTGAGCCTGCTCAACCCATTCAAGACCTTACCTCAATCAGATCACCTCACAAGTGCCTAGTCTCCAGATGCTGAAACTGGAGACTAGGCACTAGTAACTCAGTGCCTAGTCTCCAGTTCTAGTTCTACTCAGTTCTAGTAACTCTACATCCTTCCTAAAATGCGGTCTCCAGTCCTGTACGCAGTACTCCAGGTGTGGCTTCACTGTTGCCTTATACAAGGAGATAATCACCTCCTTGTCTCTGCTAGCAAAATTCCTATATATCATTGACAAAACTCCATGACCTGCTCTGGCAGTCCATCTTCAGTACTTTGCATTTGTCAATGTTAAAATTTAGTTGCCACTTCTCAGCCCATCTGCCTAACTTTTCTAGATCCTGTTGCAGTAGCATAACTAACTTTACTGTCATTAACAACCATGCCAACCTTTGTATCATCTGCAAACTGGGACATTAAGCCTGATATACTTTCATCGATATCATTGATAAATACACAAAACCGCAATGGGCCCAGCACCGAATCATAGGGGACTCCCACTAATAACAGTCTACGTATTGCAATGTCCATTTATTACCACTCTGCCATCTTCCACTCAACCATCCCTTTATTATAAGGCGCCTCTGTAGCCAGGTGGGAAGGAGCAGCAAGTGCGTAGCACACACTTCTTGATTAGACCAGGGTTCGAGCCCGTCACCACCAAACACGGAGGATGCAGAAAGGTCAGGGAATGACCACCGCATATCTCGGAGCAATATGGCCTTAGTTGCTAATGCTCCAAAAAACCAAACAATAACATTACCATCCCTTTATCCATTGTAGCAACTTGCTCTTAATGCCATACTGCCCCAATTTGTAAAGCAGTCTTCCAAGTGCAACAGTATCAAAAGCTTTCCTGAAATCCAAGTATATGATATGAAAATTATTTTTTGCATCCAATTCCTTTGTGACCACATCGTAGTATCCAATCAAATTTGTTTGACAAGGCTTTCCCTTAATAAACCCATGCTGTGTCTGAACTATTACTGTATTCTTTGACTGAGAATCATGTCAATTAATGTGAGTCATGTTTCAACTATAATAAATGATAAGCCACCTCAATTGATGGAGCGACCATCGCTTTGATTCTTCTAGTTTTGAGAACAGTCACTAGATTGCATATTGAATTTAAGCCCCTAGAGTCGATTGCGCATGTGTTTTCTCAGCTCATTTTTCGTTAGTCACAGTGAAAAGAGTGAAGTGGTTTTTTTTGTTCCCCCCCCTTCCTTTTTGTAGTCCCTAGGCACTGTGCCTAATGGGAAATCCGGCCCTGCCTTTGGCCTTTCCCCTCGACGTGGGCACCTGTATGTGGTGAGGGGACCTCCCAGTGACGCTGCTGGACTTCCAGACTAGCATCACTGGGATCCAACGCCCACAGCCCAGGTTCCAGGCTTACATCAATGGAATCCGGCGTGTTTGCCGTGCGCTGCGACCCGTGGAAATTTGGAAAGGGGGATCCTGGTGGTTGAGGGGCGCAGCTTCAATACACCACTTTGGCTCCTGCTTCGACAAGACGGGTGGTCCTGGAAGGCCCGGCTAGGATCAATCGGCTAGTAGGCTCGCCTGCGAGGGTCAACCGTGTCAATGCCACGCCCCTACCCTCATGGTCTGAGGGACAGGATTCAGGCTGGCGGCGGTGCGGGTATAGTGTCTGGGTAGCCCTGGCGTTCCACTCCCGAGCGCATTTATTGCATGCCGGGTAGTGAGCGTCCCTTTGGACTCCGTGGTGGGTGGGGAGCCTGGGCACTGAACCATATAAAAATCTCTATGAATCCTGATAAACTAAATTCTTCAGGGGCCCCAACCCGGTCCCTATCTGAAATCAGTGAAAAGGAGACAGATAGCATTATTGCTAAAAAGAGGCAGCGAACCGAATTACCATCAGGGCCTGTCCCAAGGTTTCTAATTATGCATTCCACCAATGAAACACCAATTGGTAAAATATCGCCCTTTTTTATTCAAAAAGGGTTAGACGGGTTAGCAGGTTCACCCAAATCAGTTAAGAGGCTTCGTTCTGGAGACCTTTTAATTGAAACTAAAAATGACAGGCAATCGGAACATCTACTCCGAACAACATCAATCGGAGGAATCCCTATAACAGTGACACCACACAGAACACTCAATTCATCGAGAGGTGTCATTTCGGAGTGGGACCTTATCGACGTAACCGAGGAGGAAATCTGCTCCGAATTAAAACCCCAGGGAGTTATTGCCGTCAAGAGAATTACTGCGCGAAGGGATGGAAAAATTGTGAAAACCAGGAGCGTTATCCTGACGTTTAACTCTCCTAAACCTCCTGACGAGATTAAAGCTGGATACATCAACTGTTCAGTGCGTCCATACGTTCCGAACCCTTTACGGTGTTTTAAATGCCAGAAGTATGGACATTCTCAAATGGCCTGCCGTGGAGTCCTTGCATGCGCTCGATGCGGTGCAAAGGACCACGAAACAACAGCATGTTCAGCCGCAAAACCCACCTGTATTAACTGTGAAGGCGAACACCCGGCCTACTCACGAGCATGCCAGAGGTGGAAAGAAGAAAAAGAAATTCAACGGCTGAAGGCAGAGCTAAATATATCATACCAGGAGGCAAGGAAATCGGTCAAATCCCTGAATATCAACAAACCTACCTACGCCCAGAAGGTAGCAGGGAGATGTTCCGTCGGAACTCAGACGGACATGACCATTCCTCCAAAGGAGTCTTTCACTCCCATTGTGCGGTATCTCTTAAGTTCTCAAAAACCTGCACAAAAGGACCAATCAGCTGCCACTCCTATATCGGTACCTCCTAATGCTCCACAAGCAATAAAGATAATTACGAAAGAAAAGAATAAGAAAGGGGAAGTCCCCCCCCTAGTACCCAAGAAAAGATGGATGTCGAGCAGAAGGAGGTACCCGAAGATTCAGTCTTGGAACTCTTTGCGGAGGAGGAAATGGACACGGGACAGCATCCATTCTTCCCCAAAAAAGACAAATCCAAGACTGATAAAAGTAAGCCCTCAGCACCTCGGAAGCCGCCTGATGGACCCACCAAGCCAAAATAATGGCTAAATTCCTACAATGGAATTGTCGTGGATTCCGGCGAAATATTGATGACATCAAGGCCCTCCTGCAAAAGCACGAGCCCGTTTGCTTTTGCTTGCAGGAGACATATCTAAAGGCAAATGATAATCCCACCATGCACAACATCACATTTTTTCGAAAGGATAGAATTGCAGATGGCCCTGTACATGGGGGAGTGGCTATCCTTGTGGGTAACCAGACCCCAGTGCAGCCCTTGCTAATTACAACCAGCATAGAGGCTGTTGCAATTTGCCTTTCAGTGGGATTTCTGTTAACTGTGTGCTCCATTTATTTGCCACCTGGGACTGACATCTCCCAGGCAGACCTTGATGATCTTCTTACGCAGCTGCCTACCCCTTTCTTACTTCTCGGGGATTTTAACGGACATAACACCCTGTGGGGTAGTGCTAACATCAACGGAAGGGGATGAGTCAGAGTGTATGCTCAATGACAATGACCTTTCCCTTCTAAATACTGGAACAAACACCTTCTTCCACATGCCTACCCGTACTTTTTCTGCCATTGATCTCTCTATCTGCTCCCCTTCTCTACTCCCTTCACTCATTTGGGAAGTGGAGGAGAATCCCTACGGAAGCGATCACTTCCCCGTGATAACCTTGTTACACAGTGGAAGACCATGTCTTCCTTTTAGGTTACCACGGTGGAAGATTGATCAGGCTGACTGGACTGCCTTCCAACATCAGGCAAATTTTGATCTTAGCACAGTCAGTCAAGAGCCTATCAATGATGCAGTTAAGTACATCACAGAAAATACTGTCCAAGCAGCTGCGAATGCTGTTCCAAAAATATCTGCCCGGTTTCCACCATTTCCCAAACCTTGGTGGAATTCACAATGCACAGCAGCAAAAAAAGGCTCAAAACAAAGCGTGGGGGATATTCCGCCGGTATCCTACCACGACCAACCTTATAGCCTTTAAACGTTCACGAGCCAAAGCACGGTATATCCGCCGTCAGAGTCAAAAGGAATCGTGGATCCATTTTACATCATCTATTAACCAGTCTACCAACTCTAAGGTAGTCTGGGATAAAATCCGGAAAATGAAGGGAAAATATACATCCCACCCTTCTTCAATCCTAGATTATAATGGATGCGCTATTGCAGATCCAACTGCAATAGCTAATTCTCTTGGGGAAACATTCTCTAACATCTCTGCAACATCTTATTCCCCAGAGTTCCTGGTCCTGAAACATAAACTGGAAAAACAAGCACTTAATTTTAAGACCAAGGGCCTCTATCCCTACAACAGGGCATTCACTATAGAGGAACTGAAAAGAGCCCTCACTCTTTCCAAAGCAAGTGCTGTTGGACCAGATGGCATCCATTATGAAATGATTAAACATCTTTCACCAAAATCTATGGATTGTCTGCTCCTTCTGTATAACAGGATCTTTACTGAAGGGCAGTTTCCGGACTCCTGGCGAAAGGCAATCGTTCTTGCCTTTCCTAAGCCAGGAAAGGATCCAAAAGTCACCACCAATTATCGTCCTATTGCTCTGACTAGCTGTCTGTGCAAAATCCTGGTGAGAATGGTCAATTCTCGTTTAATATGGTATTTAGAATCAAACGACCTTCTCTCCAGCATCCAGTGCGGCTTCCGAAGGAACCGGTCCACTTTGGACCATCTTATTAGATTGGAAGCATCCATCCGGGATGCTTTCCTAAAACGCGAACACTTGGTGTCGGTGTTCTTTGACATGGAGAAAGCGTATGACACAACTTGGAGATTTGGCATTTTAAAAGATTTACATAGCCTAGGCCTAGTTTTGAATAAAAAAAAGGGCATCTGCCCTTTTTTATTCAAAACTTTTTAGCCAATCGATCATTCCAAGTTCGTGTGGGATCCTCACTCTCTCGCTCCTTTAGCCAAGAGGAGGGAGTACCACAAGGATCAGTATTAAGTGTCACGCTTTTTGCCATAAAAATAAATTCCATCACGGAACAACTTCCTCCGACTGTAAACAGTGCCCTCTATGGTGATGACTTTAGCATTTTTTGTCAGTCATGCAACATGAGGGTTATTGAAAGACAACTGCAGAAAGCCATCGATAGTCTGAATTCCTGGGCACTTGCTAATGGCTTCAGGTTCTCGCCGGAGAAGACTGTTTGCGTACACTTTTGTCGCAAGCGTAATCTTCATCCTGAACCTGAATTAAGGCTCGGACAAAATGCTATTCCAGTAGCAGCGAACACAAAATTCTTGGGACTCGTATTCGATAAAAAACTCACCTTTTTGGAACATATTCGTCAACTCCGCACAAAGTGCACACGTGGGCTTAATATTCTTTGCTCGCTCTCCTCTACATCTTGGGGAGCAGACCGATGTACCCTTCTTCGGCTTTACTGTGCACTTGTGGGTTCCAAATTAGATTATGGGTCCCAGGTATATTCCTCAGCCAGAGACAGTGTCCTGCGGTGGCTGGACCCCGTCCATCATCAGGCCCTACGTATTGCTACTGGAGCATATCGCACATCTCCTGTCCAGAGCTTATACGTCGAAGCAAATGAACCACCGTTATCGCTTCGACGTAAGCAGTTGTATTTAAAGTACGCTTTAAAACTGAAATCCCTGCCAGACCATCCTGCGTGGCCATTCGTTTTTGAGCCACGATGGGAAAATTTATACAATACCCGTAAGACTGCCAATCGTCCTTTTGGTATTCGTCTCCAAGAGCTACTCAAAGAACTTAATATCAAGGTAGGCAAGGTTGCCCAAACATCAAAGCAACCCTTTCCACCCTGGCTTGCTCGTGTCCCAGCATGCGACTTGTCGCTTAGAAACTGGGGAAAGTCGGACACTCCATCATGTGTCTACCTGCAGCTTCATTCAGCACACCAAACTGAATATTCCGACTTCGCGCCAGTCTACACAGACGGTTCGAAGTCGGAATCATATGTGGGATCTGCTGCTGTCTTTACAGACAGCACTATATCAGAGCAGATTCCCTCTGAATGCAGCATATTTACTGCAGAGCTGCACGCTGTAGAGTTAGCCTTGGATCATATTAGTAAATGCCAATACCAACGGTTCATTTTATATTCTGACTCTCTTAGCATGTTACAGGCCTTAATATCTGTGAGATATAATCCTCATCCAGTTCTGTCTAGCATTCAGCAGAAGATTCACGTTCTCCATGAACGCGAATATGACATCCGCTTCTGCTGGATTCCCAGCCACATTGGGATTAGGGGAAATGATTTAGCATTAGCATTAGTAGAGGCATTTGATGCAAGAAAAGCAAGCTTATGCAGCATCAGCCAAAAAAAAAAAAAAAAAAAAAAAGTAACATAAATAAATAAAAATAACCACTTCCACTTCACCCCTCTGTTCGTTCGAAATACCTGTCCAGCTGAGCCTTAAGCTTATTTAGGCTATCAACTTCCACGACAAGGGATGGAAGTCTGTTCCACCCACCAACCACCCGCTGGCTAAAGGCAAATTTCCGCACATCTATCCTACATCTGTCTTTCCTCAATTTGAATTTATGCCCTCTCAGGTGATTATTCTGAGCGAGAGGAAGAATCCCATCAGCATTGAGCATGCTCAAGCCATTCAAGGCTTTGTACACCTCTATCAGATCACCTCGCTGGTGCCTAGTTTCCAGACACTGTAATTCGCAAAACTTAAGCCTTTCTTCGTAAGAGCACCCCTTTGTCCCATTCACCAATCTAGTTGCCCTTCTCTGTACTCGTTCCAGCAGCTCTACATCCTTCTTGAAATGAGGCCTCCAGGCCTGTATACAGTACTCTAGGTGTGGCCTGACCATTGCTTTATACAAGGGAATAATCACCTCCTTATCCCTGCTAGAAAAATTCCTATATATCATTGACAATACACCATGAGCTACTCTTGCAGCCCGTCTGCACTGCTCAGAGAACTTCATATCTGCCTGCACAACCACCCCCAGGTCCCTTTCATTCTCTACCACTGTCAGTGTAGTACCACAGAGTTGATACGTTGCTCTGGGGTTGCTGTTTCCCATATGTAGTACTTTACATTTGTCAATGTTAAACTTCATTTGCCACCTCGAAGCCCATCTGCTCAACCTTTCCAAATCCTGTTGCAGCAGCATAGTGTCAGTAGTGCCCTTGACAACCCTGCCAACCTTCGTATCGTCTGCAAACTTGGACATCAAGCCTGATATACCATCATCAATATCATTTATAAATACAGAAAACAATAAAGGACCCAATACTGAACCCTGAGGGACTCCACTAATAACATTAGTCCACGATGAGCAGTGTCCATTGATTACCACTCTCTGTCTTCTCCCCCTCAACCACCCCTTTATCCATAGCAGCAATTTGCCTCCAATTGCTGATTTGGCTGATGCCGCAGCCAAATCAGCAATTTCCAATAATAACCGTTGCCTGTATAGTCCCCTATACAGACTACAGGCAAATAGTACATCAAAAGGTACATTCCCAATGGCAGGATTCGTGGAATAGACAGACTGCGAATAAATTATATCGTATAAAGCCTGTAATTGAACCGTGGCAGTCTAGTCTGCGCAGGAATCGTAAGGAGGAAGTTGTTCTAGCTCGCCTCCGAATAGGACACAGTCATCTTACACATTCTTTTCTGCTGAGGGCAGATGACTGTCCTATGTGTGAGAACTGTGGCACCATTTTATCTATTCGTCACATTTTAATTGAATGCCCAGATTTTAGCAATATCTGTTGTACCGCTTTTAACCATCTGACTGAGCCATATACACTCAGTCAGATTTTATCTGACAATGACAATGTGTCTGCTGTTTTTAGCTTTTTAAATTCAATAAATATTTTTACTCGTATATAAAATTTTTACATTTTTCTTTTATATATTTGCTATATCTTTTGACATAGTGACCTAACTAATTAGGTCACTGAAAGTTTAAAATTTTTTACAAATGACCTGGTCTTGGCGCATTATAGCCTTAGTAGCTAATGCACCAATAAAACCAAAACCAAACCAAACCAAACAAGCCTTTGGCCTTTCACCTCAAACTCACACTAGTCTGCCATTCACAGAATTCTATTGTTTCAGAGTCTGGGGTTAAAAGTATATTACTAATCATTTGGAACAATTTTTCGGGATTGACTTAGTCTTCGTTTTGTTCCATCAGTTTAGACAATATTGCAGCAGAAATGGTTTAGTATTCAAGGCACTGTTGATTTTTGGCAGTGTTCCTGGACTTATTAGAGGATCTTTATCTGGAAATTATAATGTTTATTGTCTCCAAGTACTTACTGCCTGATTTTATTTTCTACCATTTTCAGTCAGTGGATTTAGACAGTTATAGTGGTACTACACGAGATGAATAATCAACCAAACCATTAAAACAGCCAACAAGGAAGGGCTTGTTGGCTGTTTTAATGGAAGGGCAAGGAACCTACTTTGAAGGAATTCTTGAAAGGTTATGACATCTGGAAAACAGTCAAGAATATCGAAGACTTTTACTGAGATAAAGAAATCAACTAAGAATGGTTGATTAAAGGTTGTGCCCAGAATTAGTTACACATTTAGAGTGTTTTGAGGAGACCTGAAGTTGGGACAAAATTGTCTAGCTTAAGAATCATTTGGATTTGAAAATCGGCACAAATGTGGATGAGCAGTGTGGATGGGCTGCCAGAGAAGGTCATGGAGTTTGGTCAATGATATATAGGAAATTTTACTAGCAGAGACAAGGAGGTAAGTAACCCTTTGTATAAGGCAATGGTCAGGCCTCATTTTAGGAAGAATGTATAGTTGCAAGAACGAGTACAGAGAAGGGCAACAAGATTGGTGAGAGAAACAAAGGGGTGTGCTTACAAAGAAAGGCTGGGGGACTAGGCACCTGCGAGGTGATCTGATCGAGGTGTATAAGGCCTTGAATGGTTTGAGCAGGCTCAATACTTCCGCTTGCTCAGATTAAGAACCTGAGGGGGCATAAATTCAAATTGAGAGAAAGACGATTGTAGAATAGATGTGCAAAAGTTTGCCTTTAGCCAGCAGGTAGTTGATTGCCGGAACAGACTTCCATTTGTTGTTTGGAAGTTGATAGATTAAATAAAAATAAGGCTGAACTAGACAAACATTTGGAGTGACTGGATGGGTGAAATGGGAAGGATTTTTTTTTTGGCTAGTGCTGTATAAGCTTGCTTTCTTGTGTCATATGCCTCAACTAATGCTAATTCTAATTTATGGCATTTTGTTCAGAGCCTATGTCCAATGAAGACTTAATATGGTGCAAGAGGGAAGTAAAACACCTGAAGACCAAGATGACAATGACATTGTTAGAAGTCCCACCCCAAGAGATTTTTGAATGTGAAGAACCTCAGTTGACTTACTTTGAGACGGTTTTAAACGTTTGGGAAGAACCTGGCCATAATGGAGAAAAGTTCAGTGTTCTACGGAGATGTTGAGAAACATATCGTGCTATAGATTTTTTAGTAAGAATAGAATGTGTTCAACTTTCTCTTTACCAACTTTTAAATTTTCTGATACCATAAGAGCAGTAGAAGAGCCTTCAGTGTCTAGGTTTGCATCATAGTGCCCTGAAAAATCCCCTACTCAATTCCCTAAAAAATAACCATTAGCAGTCCATCATCTAACTATTAATATGTATATTTTTCTGTTTAATAAATGTTGTCACCAGTGTGATGGGATGAGTCTTTTAATATTACAAGGTAGATTTAAGATTAATTTAATAAAATTTCAGATTAATTTTGCTGATTTTTATATTTCATGTCAAATATACTTTTTAAATGTTTGAAAACACTCTGTATACAATGAATGATACTTGGAATAAAAAGGCAAAAAAAATTATATCAAAATTTAGTATATTTCTCGGCTTTCTGGGAATGGAATCCATATAATAGCATGCAAGTCTATGAAAGGCAAGGACTGCCTATATATATTTTTAAATCTAAACCCTGACTTGACTCTTCCTGTATAATTTTTACTTTATTTTTAGGTTGGACTGGAGAACGTATATGCCTTATTGGAGATAGTGCAGGAGGAAACATAATGATGGCAACCACCATGAAAACTGTTGAATTGGGAATACGTCCTCCAGATGCCATATATTGTTTGTATACCCCCTTGCTACTGGATATGGTTCCCTCACCATCACGGCTCCTTACTGTATTGGATCCACTATTACCTTTGGGATTCATGTTAAGTTGTCTTGATGGTATGTATCTCAATTTGAATTGATAGATAAAGAAACTACCAATTCATATTCTATTGATATATAAAATGGTTGAATATACCTTGTCATAAGGACAGCATATTTAAAATTTCATCATTTCATGTTTTGTTCTAGTCTTTCAGTTTTCACAAGTATGAACCATGACTATGTGCATAAATGATTATTAGTCATATGTTGCCAGGAAACTCTAGGCTTTTGCTGTCTCAGTCAAAAAATAAATAAAATAAATAATAATCAGGGCTCGATAAATATGCTAACCTATGGTGAGGCGATATTACCAGCTGGTGAGTAGCTGCAGACTAAACAAAATAGAATGTTTTTATTAACTTTAATAATAAAATATTATAGACTTGTCTTGATTCATAGAAAAAACCATATCAAGTCTGATGTGGCTTCCATGAAATTTTTGGTAAAGGATTGCTGTAAAACTGGCCCCGAGTGTCAAGCGATATTAGTGACCACAGCGCCTTTCCAGAGTGATTATCTAGTACGCTTAACTGTAAATACGTTTCTCCTGAGTTTCGAAAGTCCGATAACTCCTGAATATTATAATTAAATAGATATATTCAGATATTATAACCTAGAAAGGAAAGCCATCTTTCTGTAATCCCTCTTTTACTTTTAGTTAATACTAACCCTTTTCTTCGCTTGGGTCACTAGGTGGCACCGCTCTTGCCTCCACGTGGGGGGGGGGGCTGGTAACCTGGGAGAAAAAGATAATCTCCCGGGGCCAAAAAGAGCATATCATGAGTAAGTCAAACTCAGACTTATCTGGGTTGCATCTGGCAGCCCAGATATCAAAAAAGAAAGATAGTTCCACAGCAGGAACTGCAAAGCGGCAAAAAACTGAGCCAGAGACCTATCCAATTCCAATCTATCTGATCATTCATTCAACTGGTGAGAATGCAGTTGGCAAACTTTCTCCATTTAGAGTTCAAAAGGAATTGGAAAGTAGAGCAGGATCTCCGAAATCCATAAAAAGACTCAGATCAGGAGATATTCTCATTGAGACATCTAATGCCAAACATTCTGAGCGACTTCTGAAAACTAATTTCTTTGCAGGACTCCCAGTAACTGTAACGCCCAGTAAAACAGAAAACACATTTCTGTTTTACTTAAGTTGATATCTATAATAGCAGTCCTTCCAGCTTCAACAGCATCCTGTGAAGGGGTTTTAGTATCATGAATTTAATTAAATCCAAGAGCAGATCCTTGCTACAGAGTTCTAATTTAGAGAACTTCTTGACAGAACCAATTAATGGACCAACAATTGATTTGATCCAACTAGAGTGTGTTATTGATAAGTGGTATATTTCAAGTAAAATGCATAATGTAAAGGGCCGTTCAAGTAGCAAGTATTAAAATTGTATGACATAAGTATTGGAGGAATTTAATATAATAAACTATATTATCAAAAACTAATGCTGTTATTACTGTTCTTCTTATTCTTATTAGGACTTTACGGCATTTAAAGAAAAAAAAAATTTGGGGTCAAGTTCCTTTTTTGTGTGGCAAGTAGGGTTTTGTATAATTTGTTAAGCCCTGATAATAATAATTAAGTAAAAATATAATGATAAATAATAAAACCAACTACCTAGTTGACTCCCTCCTCACATGGGAGTCAACTTGACATTGAATTCCTCTGAGCTGTTAGCCCCAGCTACCTATGGAGACAAGTTATTCCAGTAATTGGCAGCTCACTAGATAAAATAAAAATCTTCCTGCAATCCACTCAAAACCTCTTTTCTCATAATAACAACTAGAGAGCCAAAATTGGGTATTCACAAAAAAGAATGGAAATGTTGAAAAATTACATCCAACATGATAGCAGAGTTTTCCCTACACAAAAGCTCAAAAATACCGTGTTATGTAAGGTTTGCCACAATTATCTAACCGTGTTAGAGTGAAACAGCGTTGTTGAAGTACTGTGTTATATGGGGGTTGCCTGTATTTATAAAATAAAATCCATATCAAACAATCTTGTGTGGCCAGGTGTCTTTCTTCCACAATGGAACACATACAATTTCTCAGATGGGTAGCCATATGTATCTCTGTACATATGTCTTAAAAAGTGTTCAACTCAACACAACCTAATAATAAGCAGAATATCAGTCTTGCCAGAACTTCCACTCCCACTTAAGGAAAGGGTTTTTGCTTACAGTGATCTCAGACAGTTTTTAAATTCTGTACAGTGGGATCAACTGACGATGTTACCAACAGTAAATTCTAAGTGGGAAGCATTCAAGGAATTAATCGTGGAAGCTACTAAAAGTTTCATACCTATTAAGAAATATTGTTCAAGGTTTAGGCCTAAATGGTTCTCAATGAAACTCGTGACAGAGAAGAAAAATGCATGGGATGCTTACAAATTATCAAGCGACTCAGAAGCCTATTGCAGATATAAGCTAGTCTGTAATCAGGTCACAAAGGAGGTTAAGCAGGCCAAGGCAGATTACGAGAAATCTTTGGCAAAAGATGCTAAGAAAAACAGCAAGGATTTCTTTATTTATATAAACTCTAAAAGGAAGGGGATGAATCTGATTGGTCCACTTGATATTGATGGTTCATCTGTTTATGATCCTGCTCAGATAGCAAACAAACTGAATGAGTATTTTGCATCTACATTCACACATGAGGAGTTATTAAGGTCTGAAAATGGCAGAAGGTTATCAAATTGTAGCAGGGTGCTTAATGATTTTGTAATAACTGAGAGCAAAGTGGAGAAGAAATTGTTGAAGTTAAACATAAGAAAAGCACCTGGGGTGGATGGGATCTATCCAGTTATATTAAAGGAGGAAGCAAAGCAACTAAACAAACCCTTAGCCATAATTATGAGAGCATGCTTGGACTCAGGGGAGGTCCTCACAGACTGGAGATGTGCAAATGTATCCCCAATTCACAAAGGGAGATGGAAGGGTGACACGAGTAATTACAGACCAGTTAGTTTAACTTCTGTTCCGGGTAAAATAATGGAGTCACTGGTTAAAGATGCATTGCAGGATCATCTAGACAAGACTGCAACAATAATTCAGACACAGCATGGGTTTGTTAAGGGAAAGTCTTGTCTGACAAATTTGATAGGATATTATGATATGGTGGTTACAAAGGAACTAGATGCAAAAAATAATTTTGATATCATATATTTGGATTTGGTGGCGCTGGTGGCACCAGCTGTATGCTAGCTAAATTAGAGCACTCTTAAAAATTAATAAATAAAGAAGGTTTTCGGGAGTGTTGCTCAAAAAGAAGTTATATTTTAGATAAAATAAGTGTGGGTGAGTGATAGGTTAAGATTTGAGACCTAAACGTGGTTTTATTTTTCGGACTGAACTTTTTAAAATGGGTATCATTGTTATGTTCGGACATAGGAAATTTCAAGGTCATTAAATTTTTAAGGAACTATAATCAGTCACTGGGAATTCTTAGTAGAATAGTTGTGCTACATGATAGCTTTGATGTAGAAGTTTTCAGGATACCAAATTGTATTTAAAAATACTCACGTTTTGCTGAGTTATACATTATTGGTATTTTCAAGGTCACAGTAATTTTACCGAGTCAGCCATTTGGATGTTTCCAGGAGATAAAACTACAGCAGTGCCACCTGCTTGGTCAGTGGTGACTAGAAATTCGGCATAAATTGCGTAAAATTATGACATCACGAGGCAGCTTCATCACTGAATAAGAGCTACTCCATTTATATGGCTGCGGCAGGTTTAGTAGTTTAATTTGTTAAACTACTAAAGCACCGAAAGATATATGCTCCCAGAAGGGCCTTCCATGACGGAAAGGTTTCAGTGGAGACGTCAGACGAAACCCGTTTCAAAAGGTCCACACACGACCTTTTCAACTAAATTGTGATCCAAGAAAGCAACGGGAAACTACTTGGATTATCCTTCCCTTGAAAACTTCAATGATAGCAAGCAAAATAAACCACGGCCCCAAGTCTCGGCGTCCCTTGAATGGGACAGAGGTGCTAAGAATCTCCGAGCTTGCGTCGAAGAATTTTCTGAAACTAGCTACATGGAACGTTAGAAGCCTACTACAACCAGGAAAACTAGCCAATGCTTTACAAGAAATGGAACGCATTAACATCAACATACTTGGGCTAAGTGAAACCAAATGGCCTGGAACAAAGAAGTTTATATCAAACGACCACCACGTCTTCTGTTCCGGAGGAGAAGAGAACACCAAGCAGACGTACGGCGTCGCTTTCGTTGTCCACAAACAACTGGCCAACAAAGTCACCAGTTTCACCCCAATATCGGAACGAATCGCACTACTACAGCTAGCAGGCAACAAGATCAACCTGAATGTGCTCCAGGTCTACGCACCAACAGCGGACAAAGACGATCAAGAAATTGAATTGTTCTACGACAAGCTAAGCAACACTTTAAAGTCGCTGAAGAAACACGACATGAGGGTCATCCTCGGTGACTTTAATGTCAAAATCGGTCAAGGAAAGCTAGAAAACATAGTCGGAGAACATGGCTTGGGGACACGGAATGAACGAGGCGACAGACTCGTCCAGTTCTGCCAAGAAGAAAAATTTAGCATTGCCAACACTTGGTTCAAACTATCACCTCGACGACTATACACCTGGACCTCACCACAAGACTCTGACAACAATATCGTCAGGAACCAAATTGACTACATCTTAATCAACATCAGATATAAGTCAAGTGTCCTCAAGGCAAAAACTTACCCCGGAGCTGACATATCATCAGACCATAACCCAGTAATAGCAACACTACGTTT
This sequence comes from Mastigoproctus giganteus, assembly GCF_048544385.1. NCBI lineage: Eukaryota > Metazoa > Arthropoda > Arachnida > Uropygi > Thelyphonidae > Mastigoproctus > Mastigoproctus giganteus. Next base: position 19,693,472 of record NC_143588.1, on the reverse strand, counting down.
CAAATTACGAGCAGTCAAACGCATAAGCACAACAAAAAGAATCGACCTGGAGAAACTGAAGAACACCGCCAACAGACGACAAGTACAGCTTCATCTCAACACTACAATCCGATCGATCGAAGCAGTAACAACAGACGTGCAAGCATTCGGGCGTTCACTCAAACAGTGCATCAATGAAACAGCAGAAACCCTGCTAGGACATCAGGCGTCGAAAAAGAACAACGGTGGATGACCCAGCACATACTAGACCTAACGGATGAACGGAGAATATTCAAAAGCAACAACAACCGGGAAAAATACAAAGAAATACAACAAAAGATCAAACAGGAAATCCGGAAGGCGAAGGAAAAATGGATGGAAGATCAGTGTGCAGAAATCGAAGACCTAATCAAGAAAAATGACAACTATAACCTGCACAAGAAGCTTAAAGAAGCTGGAAACGTCTACAAACCGACTCCTATCCCAAGTTTATATACGGACAACAATCAACCTATACTAAGCAAACAAGCCAAACTCGACACCTGGAAGAGCTATATATACAATCTGTTCGGCACCAACAGAAAACCGGCAGAAACGCAACAACAAACACAGGAAGACAATCTCCACATATTAACATCTGAAGTGGAACATGCCATCCGAATAACAAAGCCAGGAAAGGCCTGTGGACCTGATCAGATTCATGTGGAACTGCTGAAACAACTAGACTACAGCAACATCCAACAACTAACGAAATGGTTCAATCAAATCTACAACAACAACGACATTCCATCCGAATGGCTCCAATCCATCTTTGTGGCCCTACCAAAAAAGGCTACCAGCCGGAAATGCGAAGACTTCAGGCTGATCAGTCTAATGAGCCAGGTGCTAAAAGTCTTCCTCAAGGTGATTCAGCAAAGGATAAGATGTAAGTGCGAAAGTGCACTAGGAAACACACAGTTCGGATTCTGCAGGGGACTAGGCACCAGAGAAGCAATTTTCTGTTTACAAATATTGCTACAAAGGTGCTATGAACATCAAAAAGACGTGTATATATGTTTTATTGACTACGAGAAAGCCTTCGATTCAGTAGACCACGACCACCTAATTGACCGACTGAGAAAACTTGGGCTTGAAAACAATGATATCAACTTTATTACAACTCTCTACTGGAATCAAACAGCCCGGCTTCGCTATGACAACGATCTGACAGACCCAATTCCAATAAAAAAAGGCGTCCGGCAAGGCTGTCCATTATCTCCCATTCTTTTTAACATCTATTCGGAAATGATCTTCGACCAAACACTGGCTGACAAGAACATCGGCATAAAAGTTAATGGACACTACATCAATAACTTAAGATATGCCGATGACACAGCACTAATAGCGGATTCAGAACAAGATTTACAGACCATCTTGAACGAAGTGGACATAGAAAGCCAAGCATGGGGGCTACGAATCAACAAAAAGAAAACAAAGGTGATGAAGGTCAGCAGAACTGCAAGCAAAATCACGATCCAACTAAACAACGAAAAATTAGAGCAAATACACCGCTTCAAGTATCTCGGAGTACTCATTGATGACCAGCTGAACCATGAGGCCGAAATCAAAAGCAGAATTGAACAAGCCAGGCAGGCATTCACCAAATGGAGAACCCTCCTCACCGACAGAAACTTGAACATCATGCTCAAATTACGCACATTGAAATGCTACATCTGGCCAATACTGCTCTACGGTGTAGAAACCTGGACTCTAACATCAGCCACTACAAAAAAGGTCCAGGCCTTCGAAATGTGGCTGTACCGAAGAATGCTGAAAATTCCGTGGACAGCCAAGATAACCAACGCACAGGTCCTGCAGGACATGCACACGGAACGGGACCTGCTCAAAACCATCATCAGCAGGAAATGCAAATACCTAGGTCACATCGCTAGGAACCAACAAAAATATCACCTACTACCACTCATCCTGGAGGGAAAGATCGAAGGCAAGAAATGCCCAGGCAGACCGAAAATGGCATGGCTAGATAACATCAACACCTGGCTTCACATGACAACAGCACAAATTCTACACGCAGCGCTAGACAGAGAACAATATCAAAACGAAGTTGCAAACGCCATTCGGCAGCATTAAAGAAGAAAGAAGAAGATATTTGGATTTCAGGAAAGCTTTTGAAACGGTTGTGCATGGAAGAGTATTGTACAAATTGGAGCAGAATGATATTAAGGGTAAGTTGCTACAATGGATAAAAGGATGGTTGAGTGGGAGAAGACAGAGGGTGGTAATTAATGGGTGCTGCTCTTCGTGGACTAATGTGGGGTCCCACAGGATTTGGTGTTGGGTCCTCTGTTGTTTTGTATATTTATCAATGATATTGATGAAGGTATATCAGGCTTAGTGTCGAAGTTTGTAGATGATACAAAGGTTGGCAGGGTTGTTAATGACATTATGGCAGATGTGCTAAGAAGTGGCAACTGAAGTTTAACCTTGACAAATGCAAGGTACTGCATATGGGTAGAAGTAACCTCTGAGAAACATACGAACTGTGTAGTACTACACTTAAGGTGGTAGAAATGAAAAAGACCTGGGAGTAATTGTGCAGTCAGATATGAAGTTTTCTGAGCAGTGCAAACAGGCTGCCAGGGCAGGTCATGGGGTTTTGTCAATGATATATAGGAATTTTGCTAGCAGGGAAAAGCAGGTGATTGTCCCTCTGTATAAGGCAATGGTCAGGTCACGCCTTGAGTACTGCATACAGGTCTGGAGGCCTCATTTTAGGAAGGATGTAGATTTACTTGAGCGTGTACAGAGAAGGGCAACAAGATTGGTGAGGGGAATGAAGGGATCCTCTTACCAAGAGAGGCTAAGTTCTGCAAATTGCAGTGGCTGGAGACTAGGCACCTGCACGGTGATCTGATTGAGGTGTACAAGGCCTTGAATGGGTTGAGCACGCTGAATTCTGATGGGATCCTTCCACTTGTTCAGATTACAACCTAAAGAGGCATAAATTCAAATTAAGAAAAGACAGATGTAGAATAGATGTGCAGAAATTTGCCTTTAGCCAGCGGGTGGTTAATTGCTGGAACAAACTTCCATCTGTCGTTGTGGAAGTTGATAGGTTAAACAAATTTAAGGAGGAACTGGACAGGCATTTGGAGGGAATGGTGTGATTTTTTTTTTTTGGCTGATGCTGCATAAGCTCATACACTTGCTTTCTTGCATCACATGCCACTTCTTCTACTACTACTTTGGCAGTGTCTACAGGTAATCAGTGAACCCCTATTCCAAACTTGGAGAACAGAGGCCATATCTGACAAATTATTAAAAGTTACATATAGGTCATTGCATCCAGTTTATAACCTTTTTGCCAATATATATGGATGGCTCTAAATATGGAGGTTGTGTAGAAGCAACAGTGATCTTTCCAGAGAAAACTGTGTCACAACTACCACAAGAATGCAGCATATTCACAGTAGAATTGTAGGCAATAAAACTAGCCATAGATCATATACACTCATAATCCAATTCTATGCAAATCTGAGCCTAACCCTATTCTTTAAACAAAACAAAACAAAGATACCCAACTGTTAAAGGGATAATCAGCAGCACAGCAGCTGACCAAGCCACAAAATCGACTTTGGCAAATGAAGACTTTAAAATACCATATACTAACTTTAATCCATTGATCCACAATTATCTGTATAATATAGTGGCAGACAAACTAAAAGAAAACTGTTCCAGATAAAACAGAAGTTAAATCTTTGAAATCCACTTTAAGATCAAAGATGCAGTTAGTAGTTGTGCTACCTAGACTCAGAAGGCCTAACATAGCCAAGCGGTCAGGAGCGAGAGTGCATAGCACGCGTTCCTTGTGTGGACCAGGGTTCAAGCCCATGACTACTAAATACGATAAATATTTGTAATGACAATGTATTGTAAACTCTACTGTCTTGGTTGTTGTGCCGGAGTATAAACAGATAATTTAATTTAATTGGTCACACATACCTAGTCTGGGCTGACAATCCATCTCAATGTAAAATTTGTAACATTACTCTAACAGTTAAATACATAAATAGATTGCCCAAATTTGAAAAGAAATCATAAAGTAACTTAATTCATTAATTAAGACACATGAACGACATTCTCTCAAAGAATCTTTACGGGACACAGATAACATACATGATTTTATTTAAATCTCTAAACACTACAACCATTCCGTAATTAATGTAACATGCACAAATTACTGTGCATACCCAAATAAAAACTGCCGTTTCAATTAAAAAAAACTTCAGTGTTTAATACATGTATTCATTTGTGAATACATAATGTATTCACAAATTAATACATTGGGCTGTGTTCAGGTAACTAAGGATAAGAACACTATAATGTACATTTGTATACTCACACTAATGCTAAAAGCATTGTAAATAAATTTGATGAATATGAAGTATTGATTCAGTTGTCAAATGCAGACATTGTAGGAATAGCAGAGATGTGGTGTCACTCGGACATAAATGATTCTGAATTTGAATTGGGGCATACAATGCGTACATGAAGGAAAGACAAGACAGGAGAAGTGGAGGGGTTATGCTCTTAGTTAAGAACATTAAATCTAAGGCAGTGCATCCAGTTGACTTGTATGATGAGTGCAATTTAAGTCAGTTTGGTGTGATATAAGCACTGGGAAAACAAAATTGAGAGTGGGAGTGTGTTATAGGCCTAATTACTGTGATGAGTATACCAAACACCTATATAGGATAAGTTTAACTATACAGGAAAATATAGTGAGCCAGCAAATCAGAATGTCTTGTGGGGGATTTTAACTCTCCAAATGTTGATTAGAATTTGTGGGTTGGTCACTCACATGCACTAGCAAGACTTTGTAGATATCTTGGATGAATGTTTTCTACAGCAACATGTTAGAGGCAACAAGTGGAAGCAGTATTCTTGATCTAGTTATCAGCAGTGATTTGTCATGCATTAAGAATCTGTATTTGTAAAATAATAAGAGGAGTTTACCTCAATATAGTATGTAGAACACTTCCGTATGATACTCTCCAGAAATTAAAACGAAAAAATTCAAAAAACGTACGTTAGAATAACAATTTGTAAAATAATAAGAGGAGTTGATATTAATATTTTACAAATATTAATATCAACTCCTCTTATTATTTTACAAATACAGATCACAGTGCAATAATGTGGAATTTGATGAGAGATGTAACTACTGTCAAGGGTAAAGGGAAACGGTTTTGCTCTCTTAGTGGTGACTACAGAGGTCTCAGACAGTTTTTAAATTGTGTGCAGTGGGAACAACTTATAAAGATACCAGTAGCAAATTCTAAATGGGAAGTAATGAAAAAACTTACTAGACATTTCATGCCAACAAAGAAATACTGTTCAAAGCTCAGACCTAAATGGATATCAGATTAACTATTTAGATATGTACAAAAGAAAAGTGCATGGGATGCATATAAATTAGTGTCATCAAGCCACAGAGGTGGTTAGGCAATCTAAGGCAGATTATTAGAAGTCTGACAAAGAAAAACAGCAAAGACTTTTGTACTTGTATTAACAGTAGAAGGAAGGGGTTAAATCACATTGGATCTCTTGATGTCTCTCATTAACTGTTGATGACTGTGCTCAGGTTGCAGACAAATTGAATAAGTATTTTGCATCTACATTCACAAATGAGGAATTCTTTAGGGAAGGTAATGCCAGAAGTTTATCAAACACTTAACAAGGAGCCTAAATGACTTGGATAACTGAAAGGAAAGTGGGGGAGAAAGTGTTGAGGATAAACATAAAAAGAAAAAAAAAAAAGGCGCCTGGAGCAGATGGAACCTATCCAATTATATTAATGGAGGCAGCCAAGGAGGTAAGCAAATCCTTAGCCATAATTATGAGAGCATCTTTGGATTCAGGGGAGGTCCCAATAGACTGTAGAATTGCGAATATATCCCCAATTCTTAAAGGTGATCAAAGGGCGACGTGTAAATACCGACCTGTTAGATTAATGTTCCAGGTGATATAATGGAATCGCTGTTTAAAGAAGTATTGTAGGATCTTTTGGACAGGCAGGCAATTATACTGCAATCACACAAGGGGCAGTCTTTTATAACCAATCTGATAGGTTACTATGATACAGTAACCAAGGAACTGGATGCAAAAAAAAATGATTTTGACACCATATACTTGGATGGCAGGAAGACTTTTGATACTTTTGCACATAAAAGACTGCTGTACAAACTGGAGCAATTTGGCATTAAGGACAAGTTATTTCTATGGATAAAGGGATGGTTAAGTGAAAGAAGGAAGGGTGGTTTTTATTAGTGGAGTTCCCCAGAGTTCAGTGTTGTGTCCGTTGATGTTTTCAGTATTTATCAGTGATATTGATGAAGGCATAATAGGCTTAATGTCTAAGTTTGCAGCTGATACAAAAGTTGGCAGGGTAGTGAATGACAGTCATCAGGGTGAGCTACTACAACAAGATTGTTGTATTTCAACAAGATTGTTGAAAATTAGGTTGATGGGCCGAGAAATGGCAGTTGAAGTATAACATTGACAAATGCAAGGTACTGCACATGGTTAGTAGTAATCCCAGTATAACTTATCAACTGTGTGCTACTGCACTCAGGGCAGTGGAGAATGAAAAAGCCCTGAGGGTAATTGTCATAGTCAGACATGAAATTCTCTGACAGTGCAGACATGCTGCCAGGACAGTGGCACCTCCATAGCCAGGTGGGCAGGAGCAACAGTGCGTAGCACACGCTTCTTGATTACACTGGGGTTCGAACCCGTGACCACCAAACACGGAGGATGCGGAAAGGTCAGGGAATGACCACAACATATCCCCAAAGCAATATGGCCTTAGTTGCTAATGCTCCTAAAAACCAATTAACAACAACAACAGCCAGGACAGCTCATGGAATTTTGTCAGTGCTAACAGAGATAAAAAAGGTGGTTATTTGCAGATGCAGATATGCAGCCATGGTTAGGCTGCATCTTGAGTACTGTATACAGGTCTGGAGGCCTCATTTTAAGAAGAATGGGGATGATGTAAAGCTGCTGGAACAGGTGCAGAGAAGGGCAACCAGATTGGCAAAGGGAACAAAAGGGTACTCTTATCTAGAAAGGCTTCAGTTCTGCAAATTGCAGTACCTGCAGACCAGGCAACTGCAGAGAGATCTAACTGAAATGTTTAAAGCATTGAATGGATTGAGTAAGATGAATGTTAATGTGAGTTTAAATGTGAGTGGCCATAAATTCAAGTTGACAAAGAATGGTTGCAGGATATATTGTACAGAAGTTTGCACTCAGCCAGCAGGTGATTGATTGTTGGAACACGCTTCCATCTGTTGTTGAGAAGTGGATGGTTTGAATAAATTCAAGGGAGAACCAAACAAATTCTTGCAGGGATTGGCATAGTATAGGATCGGTGAACTGTGATATTTTTTTTTTTTTTTTACCCCCTTTGGCTGATGGTATATAAGCTTGCTTTCTTGCATCATCTGCCATTACTGCTACTAGCATTAGCTTTACCATTAGCAAAGGCACATGATGCAAGAAAGCAAGCTTATATAGCATCAGCCAAAAAAAAAAAAAAAAAACACCCTTATTTCACCCATCCACTTGCTCCAAATGTTTGTCAAGTTTTGCCCTAAAGGCAAACTTCCGCACATCTATCCTACAACCGTCTTTCCTCAATTTGAATTTATGCCCTCTCAGGCGTTTATTCTGAGCAAGAGGAAGAATCCCATCCGTATTGAGCATGCTCAAACCATTCAAGGCTTTATACACCACAATCAGATCACTATACGGGTGCCTATTCACCAGACACTGTAATTTGCAAAACTTAAGCCTTTCTTTGTAAGAGCAACCCTTTGTTCCATTCACTAATCTTGTTGCACTTCTCTGTACTCGTTCCAACAGCTCTACATCCTTCTTAAAATGAGACCTCCAGACCTGTATATAGTACTCAAGGTGTGGCCTGACCATTGCCTTATACAAGGCCATAATCACCTCCTTATCCCTGCTAGAAAAATTCCTGTATATCATTGACAAGACACCATGAGCTACTCTTGCAGACCGTCTGCACTCTCAGAAAACTTCATATCTGCATGCACAATTACCCCCAGTCCTTTTCATTCTATCACTGTCAGTGTGGTACCACAGAGTTGATAAATTACTCTGAGATTACTGCTTCCTATATGCAGTACTTTACATTTGTTAATGTTAAACTTCATTTGCCACCTCTCAGCCCATCTGCTCAACTTTTCTAGATCCTGTTGCAGCAGTGTACTGTCATTAGTGTCATTAACAACCTGCCAACCTTCATATTGTCTGCAAACTTGGACATTAAGCTTGATATGCCATCATCAATATCATTTATAAATACAGAAAACAACAATGGACCCAACACTGAATCTTGAAGGACCCCACTAATAACATTAGTCCACGAAGAGCAGTGTCCATTGATTACCACTCTGTCTTCGCCTACTCAATCATCCCTTTATCCATAACAGCAATTTGCCTCCAATGCCACACTGCTCCAATTTGTGTAGCAGTCTTCCATGTGCAACAGTATCAAAGCTTTTCTAAAATATGTGATATCAAAGGTATTCTTTGCATCCAGTTCCTTTGTGACTACATCATGTATCCAATAAAATTAGTCAGACAGACTTTCCCTTAACAAAACCATGCTGTGTCCGAGCTATAACTGAAATCTTGTCTAGATGATCCTGCATTGCTTCTTTAGCCAGTGCCTCCATTAACTTCTCTGGAACAGAAGGTAAACTAACAGGTCTGTAATTACCTGTGTCTCCCTTTGATCCTGCTTTGTGGATTGGGGTCACATTTGTACATCTGCAGTCCACGGGTACCTCCCTTGGGTCCAGGGGGCTCTCATAATTATGGCTAAGGGCTTGCTTACTTCCTTTGCCACCTCCTTTAATATAACTGGATAGATTCCATCCACCCCAGGTGCCTTTCTTGTGTTTATCTTCAACAATTTCTCCACCACTTTACTCTCAGTTATTACAAGATTATCTAGCTTACTGCCAGAGTTGAATACACCTCTGGCATTCCCCTTTCTGAATAACTCATGTGTGAATGTTGATGCAAAATATTCATTTAGTTTGTTAGCTACCTGAGCAGGATCATCAACAGTTGAACCATCGATATCAAGTGGACCAATGTGATTCATCCCCTTCCTTCTAGAGTTTACATAAGTAAAGAACTCTTTGCTGTTTTTCTTTGCATCCTTTGCCAAAAATTTCTCGTAATCTGCCTTCGCCTGCCTAACCTCCTTTGTAACTTGGTTACAGATCAGTTTATCTATCATAGCCTTCCACGTCACCCATTAATTTATATGTATCCCATGCATTTTCTTCTCTGTCACATGTCTAATTAGTTCATCTGACATCCATTTAGGCCTAAGTCTTGAACAATGTTTTTTTGTTGGTATGAAAAGCCTAGTAGCTTCCAGGATTAATTCTTTGAATGCTTCCCATTTTGAATTTGCTGTTGGTAACATCATCAGTGGGTTCCACCGCATAGAATTTAAATACTGTCTCAGACCACCATAGTCATCCTTACGAAAGCAAAAACCCTTCCCTTTACCCTTGATGGTAGTTACCTCTTTGGGTAAATCCCACTTCAGCACACTGTGATCACTGCACCTAGTGGTTCCTTTATCTGCAGATTCTTGATGCATGAAGAATCACTGCTGATAATCAGATCAAGAGTATTACATCCTCTGGTTGCCTCCCGAAATTCTGCTGTAGAAAACAATCATCCAATAAATCCACAAAAGCCTTGCTAGTGTGTGAGTGACCAACCCACAAATTCCAGTCAATACCCAGGAAATTAAAATCCCCCATTATAAGACACTCTAATTTACTGGCCCACTATTTCTCTGCAGAATTGCTCATTATACTCATCAGATTCATTAGGCCTATAACACACACCTACTCTAATTTTTCCTTTCCCAGTGCTTATGTCACACCAAACAGACTCAACATTGCATTGTCCACCCACATCAATTGGATGCACTTCCTTAGATTTTATGTGTTTCTTAACTAACAGAATAACCCCTCCTCCCTTCCTATCCTTTCTGTACATATTGTACTCCCCAAATTCCAGTTCTGCACTGCTTATGTCTGTGTGACACCACATCTCTGATATCCCAACAATATCTGCCTTTGATGTCTTGACTACATTCCAAACTGAAACATCTGAGCACAGTGTTTATACTGAGGACTAGCATACCATGGCCAGAGAAGTCTTTGTGCCTAAATTGCCAATAAAATCCAAACCTTCTGCAGAATTAAATGGATTCCAGTGAAATAGTGACATCATCAGAACCCTGTAATAGTGTAAACAGTGCTTTTGCTTGCAGGAGACATACCTGAGGGCAAAATGAAAACCGTTCCTTGCATAGCATTATTATCATCTGTAAGATGGGATTGAGCTGCCCATGGAACAGTTTGCTGCCCTTATGGGTTAGCAACTGTTCACATATTTTTTAACCAGATGTTTGCAATCAGATAATCTTAATGAGAGTGTACAATACATAGAAAGAATTGCAAAAAGAGCTGTTGCATTTCACGGTGATGTCTTACATGCCTGATGTTTATTGTCATCTTCTGTTCATAATTTGTATCTTTTGAACATAATCTGCATCTGAATTATGCTAAACATGCAGTCATGTTGTTCAGAAATATAGTTCCCAATTGTGTAAATGCAAAAAAAACGGTTGTGAACAGAAGCAACAGATAGTGTTAGTGGAATTACTTGGATAGGGAAAGAAGTGGTAGCACTGAGAAATGGGATGTTTTGATTTCTATAGATGACAGTAATTAAAGTGATTCCAAGGTATATTTTCCATTGTGGTGACCTTTCACAATAAAAAAATTGTTCAGATCGAAAGCAACTTGCTATAAGTGGAAGATGATTGGAAGATGATTCTACAGGGTACAACGTTGAACATATTTTTACTAGTAACAGTATGGCTTTTGCTGCAATGACCAAACGAAAAGAAAAAAAAAAAAAAAAAAAAAAGGTAAATAAGAAACTACAAATTATGCACTTCCCTCCCTGTGTAGGCAACTATCTCTAGTTCACCTTTGAATTTCTTCAAACTGTCAGCCTTGCCTACCTGCAAAGGTAACTTAACTTGTTCCAGTAGTCAACAACTCACTTGCTAAAACTTACTACAATCTGGTCTAAATTCTTCCCCTATAATTTGAATTTATGGCCCAACATTCTGGAGTTCGTTATAACAGTGAAAATTCCACCTTTATTCATTTTACTGACCCATCCCAGAGCCGTATAAATCTCAGTTAGGTCCCCTCTAAGGTGCCTTATTGCCAAGCTCTGTAGCCCACATAATTCGAGTCTTTCCTCATACGGTTGCTCCTTTGCCAATCTCACCATGCGCAGGTGCCTCCGTAGCCAGGTGGGCAGGAGTGGCATTGCGTAGCACACGCTTCTTGATTAGACCAGGGTTTGAGCCCGTGATCACCAAATACGGAGGATGTGGAAAGGTCAGCTAATGACCACCGCATATCCCCGGAGCAATATGGCCTTAGTTGCTAATGTTCCTAAAAACCAAATAACAATAACAAACTCACCGTGCGAGTTGACGATCTGTGGACTCTTTGAGGAATATCAATGTCTTTTTTTAGATGAAGTCTCCATACTTGGACACAGTAATCCAAATGCAGTCTTACAATTGCCTTATACAATGGGATAATGATCTCCCTATCTCTATAGGATACTGTTTGATAAATCATTAATAGGACACCATGGGCTTTCCTGGCCACCTGTTTACACTACTCAGAAAACTTTGTGTCTGCACATATAACTCCCAGATCCCTCTCTTCCTCCAGTAATTTTTAATTCAATCCCACCAAGTATATAATTTATTTTGGGTTTGCTATTCCCCAAATGACCTTGAATTTTGCTACATTAAAACATAGCTGCCACCTTTCTGACTGACCATTCTTGAAGTCTGTTTGTCATCCTTGAAGGAGTGTGCTGCTTTGCACTGGCCATTAATGATTCTCCCAGTATTTATGCTGTCTGCAAGTTTTGATGACATGCCCTTTATTGTCACTTATGAAAATCAGAATCTGTGGTTCAAGAACCACAGATCTGTGGGGAACTCCACTTTTAACATTATACCAATTTTGATTGTCATCGATGGGTATTATACCAATACCCATTAATGACAACTCTTTGCCTCCTGCCCTGTAATCCATCTTAAAATCTTTATAGTAATTCCATGAGCAACCTGAAAGCATGTAGGAATCCTTTAACCTTCTGTTGCTAGTATGTTGTCTGATGAATGCCACTAAATCAGATCCTCATCCTCCCATGGAACTTTGTCTACCAATATTCTCTAACTGGTTATATAGTATTTTCTGCTTTCATTTCTATATAGATCCCAGGTTACCAAGCAATTGTGACTGAGTGATATCTCTGTGCTTTCAGTAAGATTTCCTAAAAGCGATTTATAGTTCTTTTAAGTTCCTGTAGTTAAGAAATCAATTTATTTAATAACAGCTTTTGTTACAAAAGTACTTGTACAGAGCAAAAAAGGAAAGCCACCTTTCTTTATTATTCATAGTTTTATTACTAACAACTATTACTTTTTGCTTGGTCACACCAAGCACTGCTCCTGCCTCTCCATGGCAGAGCCAGAAACCTTGGCAGAACAGCTAATCTGCCGGAGGCCAAAAGGAGCAAATATGGAGCACAATATGTTTCCGCCTCTAGAGCCGACAAGCTCTCAGCCAGACATAGATACTGAGCATAACACGTTACAACCCAAGAGGTTTAAAACCAATTCCTCGGCAACAGATTTTCCTGCATTTCGAATAATGCACTCGCTTGTAGGTCAGCCTCTCAGTGAACTGTCTCCCTTCCTTATCCAGAAACACCTGTAAAGTCTTGCAGAATCTCCTAAGACAGTTAGACTGCAATCAGGAGATCTATTAGTGGAAACTATAAACCACAGACATTCAGAGAATTTACTAAAACCTACAAATTTTGCAGGAATTCCAGTAAAAGTTTCTCCCATGCAACCCTAAACACATCTAAAAGTGTTATATCTAGCTGGGATCTATTAAATGTTACAGAGGAGGAGATAACTCAAGCTTCAGGAGCAAAATGTTATCACAGTTAAAAGAATCTAGATAAAAAAAGACAATACACTCATACCTACAAGGAATTTTCACCTTCAATACCTCAAACCTGCCCTCATCGATAAAAACAGGTTATCTTCTTTGCTGCATACGACCCTACATTCCCAATCCACTGAGATGCTATAAGTGCCAGAAGTATGGCCACTCTCAAACATCATGCAGAGGAAACCCAGTTTGTCCCAACTGTGGGTCCTCCAATCACACTCAAATTGTTCAGAAAAAGAAATGACCTGTCCCAACTGTAAAAGCAACCATCCTGCTTATTCTGGGATATGTGACAGATGGAAAACTAAAAAAAAAAAAAATTGGGGTGGGTTGTGTACAGGGACACAACCACAATCGTTTAAGTCATGAATCCATCTTTGTGTTATTAGAGGAAGGGTAAGATATAAATGAATAAAGTCTTGGTGGTTATAAGTGAAGTAATGGACATTGGCCCACTGCCATCTCTTTACAAATGCTTCAAAACGAACTGCGACAATAATATTGTCATTTCTTCTCATTTCATCGTTTAATGTTTCAAAGTTGTCACATTCCAAATCAATATCCATCGGTTCAGACTGTGGCGCACTAGAAGTATTCGTGCCAGCATTGACGCACCGGTTTTCTTACGCTCTCCATACAATCTGCATCGTTTGGCTTTAGTCAATTTGGGCTTTTCTGATTCCTTTTGAATTTCTCTTTCCAGTGATATACGTTTATTACATTTCTGTTCATATTTCCTTTGCAATTTTTTTGACATTATGAAAATTTTCTTCAACTCAGCACACTTATCGGCTTATAACTTTATAAATTTTATTTTATCGGTTATTATTACTAAATAATATTGTAGATCCTGTTATTTTCTACGAATCGACACCAATTTCAACGTCCTACACTTCACAATCCAAAGTTACACTGCCCAAATGCCGTGCACTGTCGCCATTTTCAGTGTTCATGTGCAAGCGCTACCCCTCACCGCTGCACACCCCCACTACCCACTATTTTAGATACAGACATAAACCCTCTATCCAACAAAATAAATTTAAATCATTAGATTATCATTTATCGTTTGAGATATAAGTGACAAATCTTGCCATTTTTTTTTGGTCGCTAGAGTTTTCGTAGAGACCCCCCCCCATACCAGACCATAAAGACGTATTCACATAAAAAAAAAATTGTTAAATATAAGGTTGAAAATAAAGTAAGCTTTCAAGAAGCAAGGAAATTAATTGCTCCCAGTAAGAGTATCAATCAGTGGCTACTCAAACTGATGTTACAGTCCCTTCAAATACTTCAATCTCCGACTGAGCTTGTACTGTTCTATCTCAGCAACAGTCCAATATCCTTAAGCAGTTGAATGAAGCAAGCAATACTACCCTTGCTGTATCAGTGACATCTCCTTCTCCTCCTCCAATCACTGCTACTACATCAAATAATTAAAGTTCGAATTTAAAAATTCAGCTTCCTCTAATAAATACTAGTAATGCTTTATATTTTACAATGGAATTGCAGAGGATTTTATAGCAACATTAATGATATTCACAACTTAATTAACCGCTATTATCCAGTTGGTTTCACTCTAGGAAACCTATGTAACTTCTCAAATTTCTACCACCATAAAGAACTATTCTTTAAAGACTCATTGACGAGATCGCAATGCATCGAATGCTGCCCATGGAATGGTCTGTTGTAGACCATTCCATGGGCAGTGACCATTTTCTAATTGTTTGTGATCTGCCTACTTAAACAACCACCCCTGAAGGAAATGGAAATTCTCTCAAGGCAACTGGATCAAATTTCAATCAGCTGTCAGCCTGGATGAGAAAATTATAAGAACACAGCCAATAGATGAAGCCACAGATTATATCACATCACACCTATTATCTGCAGCTAAATGCTCAATTCCATTTCGAATCCACTGTCCCGACAGCACCATAACTATTGATGGAATAAAGAATGCACAAAAGTAAATAAGCCAAAAAATAAATAATGGAATTTATTTCGTATTTACTTTTGCCCTTATTAACTGTAAGAAGGGCAAAAGCATGTCTCATTCAAAGATAGGCCAAAATGAATTCCTGGATTCTATTTGCTTCTGCTGTAAACAAAAACACTAAATCCAGGTTAATATGGAAGAAAATTAGCATTAACATTAGTAGAGGCATACGATGCAAGAAAGCAAGTTTATGCAGCATCAGCCAAAAAAAAAAATGCTCCGATTTCACCCCTCCGTTCATTCAAAATACCTGTCCAGCTCAACCTTAAATTTATTTAGGCTATCAACTTCCACAACAAAAGATGGAAGTCTGTTCCACCAATCAACTACCTGCTGGCTAAAGGAAAACTTCCACACATCTATCCTACAACTGCCTTTCCTCAATTTCAATTTATGCCCTGTCAAGTGCTTATTCTGAGCAAGAGAAAGAATCCCAACAGCATTGCGCATGCTCAAACCATTCAAGGCTTTATACACCTCGATTAGATCACCTCGCAGGTGCCTAGTCTCCAAACACTGTAATCTGCAAAACTTAAGCCTTTCTTCGTAAGAGCAACCCTTTGTTCCATTCACTAATCTTGTTGCCCTTCTTTGTACTCGTTCCAACAGCTCTACATCCTTCTTAAAATGAGGCCTCCAAACCTGTATACAGTACTCAAGGTGTGGCCTGACCATTGCCTTATACAAGGGGATAATCACCTTCCTGATATCCCTGAAGTATTCAATTGCTATCGTCTATTACAACAGAAAACTGTTGTAATCCACTTTTGCAATCACCATAAATCAGATCCCGAACTTCAGATGTCAAATGTTATCATTCCAACGACTAACAACATCAGATTCTTGGAATTAATCCTTGACGGGAAGTTAAATTTTTTTGACCACATTAAATTTGTGCCTGCTACCTGCCTAAAAAAGCAGAACGTACTAAGAGTTTTATCTGCTCTGTCTTGGGGAGCAGACCATACTTCTTTGCTTCTCTTGTGTACAGCTTTGATTAGATCCCATTTGGATTAGGGTGCTCCACTCTATGATTCTGCCTGAAGGAGCACACTACGCTGGATGGATCCTATACAGCACAGTGCATTACGGATTGCACTTGGCGCTTTCAGGACATCTCTGACCCATAGTCTATATATTGAAGCTCATAAGCCCCCTCTTTACCTTCACAAAAAACACTACTTCTTAAGTATGCAAACAAATACAAAGTTGCTGTCTGCATCCTGTTGAGTCATACCTCTACTATCCAACACTGCAAAATCTCTATAGAAATAATCCTAGTAAATTAAGATCAGCAGACCTGCTCCTTATTGAATTAACAAGTTGGAAAGTTCCTATTTCCAACAGACAACAAGTAATGAATTACTCTCAACCACCTTGGACCCACTATGCCAGTGTTTTAATGTGTGTCATTTCTTAGCTATAAATAATCCACCAATACAATAAAAAGAAGAAAATTGTTTCGTAAAAAAAAAAATAGTTTAACAAAAGTTAATTTTAACTTTTGTTAAACTACACCCTCATTTTTCTTTGTTTTGGCTGTGCTTGTTATTTTAAATCTTATGGATGCACTTCAGGATCTAATAATAATCGTAGTAAAGATTATGAATAGGTTTCAACTTTGCCAATAATTTCATATTAAATTACTGTCTTTAGAAGATGCTCAGCAATTATGCTACTCTGACGTATTATTTTTATACTGGGCACTATTTGAGATTTCAAAATGACTGCAGGCACTGAAAATTCACAAATTTTTCTTAGGTAACTCTTCACAGCTCCATAAGATGCCTCCATAGCCAGGTGGGCAGGAGCGGCAGTGCGTAGCACACGCTTCTTGATTAGACCGGGGTTCGACCCAGTGACCACCAAATATGGAGCATGCGGAAAGGTCAGGGAATGAGGAGCAATATGGCCTTAGTTGCTAATGCTCCTAAAATCCAAATAAATAAATAAATAATAATACAGCTCCATGAGAAATTCTGAAGTTTGGAAATTGTGGATATATTTGAATAAGATAAACTTTCATACCCTTTTTTTTTTTTCTTTAAAAGAACAGTTTTAGGTTTTAAGCACACATTTGGTGCATATAAATGCATTCCTTTCTCCCCTTACATTTAAACTTGATTATTAACTCTAATATGTTTCTAGTTTTTTGCTTTATAACATGCATATTCTCTATTTTAATTTCTCTAGAGTTTGAGTTAGAGTACTGTGAAGATTTTAATTTACATTTTTTGATATTTCAGCATATGTTGGTAATTATGATACCAAAGAAAATGAATACACATCTGAAGAGCTGGAAGAGAAAGCAAACATAGAAAAAAGGCGATCAACTATTTCAGACATATTAGATAGTAGTGTGCTGATTTTGAAAGAACTTGAGAATTTAGAGATAGAAGATAATATAGAACCAATTGATTCATCAGAATCATATGCTACCCTACCAGTTAGTGAAAATTTAAGTGATGCTCATTCTGAAACTGGTGATTATGTAAAAATCAATAGCTCAGGAGAGCAAGTGAAAGATTTGACAGAAGTTTCCAATGAATATGTGTCAAACTTTTTGAATAAATATGTGCCATTTCCTCAAAAGTATGAAGCCATGATTTCAGAACTAACAGATAAAGATGAAAACATTTTCCTTGACTTTCCACTTGATTTATCATTTGATTTACAAAGGAAATTTTGTCGAACTTCACAAAGATATGTCCGGAGTGTAAAAGATGTAATAACTCATAATTGCATCTATAAGTATTTATGTCCCTTCTTTATATCGGAACCAGAAAAAACATTTGAAAGTTTAAAACAACTACCAGTTCAAGAAACATCACAAACTTTAGCCAAAAAATTTCAGAATATTAAAATTAATAGCAGAAGTCCTTATTTATCACCTTACTTGGCTTCAGATCAGCTGCTGAAGAAAATGCCACCTGTATACATCTTGGTATGTATTTCATATTTATTGCCTTATTTTGATCTCTGTGTGTTAAAATAAATGTGTATATATATAACCTTGGTTGTTATGTGAAGTTCTGGTTCATGTTTAAACAGATACTTATGAACTGTCTGTCTTTTTTTAATGTTTAACTAGGGAGCTTTGTCCCCTGCTTGCATTGCTCGCCCACCGCTGCACATGCTTTTTTTACGTAAAATGTAGAGACATACAGAGTAAGTCAAATCTTTTCTACGTAAAAGACTTACCTGTCGAAACACACTGGTCGATATCTAATCAGGAAATGACCTATGTAATTATTTACCTGTGCATTTGTAGTGCGTGGCATTCTCAAGGTCGAATAAATATCAACTCTAGCACGGTGTACACCATCCACACGGCAAGCAAAACAGTGGAAAGCAGTGATTGACAAGTTGTGACTCCCATATTTTGAGAAACGGACAGGAGCAAAGCAGTGATTGGCAGATGCCACTGCTTCCCCATCCACTGTCCTCCTAGCTTGATATGCCTAGGGTGTTTCCCCCCACATTTGCCGCTGTTTTTAATTGGCAACTCGTTTTCCCATTTTAAAACAGCGGGATTGAGGGATAAACACCCTACCTAAGATAAAACCCTCCTCCTCCTCGATGACACAAAACAATCAGAAAAGAGCCTTCACCTGTCAATTATCGCAGTCTTCCTTGCTTTCATCAAAGTATCTGCCAGTGTATACTATACCGGACTTCAGCCAATATCATTATGTACTGGTACTTCCCGACTTTACGAGTTAATTTGTTCCTAGCACACACTCGTAAAGAGAGAATTTATTTCCCATAGACATAATGTTAATACCTTATCAACAATGAAATTAGTTAGCTAATTAGTTTGTTTAAACAATGATTGATTTATCCAAAGAAATGAAAAAATAGCCTGTAAAATCAAGCAAAATTATAATAGAGAAATTATTTATGACTTACAAATGTTAAAGAATGTTTATTCTTCATCATCATCATTGACTAAATGCACACTTGTTGATCACTCATTATTGGCTCGGCACTCATTGGTTTGTTGCCCAAGGAGTCGTCGTCTTCAGAAATGCTTCAAGAGGTATTTATTTCCAAGATAATCTTCTCTTTTCTTTATAAATTTCAATAGCATGCATAAGCATTTTTTTAACAGAACGCACAAATTTAAACTAACATGATTTGTGCGGCGTAACAAGTTTACAAAGCTTAACAAAAACAAAAAAAAGGAACAAAGAGAAGATTCTGAAATTTTAGTAAAGTTTAGTAAAGGGAAACACATTTTACCATAATAATGTAAAAAACCACACAATTCCAGCTATTGGTATTTTCGCAAATGCAATAACATCGAGTTTACTGCCTGTTTATAATTGCTTGCAGGAACAGAAAAGCCCAATAAACTGAAAAGTGCAAATTGTTTTTATTGTTCTATGGTCGTGACCTTCGGAAATGTGCTTTGCAAAAATATCACAAAGCCTTTCAAAATTGATTCTTATAACAGAATATATGATAATGATGAAAGGGTAGTGCATTTTAATGATTTGAATTGGTAAGTAATACAATTTACACTATAAAAACGACCTTTTAGAGAGTTATACAGCGAAAATTTCAACTTCTGAGGTCATGAAACGAATTACTAAAAAACAATGTGTTATTGGGTTCACATTATGGTGTCTCTGGAATGAATTAATATCGTAAAGTGGGGTACACTGTATTGTATAGCTACGGGAGCGTGGTTTGAAATGCAATATTTATGAATGTTTAACATTCATTTTTGCAATTAATGTTTATATTTTTGATTTTGTTGATACTTGAAAAAAAAAAAACCCTTGTAAAGCGGGAACTGCCTATAATTATTTACCTGCATTTACATGGTCACTTAGGAAAAGGCCTTTTGCTTCGTGTTCCATAATACATGAGGAATATTGTTGCATCCGAAAGAACAAGACTAAAATATTTACAAAATACTAAACTACAGTATTTACAAATATAGAATATTCTTTAATATACAAAAAAACATTACAATGGAACATCAAATGTTAGACAGTGAATCACATGTTTGTTTGTTATTTGGGTTTTAGGAGCATTAGCAACTAAGGCCATATTGCTCCGGGGATATGCGGTGGTCATTCTCTGACCTTTCTACATCCTCCGTATTTGGTGGTGACGGGCTCAAACCCCGGTCTAATCAAGAAGCGTGTGCTACGCACTGCTGCTCCTTTCCACCTGGCTACGGAGGTGCCTGATCACATGCACAAGGTTGGTGAACATTATGAAGGCAGTTGTCAATAATTAAATGCATTTGTAGTGACGTAATTGCCTCGACCTCTTCTCCCATTGGCTCAAATAAATATCACTAGGTGGAGAACTTTTTTGATGTATAGATAGATTATTTTAATCATTAAATTATTCATATTTCTATAAGTATTTTTCTGTAATAATCCCTATTTTTTTAAATAACAAATTTGAAAACTTTTATGTTTACTTTATTTCAATATCTTTGGTCCTTGAGGCTGTCATGGACATTCTCTTGGGTATGCTAAGCTGGCCTTGTTACCTGGGAATCTAAAATGCTGATGGAACTGATATTCCAGTGATGCCCTAGTCAGGTGGACCTAATTTCGGCTAAGTCCAGAATATCTGTGACAGCCAGATTCTCTGCTTGCAACTTTACAGTGGTAGGACTCTTTGTAATCCTGGGTATAACGCCATGTGGAAATCTTGAAATACAGCACCTAGTACACTAGGGATTGGTCACACAGGTGTGAATCAATGTAAGCAATGATAGAGGTGTGGTGCCTACACCACACAGAGGAATGCAGCCCCTATGTGTTACCAGGCAATACTAGGTGGTAGATGACTCATCAACTGGTGCAATAACAACACTGCTTATTGGAGGCTTGAAGTGGTGGAACTTATATTTAGTCTCCAGAGCAAAGCTCTGGCACATCCTCCTCCATCAATTCCATCATGCAGTATAATTGATGTATTTTGAGGTTATGATAGACATCATGGTGAAATCCAATCTTCCCTACATTTCAAGGGTACAACTTAAAACCTTAAAACAAGGTTCGCAGGCCGGCTTCTAAACAGCCCACCAGACTGAACCTATTGGTAACTCTCCCTCTAGGATGCTTACGGTTCAGCTAGTGTATGATCTTGCTGCCAATACTTTGCTAGATAGTATGTGTTTTTAAGACAATGTTATGTCAAGGAGATGGGTATATTCTTACCATGTTAAATTAATATGTATGAGAGCAACAAGGCTCAATATGTTCTACTCTATTATAATTAACATAGTTTAATTGATAATAGAGTAACCCCCACATAGTTTATCTAAGAAACAGCTTGTAGTGGACGTTGAATATAGTCTTCGCGACATACCACAGGAAGATACAATCATCCAACAAATAAACCAAGTTGTTAATAATTCAAAAATTCCACACCTTCCTAAATTAAGTAAAAAGGAACATTTGGTGCTATATAACCTTAAAAAAATCATTGTATTGTCATACAATGAGCGAAGAAAGGCGATACTGTCTTTATAATTGGATAAGCAAGATTACATTAATAAATTAACTGCCATAATTTCACATCAAAACTTGATTAAGTACGTTGCCCCTATCCCATTTCAGACTTGGTCTTTCATACACATGTGCCAAGAAAGCAACTAATCTCTCACTTTTAAATTCTCTCACACATTTCGCATTGCACTACCCTGTGATCATGACTGTTCTTGAAACGTTTTGTCCCCTTCAAGGTAGTATTATAATTACATCATATTTGTCTTCATTTTTATTTATGATGCTAATCCTTCTTTCACTTTTAAGTACTAGTTGATGATTTAATGTATTTTGGGGTCAGGTTTGGAGCTCTAAAACTCTTGATACTGAATATGTTTGATCATTGATTTTCCTTCGGATGTAAGGATACTTTTAAGTAATTTTACTCATTTCATTTGGATAACAGAGTGTCAACATTGAAGTGTTCTACATATAATTATTGAGGTTATTATTATTATTATTATTAGCTACATGGTGCAAGGAAGCCTGAGGCTTATGCTGCACCAGCCAAAAAAAAATTCCCGAGTTACCCTGAGAGAGAGAGAGAGAGAGAGAGAGAGAGAGAGAGAGAGAGAGAAAGGAATCGCCAAGAAAGAGAAGAATGATGGTAATCTTCTTATTCATTTGTTAATTCTGTGTACACCATATCCAAAAATTTCACGATTTCATACAGCATGTCCCCCCCACCACCTTTTCTTACTACTGAATACACGATGAATTGTAAAACTAATAGAACAAACTTATCTGCAAAAAGATCTAAACTTCCCAAACACTTCCTCATTCATTTCAGAAATATTTGTGGTCTCAGTTCTAATCTCAGTGATGTCCATTTCCCTGCAGTTTGCCAAACTTTCTTAAATTGAAAGGGAGCAAGAATATTTGCTGATACTATTTAGGCAATGTCAGAAAACTGCTAGCTTGAGGGGATACACAGAATAATAGATTAACAGTATTTGCACTGTTGGAATGAGCATCAGCCTGGAAATCAAGGTGCTGTGGATTTCAGGGAGTGCTGGGAGTCATCGCAGAACAAGTAAATACATGGGCTGGTTAGGGTAGTTAAGAATACAATCGGGTGCATATATACTTGTATGTACACCGAATGCTAGCAGTTTAGTAAATAAATATGATGACTTTGGGTGTGCGTCAAAACATCAAAGGCAGATATTGTTGGGATATCAGAGACATGGTGTTACACAGACATAAGGAATGCAGAATTGTAATTTGGGGAGTACAATGCGTACAGAAAGGATAGGAAGAGAGGAGGGGGTTATGCTATTAGTTAAGAAACACGTAAAATCTAAGAAAGTGCATCCAGTTGACATGGGTGGACAGTTAAATGTTCAGTCAGCTTGGTGTGACATAAGCACTGCTAAAGCAAAATTGAGAATAGGAGTGTGTTATCAGATTGTCTTACAACAGGGAATTTTAACTTCCCAGATATTGACTGGAACTTGTGGGTTGGTCACTCGCACACTAGCAAGACTTTTATGGTTGTATTGGATGATTGGGTTCTACAGCACAATCAGAGGGAGTAATACTCTTGATCTTATTATCAGCAGTGATTATTCATACATTAAGAATTTACAGATAAAGGAACCACTAGGTGATAGTGATCACAGTGCACTGATGTGGGATTTATTTAAAGATTTAACTACCATCAGGGTAAAAGTGAAGGATTTTTGCTTTCGTTAAAGGTGACCATGGTGGTCTCAGACAGTTTTTTTTAATTCTATACAGTGGAACCAACTGATGAAAACTGAAGCAAATTCTAAATGGGAAGTATTCAAAGAATTAATCTTGGAAGCTACTAGGTTTTTCATACTAACTAAGAAATATTGTTCAAAGTTTAGGCCTAAATGGATGTCAGATGAACTAATTGGACATGTGGCAGAGAAGAAAAATGCATGGGATGCGTATAAATTATTAGGCGACACAGAAGCCTATGATAGATATAAGCTAGTCTATAATCAAGTCACAAAGGAGGTTAGGCAAGCAATTGCAGATTATCAGAAATCTTTGGCAAAGGTGCAAAGAAAAACAGCAAAGACTTCTTTACTTATATAAACTCTAAAAGGAAGGGGATGAATTAGATTGGTCCGCTTAATATTGATGGTTTGAGGAGTCTGTAGGTTATCCTGCTCAGATATCTGCCAAATGTGAGGATGGTCTGTAGGTTATCCTGCTCAGATATCTGCCAAACTGAATGAGTATTTTGCATCTACATTCACACATGAGGAATTCTATAGGGAAGTGAGGACAGAAGCTTATTAAACTATAACAGGGATCTAAATGATTTTGTAGTAACTGAGAACAAAGTGGAGGAGAAATTATTGAAGTTAAACATAAGAAAGGCAGCTGGGGTTGATGAGATCTATCCAGTTATATTAAAGGATGCAGCAAAGCAAGTGAGCAAACCATTAGCCATAATTATGAGAGCATCGTTTGACACAGGGGATGTCCCCACGGATTGGATATGTGCATATGCATCTCCAATTCACAAAGGGGATCAAAGGGTGACACAAGTAATTACAGACCTGTTTGTTTAACTTCTGTTCTGGGAAAATAATGGTGTCAGTGGTTAAAAGAAGCATTGCAGGATCATCTAGACAAGACTTCAGTTATAGTATAAACACAGCATGGGTTTGTTAAGGGGAAGTCCTGTCTGACCAGTTTGATTGGATACTATGATGTGATCACAAAGGAACTGGATGTAAAAAATAATTTTGATTTTATATACTTGGATTTCAGGAAAGCTTTTGATACTGTTGCACATGGAAGACTATTGTGCGCAAATTGGAGCATCTGGCAATAAGGGCAAGTTTCTACAATGGATAAATGGATGGTTGAGTGGAAGAAGAGAGTGATAATCAATGGACACTATTCTGGTGAGTATGGGCTTGGCACACCCACAGTCCTGAGTTGGATATCATCATTCTTCTCTTTCTTGGTGACTCCTTTACTTCTCTCTCTCTCTCTCTCTCTCTCTCTCTCTCTCTCTCTCTCCCTCCCTCTCTCTCTCTCGCTCTCGCTCGCTCGCTCTCACTCTCAGGGTAGCTCGAGAATTTTTTTGGCTGGTGCAGCATAAGCTTAGGGATTTCTTGCACCATATGGCTAATAATAATGTTATTAGTGGAGTCCCCCAGGGTTTGGGCCCATTGTTGTTTTGTATTTTTATCAATTATATTGACAAAGGTATTAATATACCTTCGTCAATATCAACAATAAGTGAACTTCAACACCAAGCTATCAGGCTTAGTGTAAGTTTGCAAATGATACAAAGGTTGGCAGGGTTATTAATGACCATAATGACAATATGCTGCTGCAACGTATCTAGAAAAGTTGGGCAGATGAGCTGAGAAGTGGCAACTGAAGTTTAACATTGACAAATGTAAAGTACTGCCTATGCGTAGCAGTAACCCCAGAGAAATGTACCAACTGTGTGGTGTTACATTCAGTGTAGTAGAGAATCCTGGGGTTAATTGTGCAGATATGAAATTTCTGAACAGTACAGACAGGAATTTTGCTAGCAGAGATAAGGAGGTGATTATCCCCTTGTAGAAGGCAATGGTCAGGCCACACCTTGAGTACTGCGTACAGGTCTGGAAGCCCAATTTTGGGAAGGATGTAGAATTTACTAGAATGAGTACAGAGAAGGGCAACAAGACTGGTGAGGGGAACAAATGGCTTAACTTCTGCAAATTGCAGCATCTGGAGTAGGGTGACCAAGCGTCCCAAATTTTGCGGGACATCCCAATTTTCGGCTCTCTATAGAAGCTTCCCAAAGAACCCTAGACAGGATGCCATTTATCTCGATTTATCACATAACATAAAATAAATAATATATAATATAATAATAGATAGTACTGAAATTCATTAACTAGCATAACGTGAATGTGTATAGAAAGTTTAAATAAAATAAGTCAGTTTAGTCGTGTGCGTAACAGCGTAAGGTAGAAACGTGCAAACATTTCTGAATATAGTGATCATGCATAATTATTTGGAAGTTATTTATTTGTTTTATTGTTATCGTAAAATTTAAAAATATATTGTTCTGATTTAATTAATTATTTATTTCATTTGAAAGAAACATGTCTGACAGTGATAAAGATAAAAAATATACCTATATATGTATAATAACCAAGAAGGGACATGTACATACATTAGTATTACAAGGTATTTTGTAATCTGATGTACCAATAAAAAAAATCCTTTTTTTTTTTGTTGTCGTGTCCTGATTTTTTAAGGTCGATATCCTGAAATTGGCTGATCGTGAGAAGTCTGGAGACTCTGCACCTGTGAGAAGATCTGATTGAGGTGTATAAGGCCTTTAATGGGTTGAGCGGGCTCAGTGCTAATGAGATTTTTCCTTTTGCTTAGATTACAAACCTGTGGGGACCTAAATAGATTGTGCGGAAAATTGTTTTTAGCCAGTGGGTAGTTGATTGCCAAAACAAACTTCCATCTGTAGAAGTTGATAGTGTAAATAAATTTCAGGAAAAAGTAGACAAAATTTTGGAGCAAATGGGATGGGTGATATGGGAAGGTTTTTTTTTTTTTTTTTTGCTGATACTGTATAAGCTTGCTTTCTTGCATCTGGGACACAGTAATCCCAAAATAACTTGTACACTTGGTGGAATTGAACTAAAGCCAGTAGTGGAAGAAAGGGACTTGGGTGTTACGATATGGTCAGACATGAAGTTCTCTGAGCATTATAGACAGGTTACTAGGAAAACCCATGATATCCTATCGATGATTTATCGAACATTTGCTAGTAGAGATAAGGACATCATAATCCCATTGTATAAGGCTATTGTAAAACCACACTTGGAATGCCGTGTTCAAGTATGGAGACCGCACAAGAAAGACATTGAGCTTCTTGAAAGGGTCCAAAAGGGTAACTTGCGTGGTGAGATTGGCAAAAGCAGCTTCCATATGAGGAAAGACTGAATATGTTGCTTGCACGTCTTGGAAACTAAGCACCTTAGAGGAGACTTGATTGAGGTGTTTAAGGGTCTGTGAGGCAAAAGTAAAATGAATGAGTACAAAACTTTCACCGTTTCACTTTCACTAAGCACCTTAGAGGAGACTTGATTGAGGTGTTTAAGGGTCTGTGAGGCAAAAGTAAAATGAATGAGTACAAAACTTTCACCGTTATAAATGATTCTAAAACTAAGGACCATAAATTCAAGTTATGTGAGGAGATGTTTAGACTGCATTGCAGGAAGTTTTATTTTAGCCAGCAAGCTATAAATTACTGGAATAAGTTTTACATGGGTGTTAGAGGCTGACAGTTTGGGGAAATTCAAAGGTCATCTGCAGGAGGAGGGAAATGCACAGGTTGTTTATTTCCTGTTCTTTCATTAATTATTTTTTTAAAACTATTTTGTTTCTCTTTTTTTTTTTTTTTTTTTGACTAAGCCATAAGCTTCCTTGCACCATTATTGGCAATTACTAATACTAATACTGGAGGTGGCAAAACAGGTGTAAACCAACGTAAGCAGGGGTTGAAGTAGATGATTCTCATTAACTGATGCAATACCACCACTTTGCTTATTGAAGGCTTGAAGTGGTGGAACCCACATTCAATCTAAAGCAAAGCTCCGGTAACTCCCATCTTTTTCACCATACGGTATGATTGATGTATTTTGAGGTTACGATGGACATCCTGCCAAGATCCAATCTTCTTTACATTTCAAGGGTATGGCTCTAAAACAGTGTTTGCAGGTCAGCCACTAGATAGTTTGCCAGACCAAACTCTATAGGAGATAGCTCTGTTAGTAACTCTCTGAAAAGCTTTTGGATCAGTTAGTGTATAACTCGCTGCCTCTGCTTTCCCAGATACTGGCTGGAGAGAGTCTGAGTGGTGTGTATGTGGGGGGGGATTTGTCAAGGCCACGTTACATTAAGGAGCTGGATACATTCTTGTCTTGTGCCATGTCCAAGAATTTTAGTCCTTAACACAGCATGTTCCACCTTTTTTTTACTACTGAATACATCATGAATTGTCAAACTAATAGAACAGAGTTATCTGTAAAAAGATCTAAACCTCCCAAATGCTTCCTCGTTCATTTCACAAATATACATGGTCTCAGTTCCAATCTCAATGGTGTCCACATTCACTTACAGTCTGCCAAACCTCATGTATTTTTTCGAACAGAATCTCAGTTATTGGTTCATTCAACCACTGCTCGTCTTAGTTTGCTTAATTGTATGATTCTTTACGTTTCAAAAGTGGACATATGCACAAGTATGTGCATATGTCCTTCTTTGCTTAAAATCCCTCTACAACATTCTGTCAAAATCATCTGTTGCCTCTATTATTTTCCCAAGTCCACTAATAACTTGGAACTCTTTAATACTTGACTTTCTCCCTCTAACTTTCCTAACAGTGAGGTAATTTTGCTTTGTGATTTTAATGTTCACAACTCCATCTGACTTCCTTTTTCTAGTCACACGGATTCAGCTGGTCAAGATGCTTAGACTTTTGCAATTACCAATGACCTTGGACAGATTGTTCATTTACCTATCAGAATATCAAACAATCCATACCACACAGCCAGCATGCTGGATCTTTTTTCTAATGAACAACCCTTCCAATTACACTGTCAAGGTAAGTGGTCCTCTAGATACCTCAGATCATAACTCTGTGATGGTCTCTTCTCCAATGGAGCCTTTCTCTTGTGGCCATTTTTAACTTTGTGTTGTTTGGGATTATAAGAATGCAAAATGGGATGATTGTGAGATTTCTTTTCCTTGATCGTATTACTGTTTCAAATCTTCTGGTGTTAACATTTGCTCAGATCGTGTCAGTGATATTATTCTTGTATGGTTGAAATTCTTTATTCCACACTTCATTTTAATATCTTGTCCTTTATTTTCCTTGATTTGCCAATAAATACTAAGGCTGTTCAAGATAAGAATATTGCATATCACAATTGGCAGGTATCCAGATCTCCAGCTCTGCCAAAGCTCACAACAATTGTAAAACAGTTGTTAATCAGTCCAAACTAGATTTCAAACAGGGTAATTGTAGAAATCCTGTTTCTCATCCAAATGGTAGACGAGCATTGTGGTCTCTTGCTGAAACTATTGACCACAACTTTTGCCCATCTCTGTCAAAACCAGATAGTTCTATTGCCACTTCAACCAAAGATAAAGCTGACCTGCTAGGATCCTACTTCTCTTCTAATTCATGTATTGATGATCTTCGTAAACCACCTCCTACCATTCCATTCAATGGATCCTGGTCTTCCATCATAAGGATGTCAGAAGGATTTTGAACAATCTTAATGCCACTTGTTCTTAAAATCTGTGCTCCTGAACTTACACCTCTTCTGTGTTGCCTTTTTTCACTTTCTTATTCCAAAGGTGCTTTCCATTCTGCTTGAAAATTTGCTCACATCTAGCTAGTTTCTAAAAAGGATGTCAAATCTCTCCCATCCAATTATCGTCCCATTGCACTTGCTTCTACTCTTTCTAAATTAATGGAGAAATCAATTAACTGCCACCTCTTTAAACTATCTAGAAACCTTCCATCTGATCAGTGATCGCCAGTATGAATTCCATCAGTGTTAATCCACTGGTGATATTCTGGCTTATGTTATCCATCTATGGACAAATTCAGTGGAAAGGTTTGGTGAGACTAAAGCAGTCTCATCAGTCTTCTTAAAAGTCTTCCATCTTATAGTTTGCTAACTGTTTTGGAAAATGGGTATAGTTTTCTCTTTGACCACTCACTATGGATAATGATAGATAGCTGCCTTCTATCTTATCCACTTATGCTGGCATTCCCCAAGGTTCAATTCTTTCTCCCACTCTTTTCCTCTTGTATATTAATGACCTTCTTCCGCTGGCCAGATAGACTTGGCACATCATGGCCTTATTCACCCATGCACCATAAAAACCAAATCCAAATCCGCTGGCCAGAAATCCTATACATAGTTTTGCTGATGATAACACATTCCACCTTCCAGTTTGAGAAATCTTGCCCTGCACAAACAAATTCAACTTCTCAAATATCCACTACCAATTCCTTAAATACTATTTCCAGATAATTCTCCAGTGTGGCAAAGAAAACTTAGTTGATTTAAATCCCTCTAAAACTCAGTACTGTCATATCTTGCATAAAGGATTCTTCTGCTCCTATGCTTATCTTCGATGACACTCTGATTTCCAGCAAGATCATTAGCATTAGTTGAGGCATATGATGCAATAAGGCAAGGTTATAGAGCATCAGCAAAAAAAAAAAAAAAAAACCATCCACTCACTCCAAATGTTTGTTTAGTTCAGCCTTAAATTTATTTAAGCTATCAACTTCCACAACATCAGATGCAAGTCTGTTCCAACAATCAGCTACCCACTGGCTAAAGGCAAACTTCGGCACATCTATTTTACAACTTTCTTTCATCAATTTGAATCTATGCCCCCTCAGGTTCTTAATCTCAGCAAGTGGAAGTATCCCATCAGCATTGAGCCTGCTCAAACCATTCAAGACCTTGTACACCTCAATCAGATCTCATCACATGTGTCGAGTCTCTGGATGCTGCAACTGACAGAATTTAAGCCTCTCCTGGTAAGACGAACCCCTTCGTTCTCCTCACTAATCTTGTTGCTTTTCTCTGTACTCGTTCTAACAATTCTACATCCTTCCTAATATGAGGACTTCAGACCTGTATGCAGTACTCAAGGTGCATCCTGACCATTGTCTTATACAAAGGGATAATCTCATTCTTATCCCTACTAGCAAAATTCCTGCATATCATTGAGAAAACCTCATGATCTCTGGCAGCATGTCAGCACTGCTCAGAAAACTTTATATCTGACTGCACAGTTACTCCCAGGTCTTTTTCATTCTCTACCACCCTGAGTGTAGTACCACACAGTTGATATGTTACTCTGGGGTTACTTTTACCCATATGCAATCTTTGCATTTGTGAATTTACGCCTCTTGCCATCTCTCAGCCCATCTGCTCAATTTTTCTAGATCCTGTTGCAGTAGTGTACCATCCTTACCATCATTAACAACCCTACCAACCTTTGTGTTGTCTGCAAACTTGGACACTACGTCTGATATACCTTCATCAATATCCTTGATAATTACAGAGAACAGCAGCGGGCCCAACACTGAACCTGGGGAACTCCACTCATAACATTAGTCCACGACAAGCAGTGGTGTCCATTGATTACCACTCTCGACTGTCTCCACTCAACCATCCCTTTATCCATTGCAGCAACTTGCCCTTACTGCCATACCGCTCCAATCTGTACTGCAGTCTTCCATGTGCAACAGTATCAAAAGTTTTCCTGAAATCCAAAGTATATGATAACAAAATTATTTTTTGCATCCAGTTCCTTTGTGACTACATCATAGTATCCAATCAAATTGGTGCAGACAAGACTTTCCCTTAATAAACCCATGCTGTGTCTGAACTATTACTGCAGTCTTGTCTAGAATCCCATCAGAATAGGGTCTTCTCAACCCATTCAAGGCCTTACACACCTCAATCAGATCACCTTGCAGGTGCCTAGTTTCCAGATGCTGCAATTTGCAGAATGTTAGCCTTTTGCAGAACGTAATGGTTTTAGCAGGCTCAATGCTGATGCAATACTTCCGCTTGCTTAGATTAAGAACTTGAGGGGCATAGATAAATCTATGCCCCCTCAAAATGAGGAAAGACAGTTGTAGAATAGAGGTGTGGAAGTTTGCCTTCAGCCAGTGGGTAGTTGATTGCTGGAAGAGACTTCCAGCAATCAACTACCCGCTATATGTTGTTGTGGAAGTTGATAGCTTAAATGTAAATTATAGCTAAACTAAACAAACATTTGGAGTGACCAAATTGGCAAAATCGGAAGGTTTTTTTGTTTTTTTTTTTATTTCTGGCTGATGCTTTATAAGCTTGCTTTCTTGTGTTGTATACCTCTACTAATGCTTTCTTGTTAGGACTGCCCCTTCATTCCCCTCACCAATTTTGTTCTCCTCTGTACTCACTCAAGCAACTGTACATCCTTCCTAATATGAGGCCTCCAGACCTGTATCCAGTACTCAAGGCGTGTCCTGACGATTGTCTTATACAAAGGGATAATCACCTCCTTTTGCCTACTATTAAAATTCCTGTATATCAATGACAATACCCCATTACCTGCTCTGGCTGCCTGTCTGCACTGCTCAGAAAATTTCATATCTGACTGCACCATTACTCCCAGGTCTTTTTTGTTTTCAACCCCACTAAGTGTAGTACCACTCAGTTGGTGCTTTTCTCTGGGGTTACTTCTACCCATATGCAGTACTTTGCATTTGTCAATGTTAAACTTCAGTTGCCACTTCTCAGCCCATCTGCCCAACTTTTCGGGATCCTGTTGCAGTAGCACACTGCCACTGCTGTCATTAACAACCCTGCCAACCTTTGTATCATCTGCAAACTTCAACATTAAGCCTGATATATCTTCATCAATATCGCTGATCAATATACAAAACAACAGTGGATCTGACACCGAACCCTGAGGGACTTCACTAATAACTTTAGTCTACTAAGAACTGCATCCATCGATTACCACTCTGTCTTCTCCCACTCAACCATCCTTTTATCCATTGTAGCAACTTGCCCTTAATACCATACTTCTCTAATTTGTACATTAGTCTTCCATGCACAACAGTATCAAAAGCTTTCCTGAAATCTAAATATATATCAAAATTATTTTTTACATCCTGTTCCTTTGTAATCACATCATAGTATTGAATCAAATTTGTGAGTCAAGACTTTCCCTTAACAAACCCATGCTGTGTCGGAATTATTACTACAGGCTTGTCTAGATGATCTTGCAGTGCATTTTTGATCAGTGACTCCATTACTTTCCCCAGAACAGAAGTTAAACTAACTGGTATGTAATTACTTGTCACCCTTAGATCCCCCATTTTGAATTGGGGACACATTGTCGCCAATTCACAATAGGGATCTTCCCCTGAGTCCAAGGATGCTCTCATAATTATGGCTGAGGGTTTGCTTACTTCCTTTGCTGCCTCCTTTATAACTGGATAGATCCCCTACACTCCGGGTGCCTATCCTTTTACTGTTGAACTTCAAACTTTAGGCCTGATGTAGCCGAGTGGTCAGGAGCGAGAGTGCATTGCAAGCGTTCCTTGAGTGCACCGGGGTTCAAACCCGTGACTACTAAATATGATAAATATTTGTATTGACGATTTATTGTAAACTCTACTGACTGTTGTCATGCTGGAGTATAAACAGAAAAAATTTAAATTTATTGAGAAACACTTTTCTTGTTCCTCATTTAATCATTCATCTGTTTTCTGGAACAACCTTCCTTCATACATATTTCCTTATAATTGCAATCTACAGAAATTCAAGTCTAATATCATCAAGTATCTTCTTTCACCTTCTAAACCTTCAATCTGTTCACGGTACTTAGTATTCTAAGTTCTAATACTTCTTGTGCTTGGATTCTCATTAACAAAAAAAGACTGAAGCTTTAAGCCCAAATTTTTTATTGATTCATATATTACTTCCCACTGAGAGGAATGTATTGCACTTCCTCTCTTTGGGAAGAATCTGCTTAAGAGTAATATCTATAAAATTTGCAATATTTATATGAAATTCAGCTTTACAATAATTATTTGTAACTTAATATTTAACAGTATTCTCTTCAATTTAGTATTTGTATTTTTTAATACATTTCTGTTCAGTAATGATATATTTATTTGCGTGGCTAGATTTAAAGATTGATAAAAACTGTAGGATTTGTTAGTCAATTTTTCAGCTCTACTGTTTAATATGATTTGTGACTGCTTCTCTCTTCTGTAGTCTCTAAACTTTGATCCTACTCTTGATGATTCTGTGATGTTTGCACGTCGTTTGAAGTCATTAGGCAAGGAAGTGCACCTAGATATTTTGGATAAGCTCCCTCATGGTTTTCTTAACTTTCTACCATTCAGTAAAGATGCATATGATGGTTCTAAGCAGTGCATAAAAAGAATGAAACAAGCCCTTCAGCTCAGTTAAGTGTGCGCTTTGTGACATTTATCTCACCTTTACGAAATGTTTAAGGACTGTGGTATAATTTGTGTATTTTTTTTCAAGTGACCACCATGTTTATATATATATATTATTGTTTTTGATAGACTAATCACATACACATTGCACAGTGGAGGGTTCTCTTCAGATAAATTTCTAAAAATGTATTGATTGAATAAATATTAATGATGTGTATGTGTCTTCAGAGGTAGCTAATCACTTTGGTCTAATTGAACAAAACTGAATTACAGTTACATAACTAATTTATGTGATAATGTTGCAATGCAAGAATATGCTATGCTGCAAAATCAAAACATAGCAAAATTTGTGTAATAGGTAGATATTTCTATTGCAAAAATAAAGATAAATTAAAAAATAAAATATTGATTTTAGAATTTAGATAACTGTGAAGTGTTATGCCATTTTAATTGGAGTATCACTAACTACTGATTGCACAGTTAGATGCACTGTTCTAAAAGCTCTGTTTCAAGCTATGCAAAGTGCCCTGAAATTTAGGCAGATTTGGACAAATTTTTATTTGAAATAAATTTCCAAATAACCAAAAAAATCATTGTTAAATAACTTTATATTTTGCAAATAACATTATTGTAGTATTGAACAATTTTTTTATTGAAGTTAGGTTAGTCTGGTTTGAATTCATGTGAAGATAATCATTTAAAAAATCAGTAAAATTAAAATAAAAAAATGATTTTGTTTTCAAATGATCTGAACCGAAATAACTGCACCTAAAACATTCCTGGAATATTTACACGTGTGTGTGTGTGTGTGTGTGTGTGTGTGTGTGTGTGTGTGTGTGTGTGTGTGTGTGTGTGTGTGTGTGTGTGTGTGTGTGTGTGTGTGTGTGTGTGTGTGTGTGTACAATTTTCTTGATACATTGTTTCTTTCCACATTCATAGGACATGAAAAATTTGGCAATGGTGACAAAATTTAAAAAAAAGTAAAAGTATTTTTTGCCTTGTTAAGAAAGGTAGTGTATGATGATACATAGCTAATTAGAAGTGATGAAATAAGTGTATAGCAAAATTATGCAAACAGTTTTTGCTAGTTTAGAGGGTTGTTGAAGTGTGATGGGGATCAGGGATTTGGGAAAAGAAATGATAACTATACTGAAATAAATTTCATTTAAACAGTGTCATAAATTTAATATTACTGTTAATAATAGCATAAATGAATCCCAGTTCCCCTTAATGAATTTTTAACTCTACAAATTTATGATCACATTTATTTTTGTTGCTGAAATGAAAAAAAATAATAATAATAAATAAATAAATATCCCCAAGCCAAATTAACAAAATTTTTTTTTTTAAATTGATTGCATGTAATTATTAATTGATTTGTAATAATTGGTCATTAATTGGTATTTATTGGTCTGCAGAATAACTCTACTCAAATAGCTTGCCTGATGAACCACATCTAGGTGAATCAGCCATTGTTTTACAATGGAAAAAAGTCAATTTATCAAACCAAAAGGGAGAGCAGTATTAAATTTGATAAATACCTTCCGTATAACAGAGAAATCTTTCAACATATAGATATCTCTTCTTGAATCTAATAGGAACCATGGTGTCTCAGTTTATATGCTCACGATAATTTAGTCATTCTCATCCCCTGTGAATCAAAATTGTTACTTTCTCCCATTTCGCACACTCATCGGTTGTCCCAATTCCAAGTGTACACAATTATTTGCAAAATGTTTAGGTAATTACAGCTCTGTTAATAGCTGTAAACATCCAGTTTTGAAATGAAGCTGTGACATAGCTGCAATCTTTGTTTTGTTTGCACAACTATCGACATCTAAAAGGTTTGTAAAAATGTCACCATAGGAAAGCTAATATATATCCTTTACAATCAGACTGCAAAACCCAAGCTACTAATAGTTCAATATTTCAGATTTTTGCGTTAATTAGTGTTAATAGTGGCAAATGATGCAAGAAAGCAAGCATATAGCCTCAACAAAAAAAAAGGAATATCCCATTTCACTTCTCTGTCACCTCCAATGGTTTTAGCTCTTCTTTGAATTTATTCAAAATATCCACTTCTGCAATAGTAGATAGAAGCTTATTCCAGCAATTTAACCACTCATTGGCCGAAGGCAAGCTTCTGCACATCTATTATGCAACCATTCTTCTTCAATTTGAATTTCTGCCCCTTCATGTGCATAGGCTGAGCAAGTAGAAGAATCCCATCAGTGTTGAGTTTGCTCAAACCATTCAAAGCCTTAAACACCTCAGTCAGATAACCTAATGGGTGCCTAATCTCCAGACACTGCAATTTGCAGAACATAAGCCTTTCTTGGTAAGAGCATCCCTTTTTTTTTTTTCCTCACCAATCTTGTTGCCCTTCTCTGTGCTCATTCCAGTAGCACTACATCCTTCCTAAAATGTGGCCTGACCATTGCATTATATGCAGTGACATAATGTTGTTTGACAAGCAGCATTGGTGGTTACCCACAACTCCATGTTTGTTTCTCTGAAGCATACAGAACTCTGTAGATGCCAAAATGTGTGTAAAGTGCAGGTTGTGTCAGTGTGGTGTGGTGTTGTGTTATTCTTCTGGACATTAGTCATGGGTCCCCTATTGGGGCCCTAAGTGGCTAATGTCAAGAAGAATAACACAATTGCCCATCACTCACCACATGGAGGTAGGTCAGGCAGTAGAGGAGAGGCAGTGGCACTCTGGCAGGCCCACCACAAAGTCGCCAAAGTTTTTCATGGTGGATCCTTTAAAAAAAATGAAGCATGTGTGCAGGGTGCGACAGTTGTAAAGGAGGCAATGACCCTAAGAGGTAGCCAAGGTTAATTGAAGCAGAAATAGAGAAAGTAGGGGGGGGGGATACCCAAAGAATAAGACATGGGTAAACAGGCTATCTCATGTGATAGCTAGATGGCATCCTTTGCTGGGTGAGCACTAGTGATCCCACATCATTGATAGGTAATGTCAGCATCTATCGTAAACAAACTTGGTTTTTTGTTTGATTTTATATCCAAACAGATGACAGCCGTTCCATCTCTTCCAATTCTTTGTGTCTTAATCTAATGGATTTTAATTACACTTTGAGTTGTTCCTGCTATGAAAGTTGTTTTTATTTTCTCCGCATTCTTTCTAATTCTCGGCGTTGCCTCATTTCGGTCTGTAGCATGTGCAATATCACATGGTCTTTCATTTTGCTCAAAGCGTTTCACAATTTCATATTTTTTCTCTATCGACAGAGGCGGACTAGCCATAAGCCTTATCCGGGAAATCCTGGTGGGCCAGAGGCCAGTGTGATTTTGGCCATAAACCGTAGTATGAGGCCACTATAAATTTTCCCGGGTAAGAATTTTTGACCCAGTCCGTTTATCGATATTGCTTTTTTTTTTTTTCTCTCTGAATCTGCAGTGTCTTCGCCAGGACGCTTCCTTTTCACACCTTTTAAGTAATTTACTAATTTTTAGGGAATAAAGCACAATTACAAAACTAGGAGGCACGCTTGATACACATAAACAAAGCTGCACGCATGTAGCAACTGAATAAACAACACCGTAAAGGCCGAGATACACTATTAACACCTCACATTTTACTAAAGCACATTTCTGGGGGTTACTACCATAAAACAATTTCCAGTTGCGTTTCTGCTAGTGGAATCTGTTATAAACTGGTAGTAAACTCCATCTAATTGCATTTGCGATTATATCGATAACTGGAATTGTGTTGGTTTTTACGTTATTATGGTGAAATGTGTTTCCCCTTCACTGATATAAAAAACATAAATACATTTTCAGAATCTTCTCTTCATTCCTATCGTGTTGCATTCGGTTGGGGTGATTCTGTGTTCGACTGCCATTTCTTGTAAACAGAAAGGCGAATCGTGCATAAGCGAATTCGGTTCGTGTTATATAAGATATCGTTCCCCTATTTATAAATCGTGAATGATCGAATTCGTGTAGTGTAAACACGTGTTATACGAGGACCGACTGTATATGATAACTTCATGGTCATGCCAAGGAGACTCCAGTCAGAACAAGTGATATGACATAGTGTAAAAAAAAATTGATGAACTTGTCATCAATGACTATACAGTCAGTCCTCCTATAACATGTGTTTACACTACACGAATTCGATCATACACGATTTATAAATAGGGGAACGATATCGTATATAACACGAACCAAATTCGCCTTTGTGTTTACAAGAAATGGCATTCGAATGTGGAATCACCCCAACTGAATGCAACATGATAGGAATGAAGAGAAGATTCTGAAAATGTATTTATGGTTTTTTATATCAGTGAAGGGAAAACTCATTTCACCATAATAACTTAAAAACACAATTCCAGCTATCGGTATTATTGCAAATGCAATTGGATCGAGCTTACTACCAGTTTATAACAGATTCCACTAGCAGAAACGCAACTGGAAATTGTTTTTATTGTTTTATGGTAGTAACCCCCAGAAATGTGCTGTAGTAAAATGTGAGGTGCTAATAATGTGTCTCTGCCTTTACGGTGTCGTTTATTCAGTTGCTACATGCGTGCAGCTTTGTTTATGTGTATCAAGCATGCCTTCTTATTTTGTAATTGTGCTTTATTCCCTAAAAATGAGTAAAATACTTAAAAGGTGTGAACAGGAAGCGTCCTGGTGAAGACACTACAGATTTAGAGAGAAAAATAAAAGCAATATTGATAAACATAGGCAGACTGGGTCAAAAATTCTTACCCAGGAAAATTTGTAGTGGCCTCATACTAGCATTTAGGGCCAAAATCACAACCACCTCCGGCCCACCAGGGTTTCTCCGGTAAGGCTTATGGCCAGTCCGCCTCTGTCAATAGAGAAAAAATACGAAATTGTGAAAAGCTTTGAGCGAAATGAAAGACCATGTGATATTGCACATGCTACAGGGCTAAATGAGGCAATGCTGAGAATTAGAAAGAATGCATAGAAAATAAAAACAACTCAAAGTGTAATTAAAATCCATTAGATCAAGACACAAAGAATTCAAAGAGATGGAACAGCTGTCATTTATTTGGATAGAAAATCAAACAAAAAACAAGTTTGCTTACGATAGAAGCAAAAGCATTAGCAATATTATAATAGTTGTAATAAAATATGTAAGTATTTTATTATAATTATTTATTGTGTTTAGTAACGTTTTGGTTACAAATGTATGTTCAATCTTGGGTGATCGGGCCTAACCCTATTTTTCCCATAGGGCCTGTTGTTTATATTGCACGAGGGTTTCTAGGAACACAACTATCGTGCTATACGAGGACTGACTGTACTGAGATTAGGCGGATGAGACAAGAACCAGTTTTGATTGTCAGTGTTCTATTTAATGCTAAGGTTGCTGTTTAGCATTGGTCTTTTTGCGTGAGATAATTAACTTATACTGTGTCCAGGTGAGATGGATGCCCCAATGGCGGCATCGGCACAATCCTCAAGGATGACCCTGGTGTTAGCAGGCACTGTGAGTACAAGTCAACCCCACTCAGATCCTTGAAGAGAAATTCATCAAGGACAAATGACACAGAAAGGGGCCAAGACTGAGCCCTTTGCAAACTGGTCACATAAGCTGTTGGAAGATGGTGATGACTGAAATATACCTGTCCTAGGTAGTTAGTTTTTAAGACAAGAGTAGTGATTGAATGGAAGCTGGCCACTGTGAAGGTGAAAGGCCAGCAAAGATGATCAAATGCTCTGCAGAAATCAGTACTAATGGCTAAGGGGTATTTTATTCTGTGGTGGCAGAAGCATGGAGGAGCTGAGAAATTGCATCCATTGTACTGCAGCCAGTTTTGAATCTATGTTGTATTTATGAGTCCAGGTTCAAAAGCGAGGAAGGTGCTTGAACCAAAGACTAATAAGAGAGCAATTGTGTGGTAAGATCTGGGCAAGGGATGTGGTCTGGCCTTGTTTCTAAGCAGATATCGGCTTTCTTCCAGAGAGCAGAGAAGACGCCTTCAGACAGGCACTGTTATAAAGCATGAGTTATAATCTGTTTGAGGGCCTCAACAAGGTCAGGCCCACTTGTTGCACATTCTTTCTAGCTCAACATTCAACTCTTAAGGCACGAATGACAGTTCTGCGTCTTCATTGGTGTAGCGAAGGTTGTCAACACAGACGTTTAGTTGATCTTCGGTGAAGAGGTGATTGTCTTCTAGGAAGATGGCATCCAAAATATTTTAAACTGATTGGGTCCAAGTAGTGGTTATCTCTCTCTATTTAGGGTCATGGGGCCATTTATGACTTTTCCTCTGGGGAGCTTGTCCATCACGATACAGTAGATCCCGGAGGTCAGCATTGCCTGTAGTTTAAATGAGGTGGCATCAGGATTCTTGCCCTCTCTTATGAATTAAACAAATATACTCATTCCTTTACCACCTGTAGGCTTCATGGAGGGCATTGATCTCCTGCTGAGAAAGAAAGGTCCTAGCACGCTGGAAATCTTTCCTTGCTGTATGGACAAACCCACGTAGATGATCAACAATGTTGAGACTCCACCACGGGACAGTACTTTGGTTGGGTTTCCTTTTCTTGAGGTAGAGATTACACGCCTGCATGGTAGCATTTGTGATATACTCCTGGTGTTGATCAGCAGAGAGTGGTGCTAATGAGTCAGGATAGTCACTGAGAATTGTTAAATAGAGGCGTGAAGATTCCAGTTCGCATTCTTGATTTTGTAGCATGTGATCTTATGCCAAACTGGAGGACCCAGACCAATGGACTGACCAAGAGCAAAGGTGAAGGTCCCATGATCCAAAGTGTCCCAGGCCTCATGGATATGCCAATTGTAGACGTTACAAGCAGTAGACCTTGTTGCAAGGGTAACATTGATTGAGCTCTCCCAGAGTAATCTGGAGTAAGTAGCAAGATTTCCCAGTTGGTTAAATACTTCCAATTGTAATGTGCAGAAAACGTTCAAGCTGCTGCCCACGGTGAGAGCCCACCCCAGTCAGGCATGGTACCATGCGATAAAGCAGAATGACAGTATGCATCCATACAAATGAGAACCTTTGAAGGAGACAGCAGGATCAGTGCAGATTGTAGATATGTAATAGTGAGCTCTGTTGTCATGCAGTCTTGCACACAATGAGATAAGGTGGGGGAGCCATATTCACATAACTGTGTGCAGGCAGCAGTAGGAGTACAAAGTGTGTCGACCTTAGTGACAACAGTAACTGCCAAAGGGTGTCAGTAAGACACTCAGTCACCCTAAAATATCTAGACTTGCCAAATGCCTATAAGGTCCTTGAATCAGAAGTGCATCAGTGTTCTGTTTGTCTGCAACAACTTTGAGCTGATTCACAACAGAGTGAGAACCCTGGGCATTGATCTGCAAAAAATTGAGTTAATGGTCATTTCTTCTGTTATGGCTTGGATCCATAATTAGTTTTTAACTGAATGACCCTCTTGGCTTTCAGATAGACAGGGCATGAGGCATCTCTCAT
Source organism: Mastigoproctus giganteus (assembly GCF_048544385.1). Lineage (NCBI taxonomy): Eukaryota > Metazoa > Arthropoda > Arachnida > Uropygi > Thelyphonidae > Mastigoproctus > Mastigoproctus giganteus. The sequence continues at coordinate 19,652,319 of NC_143588.1, read as the reverse complement.
TGAATAGTCAGATTGTAACTTGGTGCCTTTACAATTGGAACAGATGGGTGGTTGATGCTTATTAGGGCACTCCTTGAATTCATGGCCACACTGTGTGCAGTATCCAGAGGTGTTTTCTTTCTGAGAGTGAGTATGCATAGTATGGCTGAACTTGAGGCACTTAAAACACTGGGATCAGAAAGTGCTCTCTGAATCTGTCTGCTCCAACCAATATATATATGATGGCATTTGAAAGCATTCCAGACCCTGGTAGACATTTCTATTATCAGTTCCTTGAAGAATTTGATCTGGATTTGGTGGAATATCTGGGCAAAAGCTCCTTTGAGAGAGCCTGCTTGTCTAGTACATTTTGGAGATTGCATTGGTAAATTTCCTGAGTTGTCCTCATGAGTAGGCATCTTGTCCTCATCAAAGAGGATGGTGGAGGTGCCTTTTTGTGGGCCTCTGCTTTTGGATCAGTATCTGTAACTGCTGGTTCCTCATGATGTTTTAAGCCTCCTTCCTAGTAGCAGTCTCTGTGATAATGCCTGGGTTTCTTGTGTTGCATATACTTTTTATACTGATTTTATTCATTTGTAGCATGAATTTCTCATCATTTCTTTGATAGCTTCACTGGTATCAAGTTTATTGTCATCCATGGATTGAATGATGACTATTTGGCTCCTTGATCAGGGTTTCTTGAGAACAGTAGCAGTTTTGGTGGTTTCCAACAGGATCCTCAGTGCTTCAGAGTATAGGTTGAGGGCACTGTAGCATTTTGTTTCCCATTCTCTCATTGATAAGTAAGTCATTCTGGGCCTTGTAGCATTCATTGTCATCATGTGCATTTAGCAGTATGGTTTCCAGTTTTGACCATATATTAATAATCTTGGTTCTGGTGGCAGACCCGATCTAGTTTGTATGCTGTGAGACAGAGTACTCTAGCTCGGCCCTATTGAGCATAACTTGAGAGACAGGATTACCGTTGGGAAAGTATAGTTCCTCATCACTGTGAGATGGCTTAGGGGAGTCTCCATTGGTGCACAGCAATTTTTCTCCACTGCTGGTGGGAGTGAGGAAGGCAACTATAACAGAACATGATTGTGTTCTGGTGTGACGCTTGTTTGAAAGCATCGGGTGCATATCATAGTTTTTAGGGTGTACGGAGGGTAGACTAGCTGTAGTTATGGCATCCATGAGTTCCATCTCCACTGCTTCATAATGACTATCTGACATAGTGAAGCATTTGGACCGTCGAGGTCAGTCTATTAAATCGAGATCGCACCAGCTTTGTTTGAAAAGCCACTCCAAACAAGCAGAGAGACAATAAGCTGGTCTCTGTAAATAGATTTGTTGCCAAGAAGAAATTTGGTGAAGAGTTTTGCCCAAGGTTGGGGTTTTCACTGGGGGAAGCAGTCTGGCTGAAAATAGCCCTATAAGGCCAGATCTGTTTTCATATAGTTTTTTTCGGGGGCGATGAACATAATGGTGACACTTATATCTCTGTCCAATAATAAGTTGAGTTTGAAGCACCTGTCAAACAACATGCACTAATTTTCCATAGAGTTATTATGAGAGGGACTTTCTTTAATTTTATCTTTTAATATTCTGCTAATTTTGGAAGTGTATGGGTTTGAGCCAACAAGAGTGGGGTGACAATGAAACTATAGTTATGCTTTTTGTAAATTTTAAGGTGTTTTCACAAAATCATAAAACTAGATAGCTTGTGCTATTTTTTATAGAGTGACTACATGTGGTAGAGTTGGAAAACTTTAGGTGTGTGTTAAAAAAAAAAAAAAAAAAGTTTATACACTGGCACGACCACCAGGTCAGTGGAGTTTACAATAAATCAATCAGTACAAATGTTAATTGCATATAGTCACAGGCTTGAACTCCGGTCCACTCAAGTGTGTGCTACTGCACTCGCACTCCTTGACCACTTGGCTACATCAGGCCTAGTAACTCTCTGCAGCAGTGAGTGGGAACATAAGTACACCTTGAAATCAAAATGACAGTAGAAAGATGAAGGGGGGCACCTCTGTAGCCAGGTGGGAAGGAGCAGCAGTGCGTAGCACACGCTTCTTGATTAGACCGGGGTTCGAGCCCGTCACCACCAAATATGGAGGATGAGGAAAGGTCAGGGAATGACCACCACATATTCCCGGAGCAATATGGCCTTAGTTGCTAATGCTCCTAAAATCCAAATAACATAACAGAAAGATGAACATTTAGTATTAGTAATGGCAGCATGGTGCAAGAAAGCCTATGGCTTATGCTGCACCAGCCAAAAAAAAAAAAAAAAAACCCGAATGAAACAATGATAAAAAAAAGAGAAAAAAATAAATAATAATTAATAAAAGAAAAGGAAATTAAACCTATCATCCTATGCGCTTCCATCACCCGAAGGTACTATCCAGATGACCTTTGAATTTCCCCAAACTGTCAGCCTCTACCACCCATGTAGGCACCTTATTCTAGTAATTTATAACTCGCTGGCTAAAATAAAACTTCCTGCAGTCCAGTCTAAACATTTCCCCCCTGTAACTTGAATTTATGTCCCGTAGTTCTAGCATCATTTATAATCTTGAACATGTCGTCCTCATTCATTTTACTGATGCCTCTCAGAGCCTTAAACACCTCAATGAAATCTCCTCTAAGGTGTCTAGTTTCCAAACTCTGCAACCCACATATTCGAAGTCTTTCTTCATAAGGATGCCCTTTTGCCGATCTCACCAGGCGAGTTACCCGTCTTTGCACTGTTTCAAGAAGCTCAGTGTCTTTCTTTAGGCGCGGTCTCCATACTTGAACACAGTATTCCAAGTGTGGTCTAACAAAAGCCTTATGTAATGGTATTATCACGTCCCTATCTCTACTTGCAAAAGTTCGATAGATCATCGATAGGACACCATTGGCTTTCCTTGCAACCTGTTTACAATGCTCAGAGAATTTCATGTCTAACCGTTCATAACACCCAAGTCCCTTTCCTCCAGTACTGGGTTTAGTTGAACTCCACCAAGTGAATAAGTTATTTTGGGATTACTGTTTCCCAGGTGTAATACCTTACACTTTGTTGGGTTGAAGCATAGCTGCCATTTTTCTGACCATTCCTGAAGTCTATCTAGGTCTCTCTGAAGAAGCTCAGCTTGGCAGTGATCATTAACTACTCTACCAATTTTAACATCACGCCCTCTATCCCTTCATCAATGTCGTTTGTGAAAATTAAAAACAACAGTGGTCCTAATACTGATCCTTGGGGAACCCCACTTCTTACATCAACCCAATCTGAGGAATAGCCATTTATCACAACCCTCTGCCTCCTGCCCTGGAGCCATCCTGCTATCCATCTAAGGATTTTCCCAGTGATTCCAACCTGTTCCAACTTATAAAGCAACCGCTCATGTGGGACTGAGTCAAAAGCTTTGCTGAAATCTAAATAAACAATGTTGAAATTATTCCCTAAATCCAGCTCGTGAGTGACCCTTTCAAAATAGCAAACCAGATTTGCTAAACATGATTTTCCCTTTACAAAACCATGCTGAGTATCCTTGAGAATTTCAGTTCTATCCAAATGATCCTGAATTCCACCCTTGATCATTGCCTCCATGATTTTCACTACTACTGAAGTCAGACTGACAAGTCGATAATTTCTCACTTCACTCTTAGAGCCACCCTTATGTATACATTGGCACTTTTCCAATCCAACGGAATCTCCCCAGAGTCTAGTGATGCTTGCATAATTAGCCTCAATGGTTCAATGCACTCACTTGCCGCCTCCCTTAAGATTATAGGGTTATAACAAGAAATTCCTCATTAATTGGCTTAATTTGATACTACTCTCCTAATTTAGTGTTCAGTGGATTCTGAGTAATCAGATATCAAAAATTCATAACAGAAAAATTCAAGATAGCACCACATTGTCAGTAACTGCTACTGTCACATGCAAGAAATAGTTCCCTTCTATAGCTGATGATACACTAAAATACAGGAAGATAAGAACAAAACCTGTGTTTCTCCTCTTTTAAGGTCTAGTGCACATACTAACTCAGTCAAAACCCAAATATTTAGCACAGCTGAATCAGAAATAAATTGACCATTTTCGCCGATCACACTGTAATGACATGGTGGCGAGCGAAGAACAACATAGTACATAGGGAGGGTAAGGTACCACCGGTGGTTTCCTTCAACTGCACCATCTTCTCTTGTGTTGAATACAGATTCTGTAGATGCCAGACATGTGAATAAAGTGTGGTTCATGTAGTTTAATGAAGTGTTCTGTTGTTTTTCTGGTACTTGGCCACAGGGGCCTTGATGGTATCCCACGTTACCATACACAGCCACGGGGAGATAGCCAGTCAGTCTTGAAAGGTCAAGAACTACAGTAACACTATTAGCAACAAGTACTAAATACTTTTTTTTTTCTGTCCCATCTTGAAAAGCTGAGGCGACCCTGCGGCAGGACTAGCCAGTGTTCTATCTCTCACTGCTGCCTCGTTTACCTCAATGAGGTAGTAACAGGCTATGTGGAGTCCCATCAGGGGTCCCCATGGCTAAATGGCCAGAAAAACAACATAACCTACACTATACTGACACACACCATACATTACATGCATTTCTGGTCCACATATGCTTCACAGAGAAATGAAAGCAGAATTGTGGGCAATCACCGACACTAGACAAGCAACACTATGTCACTAAAAACACTAAATACTGGCCACCCTGACAGTTACAAACATGAAAAATTCTCCACAGGTAGGAATCATGTCCAACACTTAGCACACATCAAAACCTTGTCAAACCAAATATTAAGATCCTCAAACACTGAGTAATGTAGCAACCAGCTAATGTGTTACATGTTACTCACCATCTCAATGGGATAATCACCTTCTTATCCCTACTAGCAAAATTCCTGTATATTATTGACAAAATCCCATGAGCTGTACTCGCAGCCTGTTTACACGAATGCACAATTACCCTCAGACCCTTTTGGTTTTCCACTACCCTGAGGTAGTACTACCCAGTTTGATACCTTACTGTGGGATTACTGCTATCCATATGCAGTACTTTGTATTTGTCAAGGTTAAACTTCAGTTGCCATTTCTCAGCCCATCTGCCTATGTTTTTCTAGATCTTGGTGCAGCAGCAGCAGCATACCTTCATTACTGTCATTAAACACCCTGCCAACCTTTGTACATCCCGAGTAATATACTGATATTGATGAGCATATGTTAAGCCTAATATACATTCATCAATGTCATTAATAAATACAGAAAGCAATGGACCCAGCAACAAACCCTCTGAAACTCCACTAATAACATTGTCCACGAAGTGTAGTGTCTCCATTGATAACCACTGTCTTCTCCCACTCAATCAACCCTTTATCCATAGTAGTAACTTTTCCTTAATGCCACATTGTTCCAGTTTTTTTCAGCCGTCTTTTATATGCAAAAGTCTTCCTGAAATCCACGGTATATGATAATAAAATTATTTTTTGCATCCAAATTCCACAATGCACCTTTTTATCACCTTACATCGGATCTAAAAACTTTAGCAGTGGACTGTTTACATGCTCTTACAAGGCAGAAAAAAATTCCTGCATAAAAAAGTTGCAGAAAAAATTTTCTTCAAGGAAAATTTTTTCATATTATACAAATAAATTTTTTTTTTGTAAATATTAAACTGGGTGATTTCAGGCCTGCTCAACAAAAATCCAGAAATATCCACTATTATGTCAATATTTCTGCGGTCTTCAGTTGTTTTCAACAAGACCAAACTGCAAGTAATTTTTAATTAAATGGCCAGGTACTCTTTTTTTTAATGAACTTCAGGGTTGGGCAAACAGGTTACCATTATAATAAGAATTTTTATATTTTTGGATGACATATTAATATACACTGAGTGGACAGAAATCATAGGACACCTACCTAGTAACAGGTAGGCCCACCTTTTTTCCGGACATGGGCAGTCACGTGCCAAGACATGTCCACTAATTCACGAAAGCATTCCACAGCTATTTCTAGCCATGGTTGCTGCATTGCTGTTCATAATTCTATCACATTCCTGGGTGGAGGATCCAAAGCTCAAACAGACCTTTCCACAGCATCCCAATATCTTTGGGATGTTCAAGTAAAGTAAACGGGGAATCCATTCCATGATGAAATGGCCTCCCTGTTTACCAATCATCCAAGGTCCAGTGCTGATGTTCTTGAGGCACAGAGTCCTGTGTCATCACATTATCAATGGGACTCTGGTGGGTCAGTAGCTCCCATAACCTATTGTGGCTATTGATCGCCTGATGGTCTTGTCTTGGTGGAGACATTTCTGGTACCTCCTTCATTGAAGTCGGTGGTGATTTATGCCACTGTTGCTCTCTGGTTGGCTGAAACAATGCTAGACAGATGTCGACAGCCACATTCATCCACCACCTTTCTCTGCCCACAGTGCTGTCCGTGATGAGATGTTAATCCAGAAATGGATTAACATCTGAGAGGGGTAACAGCATCGCATTGCCCAGGAACTAGGTATCCCATGAATTCTGTCCTGTCAGTGTATACCTGCTTGCTTTCCTCTGTTTTCCTTGCACACAAGTATTCTGTTTAATGCTGAATCCATTGCCTGTTTGCACGTATTCTGTTGTATACTGAAGATAATCTGGGATTCCTTAACCAACCATTCTCCACAACCAAAATTCACAGGGTCCTTATTTAAACTGCCTAGACTAAAATTTCCATCAACAACTGTGGTCCATGTCTTTCTTCTGTCAAAAATATGATGTCCTGTTGCTCCAGTTTAGTGACATCCAAGTTTCCTTTTGGGCTGGCTGCTTTAAAATCTTCTGCAGTTTTGTGTATTGAGCTTGATATGTGCAAATAAGATAGGCATTTATCAGAATATGATAAAACTACATGTTTTTTTGTTTATATATATATTCAGAAAGATATAGTCAAAGTAGATAACTTTTTGAATATCCCTCATATTTCTTTCATCTTTATATACTGTATGTTCTTTTGTGAACTCCTGTGTGCTGTACATAATTGGTTTACATGTAGTCACATTTAAGTAGACATGCCATACCAAATATATTGCTGTAATATATGAAAAGTTGCTATCAATCCAATTTTCTGGTAGAAAAACATATCCAGCCACATCTCTCAATTTTAAAATGTCAGCCCAAAGGAGGAAAGAAGAGAAAACAGGATGTCTCATAATCCTAGACATATATTGTGTATCAAACATTAATAACATTAAATTCATTTCTTACCTGATCTCTCTCATTTCTTCCCTATTTAGGTAGGAACTAGGAGTGATGTCAATATATTATGACAGGATCAATGTCAAATTTAATACTTGTTAATTACCTCTTAAGTGATACTGTGATACATCTTCTAATATGAATATTGTAAGCATATTGCTAATTATGTCAGAAATATTAAAAAAAATTATATTTTAAATTATTATGTAAATTAGCATATTGCACATGCTTATTTGTCTCTTTTATTATCTAAAATTATGTTAGTGTAACGGGATTATGATAATCATGTCTTGATGTGTATATATATAGCACTAGTTTGAAAACATTAACTATTTATTATTTCATCCGTTTGATATATTTTTTTTAAATACCAAGTTTTGAGTTTTAAAATAGATAATATTTTAATTCTTTGAATTTTATATAATTATTGTGATACAGTGATTTTATTGTATCACATTGTGCATTCTGTGTATTATTTTTAATTATAATTTTTGAAAAAAGTGTCCCTATCTTTCTTTATACAAATTTATAACACAGTTATATGTATGTATATTTCTTTATTAAATAAAAAATAACCTCTGTTTAAACTCATTATATAATGAAGCAGCTTGTGTTTTTGTACAAACTATGCTTATATATTGTTTATATGCTCGGGAGCACACCTACTCTGTTTTGTAAATAGCTTCTTAAAATAAATTTAATACGCTGCAAAAGAAGCCACTATGTACAATAAATATCATTGCTAGTTTCATTATGCATCTGTGAGTACTTTTTTTTTTTTTACATTAGATAATTCATACAAAAGTTGCATTTAGTTTTTCAAACATCCATTAAAGAAGCATGTAATCAGTAGCAGAACTGATAGTTTATTATAGGTGTCTTTAATTTTTATATTAGCCCCAGTTTTTAATATGCACCCGTGTGCATGCACATGTTAACACTGAAGCAGATTGTTGTTTCTTTGTATTGAATAAAAGCTTGGAGAGGGGGAAGACTAATACAGACTAATACATTATCTATGACTTCAGGCAGAACTGAAAGTGATTCTTGCACTGCTTCTATTGGAACATGCAGCAGGCTGGAAAGCAAGATGTTGAGGATTTCAACCCCTGCTGTGGCTCATCATGTAACAAGCAAATACATCAGCTGTGTTAGGATAATTAATGGTGCTTACATGTAGAATGCAGGTAGCATGTTTACCTGGAACCAGCAGCCACAGATAGCCTAAATGAATCATGTAAGTTAATGGGAGTGCATACAGTAACAGCATGTAACAGGGCAGGAGGCAGAGGGTTGTGATAAATGGTTATTCCTCAGATTGGGTTGACGTAAGAAGTGGGTTCCCCAAGGATCATTATTAAGACCACTGTTGTTTTGATTTTCATAAATGACATTGACGATGGCATAGAGGGCGTGATGTCTAAATATTCAGATGATGTAAAGATTGGTAGAATTATTAATGATCACTGCCAAGCAGAGCTTCTTCAGAATGACCTAGATAGATTTCAGGGATGGTCAGAGAAATGTCAGCCATGCTTTAATCCAGCAAAGTTTAAGGTATTGCACCTGGGGAACAGTAACCCCAAAATAACTTATACACTTGGCAGAGATGAACTAAAGCCGGTAGTGGAGGAAAGAGTTGATTTTTTTGATTTGGTAGTTGTTGGCGCATCGGCTTCTGTGGCCATATTGCACCTCCCAAGGTTTTTGCGGTACTTTGATCCAAGCCCGAGGCGGGAATCGAACCCACGACCTTTGGGTTGCCGGGAAGGTACTTTATCCGCTCGGCTAGCCCGGTCGGCCGGAGGAAAGAGACTTGGGTATTATGATACGGTCAGATGTGAAGTTCTCTGAGAATTGCGGACTGGTTGCAAGGAAGGCCCGTGGTGTCCTAACAATGATTTATCGAACAATTGCTAGTGGAGATAAGGACATCATAATCCCATTATATAAGGCTATTGTTAGACCACACTTGGAATACTATGTTGAAGTATGGAGACCACACCTAAAGGAAGACATTGTTCTTCGTGAAAGGGTCCAAAGACAGGTAACATGCCTTGGCGATCTATTAGTCGAAGCTCAAGCAGAAAGAATCCTCAAAGCGACATCCATAGGGGAATACCGATCAGTGTAACCCCCACAAAACTGAACCCTTCGCCAGGTATTATTTCAGAGTAGGATCTTCGTGTTTCTGAAGAAGAGATGTGCTCTGAACTAAACAATCAAGGAGTGATGGCTGCCAAGAGGATATCAATGTGGAAGGATGGGAATCTCGTCCCTACCCGAGTTCTCATCCTAACATAGATCAACACCCCACGGCCTGCAAGTCCATCAAGGCAGGCTACTTAAACTGCCCAGTGAGGGTTTACATCCCAAACCCACTGAGGTGTTTTAGATGTCAAAAATACGGCCATTCACAAACAACTTGTCATGGTAATCCTGCCTGCGCTCGATGTAATATACTCGTCCACACCACGGGAAGGTGGGCCAGTCCCAATAAAACACGTACCATCTCAAAAGAAACTGACTCACCCGATGTTGTCAAAAGGTGGACCAGGTTCCTCTGGGGGCCCATTCCAGAGGAAGTGAAAAAAAAAATCCCGTGGTGTAATTAATAAAAAAAAAAAAAAAAAAAAGAGAGAGAGAGAGAAGCTACACTAGTGGGGAGAGGAATGAAGAAAAAAAATTTACGCTATCACGAAGAAAAAATAAAATAAAATATTTTTAAGCCGCTGTCTGGGGGATCCCCATTCGTAGCCTGCGTTATTCTGTAGGAAGCTTTCCTACGCGTGAATACTTGCGTCGCGAAGTTCTGGAAGGCAGCAAGGTTCTGTGGTGTCTGTAACAGAATGTCCAGTTGGTTTTCAGTGAAAGGGATGGTATTTGCTAGGTCTTGCCTCAGGTCCTCATAGAGAGTGCACTCGAAGAGAAGGTGGAACCAATTCTCTTTGGCCCCGCAGTAACAAACGTCTATGGGTATTAGGTCTAGTTGGAAGAGCTTCTCATTCAATGAGCCATGCCCAGTGACAAGGAATGATGTCTCAAGAGTTAGAGAGAGCCACTTCTGTGCCGACTTAGAGGAGGGGAAAGTCACATCCGGCAGGAATCTCCTTGTAACTGCTCCCTTGGTGGAAGTGTCCCATCTTGTCTGCCAGATATTTATCATCTCATTATAACAGTGTGTTTTCTCTGCCTTAGGGTTAGTGGTCAGGTTTAGCTCAATGTCTAAGATCTTGGTTGGAATTTTCTTTTTGATTCTAAAGGTCAGGCCACGGAAGGTTACAAGTCCAGTGGAAGGGTCCCAGATAAGACCTGGATAGCAGCAGTGGGTACTATCCTGCATACCCTATGGGTAGCCAGAAGCATTGTTCGTTGTATAGAGCCTAATTTGCCTATCATATTAACCAATCTAGCTCGGTGGAACCAAGCACCTCCAGCATACGTCACGATTGGAAGGAAGATGGCTTTATAGTACAACTGAAGCGACCGCTTGGACATGCCCCATTCATTCCTGGTGATTCTGATGATTCAGCCTGAAAATTTTTTCACCTTGGAGCTGAGATGGATGAGGTGGGGGTGAAAGCTTAATTTGTGATCCAGAACCACCCCTAGCACAGTGGTCTGTGTGACAATGGGAAGTTGTACCCCAGAGACTTTAACTTGCGGAGGCCGCCTGAGGTCCAGCTTATTTTTAAAGAGCATCTTCATCATTTTAGTCTTGCTCGGATTTATCCGTATTTTATTTAGTGCAGCCCAGGAAGAGAGGTCGTCAAGGACCTGATTAGCATTGTCTTCTATGGCTTTGCGAGAGCGGCCAGACACCACTATCGTAAGATCGTCTGCAAAAGCAACAATCTTGGTATTGGCAAAGAAGCGGGAAAGCCAGTCTTGTAGGATCATATTCCACACGAGAGGTCCCAGGACTGAGCCCTGAGGGCACCCCCAGGTGATTGGCCTGGAAACGTGATGGTATTTTGACTTTAGAATTACTGTTCTATCTGAAAAGTAGCTTTGAAAAAGTTTATAGAGATGGCTGGAACAGGAGGATGTCCGGAGGCATGCCAGAGCACTGTCCCACCAGACAGTGTCAAATGCGCTCTCGAAGTCAATGAAGATGGCAAGTTCAAATTTTGCTTCAGAGTTTTCTATGTGCAGAACTAGATCAAAGAGAGCCTCCTCACAGGATCGTCCTTGAGTGAAACCATACTGGCAGGGCGAGAGGAGATTCTGTACTTGAAAGAGAGCTGTGGTCCTGAGTGCCATAAGCCGCTCCAGTATTTTTCCAAAGTTTGCAAGTAGTGCAATTGGACGGTGAGAGCGCGAGTCAGTAGGGTTTTTGTGCTGCTTCTTAATTAGTTTCAGTAGCGAGATCTTCCAGTCCACAGGAAAACATCCCTCCTGAAAACATTTGTTGTATAGTAAGAGTATATACTCTGGCCGAAGCTTGTGAAGACGGAGGATGAAACTATTCAATGAGATCTAATCCTGGACATTTTTGGATGTTAATATTTTGGAGAACTGCTGATAATTCTTCCAAGGTGAAAGGTTCTGTGGTTTCATCTGATTCATAACTGTTGTTTGCAGTACGAATAGCAGTATGCTCAGACAAGTCCTGAGCAGTGTCGTCTGGTGGAAATAGCTTATCCAGGATGTGATTGGCTGAGTCCTGCCAGTTGGAAGTCTCCTGGGAGTCTGCAATCACTGTGCTGAAGATGTCCGGATTGTAGATTTTGTCCCGCATGATCTTGTAAACCAGGCCCCACGGATTTGTCGTGCCAGATTCTCTGACAAAGTCAGACCATGTTGCCTTCTTCCTAGTTGCAATAGCCTTTGTGTATTCATTTTTCTTAGCGATGTAGTCACTGTATAGTCGTGCTACTTCTGGGGCTGGCCAGTCGCGCTGTTGCTGGTGAGATCGGTGGACGGACCGTCTAAGCAAGGTGAGTTCCTGAGTCCACCAAAGGCATACAATGGGACGGAAGATTTTCTTCTTGGCAGATTTATAAGAGGCCTTCAGGACAGCTTGCTGCAAGGTGGTAACTAATTCGTCAGCAGTGCAGACACTGTATTGGGTTGGATCCGTGAGAGGGAAATCTGAGACAATAGATCTTTCGAAAGCTTCCCAGTCAACATTTCTGATGGAAAATCTAACAAAGTCCGGAATCCTAGTTTCATTGGTGTTTATGGTTGTAGTTAATGTTATGAAGAACAGGATAACTCTGTGATCGCTAATTGTCCAGTTGGGAATAACTTCCCAATTTGAAACTAGAGGGCTAAGTTTCCTTGTGGAAATGGTGAGATCAATGTTTGACTCACCAATGGAGCTGCTGTAAGTTGTATACTGACGAGGCTGATTGTGGATCGTTAGATTCCTGCTGATGATGAAGTCCCCAACCAGCATTCCCCGGGTGTCGGTAGTAGAACTAAACCAGAATGGTGATTTTGCATTGGCATCAGTGGCTATGAGGAGTGATTCGGGGCCGATGAAGTCCAGGGCGTATTCCAAGAAGTTAAGGGAGTCATTGATATCTGCTGATGGGGGGGGGGCAGTAGAGTGACATCAGGTAGAAAGACTGTTCAGAGTATGTGACTTGGATGGACGTTGCAAACTGGTTGCAGAGTCCCTGAATGACCAAGCCGTCCAGATCTCTGTTAAGCACCACAATGCATGTTTTGGGATCTGCCTGGGCAGGTTGAATAATGCGGATCGACATGGTGACCTAGCTAATTAGGTCACTGAAAGCCTAAATTTTTATGTATAACCTGGTCTGGGCACATATAGCCTTAGTTGCTAATGCGCCAATAAAATCCAAACCAACCAACCAACCGACTGATCAGATTCAGTATCATTTGTCTTTCTGTATGCCTGCTGATTAAATCCTTTGTTTTCACTTAATGCTTGTTCTACTTTTCTTGTGTTAAATCTTCTTATGGCCTATCTGAGTCTTTCTAATGGCTTTGCATAGCTCAGTATACTCAATTTTGCTCTTGTCAGTGTGTATCTTGCTCTTCATTTGTTTTTTCAACCAATCGTCAAAATGGCTTAGAACATGGTAACTTAATTTCAGACCAGTCAAAAGATTAGAAGCAATTAAGGAATTGTGGTGATTGATATTTGTAAAAAACATGACTAATATTGTTTAATTCATATTTTTGAAAAATTAAGAGTGCCTTACATGCAAATGCATATTAACAACAAAAAAAAGCTTGTATATGATATGATGCCAACAATCGATTTCGTTACATAGAGGTCCAACGCGTGATGTCTTAAATATAATAAGTGCTGGTTAAATGATAACTTACTGTCCACAATAATTACCAGGTATTTGATGTCAAGGACCGTAGGTAACTGTACACCATTCAACTTGATCTGAGGTCGATTTATATCCAAAGCTGTTTTAAATAACATCATTTTAGTTTTGTAAGGTCTAATAGCAAGCTTATAGCTTTGAGCCCAAGAACTTAAGTCTGTCAGCACACTTTTTTTCTTTTTCTTTTTTTAAGTGGCATGTCTAAAATTAATTGGGCTGTCGTTGTAAATTTAAATTATAAATCAGAACAATATATACCTGTTTGAATAGCAAGCACAAACACTATACACACATTATTTATAACTTCTACCTTATTTAGTTTTATTTCCGTTTTATCGTAGAACGTACACAATGCGTGAACTGCAAACTGTTATGCATTGTAGCATACTCTTGATTGGTCCCTTAAAAGTTGCGTTCTGGACGGTAAATAGATCTATGTTGCTATGCAGTATGTGCTCAGATTTAAGGATGCATGCAGGCTTGAATCGGCCTTTGAAAACACTCCATTTTGCGAAAATTAATTTTCACCCCGCCCTCTGCTCTCATCCTGATACGACATCATCTAGGGGTGCCATTTCGTTAGCTAGCGTAGGGTATCGAAATAGCTTAGCACGAACTAATGTCTGTCAGTGGCGCCCTTCTGATACCAGCGCCCTTGGCACTTTCCCCAATTGCCAAGACGTTCCTACGCTACTGTTAGTTTGCGTAGTGTAGTGGACATATGTCTGTGTAAGGGGCGGCTCCTAAAACATCAGTTCAACTCCGACTCGTATCTCTGTGAACAATATCACTACAAATGGGCTAGATATGTGAGTGGGCGGATTGTGTGTATCATATGTGTGTCCTGTTGTAATGTTCTGGCCACTTGGCTACCCAGAAGCATCAGTCACCTGGACAAATGATTTTGGGTACTCGTCCACACCACGGGAAGGTGGGCCAGTTCCAGTAGATGGGACACCTATGGTCTCAGAGTATGAGACAAAAAAAATAATAATAAATAAATAAATTTAAAAAATTCCTTCTCTGGGGCACACTCCAGAGGGGGGAAAAAAACACGAAAGGAAGAGAAAAAAATAGTAAAAACCGACAGGTAAAAAAAAAAAAATAATAATAATAACCGAAAGGAAGAGAAAAAAAACCCAAAAGGAAAAAAAAACGGAAAGGAAATGGAAAAAAAAAAAAAAAAAACGAAAGGAAAGGAAAGGGGGAAAAAAATAAAAAAGAAAGAAAGAAAAGAAGAGTAGATCTTCCAGTCGTGCAACATTAAGATCCGCAGCATCAAAACACATCTATGCCTCCAGCCAGATGGATTTTATCAACCTCGTATCACTGGAATCATACTTTTCCTTAGTTCAAACATTTCTTTAGCAAATACCTGGAACATCTGAAACTTACTACGGTCTCTTAAAAATATAGCTTCTCTTGGAGATATACTCTCAAGAATTTCACCTATCGCTTCCTGGCATTGTCATATATTCGACAATCATATAGTATGTGCTGGCAGCCTTCCATGGCCTCGCAAAAACAAAGGTCCGTGTTACTTAATCCTAATGCATATAATTTCTCATTCATTGACCCGTGCTGTTAACAAAAATGATGACTGTAAACTAGGTGTAAATCAATTGCGATGTTTTTTATCATTGAGAAACGTCATTGGGGATAAACAAGTTGGTCACTCTTCCAGTAGGATCTCGCCTGCCATAAATTGGTTACTTCATTCATACATCTTTTCTTTTCGCCTCTGCAGTCAGAGCGAATATTGATCTCTACACAAAAAAATTCTGTAGAAATTTCCCTCCTAATACGGTAGCAAAAACGGCGATTCAACAAATGTAGATCACCTCCGGCCAACACCTGCAGCGCGGCAGTGGACACTATTCTGCACATTCTTAGAATACCAAGACGCATGATGTGCTGTAAGAATTTAGTTTAGCCCAAAACCTATCTATTTTAAATCTGTGGAACCAGGCATCTGCAGCGTACGTAGTTATAGGAAGGAATACTTGTAATACAGAAACAGTGTTTTATGTGATAGGCCCCAGTCAGACTTTGAAATTCTAATGAAAGCACCAGAAAATTTCCTGATTTTATTGCTTAAATATAATAAGTGCTGGTGAAATGATAACTTAGTGTCCACAATAATTCCCAGGTATTTGGTGTCAAGGACCATAGGTAACCTAGGGTGTCAAACTGGCGGCCCGCGACAAAATTTTTGTGGCCCGCGATGCCCAAAAATAAAATGTTAAAGTAAACAATTAAAAAGTACCTAGAATATAAGGATTAAAAAACCTGTAATAAACATAAAAATAATCATTTTAATTGATAATAATTTAAAAAAAAGACGATCGATGGAGCCTTGATTAGAAAGAACTAAAAATATAAATAGTAATTTCAAATGAATGAAAAAAACCGAAATTATTATCTTTAAATAACATTGTAACTTTTTAGTTTATTTCTTTCTTAATCTAAATTTCTTTTACATTTAAACTAATATTACAATATTGCAAATGCAGCTTTTTTTATAATTTTATCGAAAAGATACTTCATTCGTACTAGTTTCTTCGTCGGGATCGGTTGTGTTTGCTATCTATAATTTAACAAATACCTAAGTAATAGGTTTTTTTTAATTTTATAATTTTAATTTCAACTATAGAATTTATATAGAAAATGTCGCTTTCAACACCAGTCAAGAAAAGAAAAATTGATAACAAGGGAAGAAAATTCCAAGAAAAGTGGGAGCTGAACTATTTTTGTATGGAAGTGAACAGTAAAATTACACGCTTAATTTGTCAGGAAAATATTACTGTTGCTAAAGAATACAACATTAAGCGGCATTATAACTCTAATCATAAGGAACAATATTCGGGCTTCGAAGGAAAAATAAGAGAAGAAAAATTAAAAACAATGAAGAAAACACTTCATAGTCAACAACAAGTATTTACAAAATTCATGAAAACTAAATGAATCAGTAATAAGAGCAAGTTACGAAATAAGCTATTTGTTAGCAAAACGTTCAAAATCGTTCACGGATGGTTCGTTAATTAAGGAATGTATGATAAAAGCAGCTGAAATCGTTTGTCCTGAAAAAGTGCAATCATTTCGCGATATTTCATTATCAAGAAATACAGTGGTAGAGATAATTAGCGAAATGGCAGATAACATCAGTTCACAACTACAGGATATATCTACAGAAGTCTTGTTTTTTTCAATTGCGGTTGATGAAAGTACAGATATACAAGATGTTGCTCAAGTTGCTGTATGTTTTCGTGGTTGCGATAATAACACGAGGATCACCGAAGAATTGTTGGAAGTTATCCCTCTTCTTGGAACTACGACTGGCGAAGATATTTTTGCTGCTGTGTAGAGCATTTTGCACTTCACAGACTTGTGTCTGTAACAATCGACGGTGCTAAATCAATGACAGGTGAAAATTGAGGATTTGTGTCAAAATTGATTAGAAAATTACAAGCTGAGTACTCAGATAAACCGAAAACCATGGCTGTCCACTGTCTTATTCATCAGCAAGTTCTGTGTTTAAAAATATTAAAAATGGACGGTGTATTGAAAACAGTAACAAAAACAATCAACTTTATTCGGACGAAAGCACTCAACCATCGGCAATTTACTTCTCTTCTTAAAGATTTAGAATCTGAGTTCGACGATCTTCCTTATTATACAGAAGTTTGATGGTTATCATGCCACAAAGTTTTAAAGAGATTTTATATGTTTTTGGAGGAAATAACAGTTTTTCTTGAAATGAAAAATGAAAATGTATCAGTTATAAAAAATCCTTTGCGGATTAAGGATTTGGCATTTTTAATTGATATTACAAGACACCTCAATAATCTTAATATTTCTTTGCAAGGTAAAATTAATAACGAACATGTATGACGCAATAGCAAGTTTTGTACAAAAACATGTTTAAAAATCATTTTAAAAAAAGACGTTTTGATCCATTTTCCTACTTGTGAGCAGTTAAAAACACAAAATCAAAATTGCTCTTTCTCACAATATTGTGACAAAATTGAGGAAATCAAAAACGAATTCGATAAGCGTTTTAATGATTTTAAAGAGTTAGAAGATATGTTTTCTCTTTTTGTTGGACCTTTTTCATTTGAAATCGAAAAGGCTCCCACTTTGATTAAACTGGAATTAATTGATTTCCAAAATGATTCATTTTTGAAAAATAAATGTCGAGAAGTAGAAATTCCAAAAATATATTCTTACTTAGGTGAAAAATACCCGCAAATTATGTGCTGCTTTGGGAGTACATACTTATGCCAGCAATTATTTTCATGTATGAAATTAAATAAAACTGCCTATAGATCGAGATTGACAAGATAAACATCTTTCCGACGTACTGAAAATTGAATGTTCCCAGTCTTTGACTCCTGATGTTGAAAAACTAGTAGGGGGTAAACGTTGGCAGGTTTCTGGGAAAACAAATTAATTATTTTCATAAATATATTGAATATTTAATTTTTAAATAAAAATAATAATATAACAATTATATATACTAAAACCAAAGGAGCGCAAGGCAACCAAAGTAACACACCTCTATTAGTTACAATTTATTAGGAAACGGTTCGGAAATTGTTATTGTTACAAAATCCATCTTCAGTCTTTGTAGCAATTTCCGAAACGTTTCCTAATAAATTGTTACTAATAGTGGTGTGTTACTTTGGCTGCCTTGCACTCCTTTGGTACCAGTTCATCAACAGCCACTTTACTCCCATTTCTTCACTATACATACTAAATTCTAAATTACTTGTATTCTGTAGATCTGAATAAAAATTTAAATGTTAATTACATATGAGTTTTAATTATCCTGATTATGCTACTGAATCCTGAATCAATATACAGAGTGATTCACTACCAGTGCGACAAACTTGCAGGAGGTGTAGGGGGCACAAAGACGAATCTGAATCACATAGCATTGCAGGGTCCGAAATGCCTTCGTCATGCGATAGGTCGCTTGAACAAAGAAGCAAATAAAAAGAACAGAAACAGCAACTCGTTAGTGTAACAAATCATTTTAATGACAAGTTTTACATTGGCAAAAAGCCATGCTACAGAAGGTGGTGGAAAGTTCGACCAGAAGCAGTCACACAGGCTTCACAGCGCCGCCGCATGGAATCCCTAACGTTCTAGAAGATTCCTGGCGTGTCTCGAATCTCCCCGGCAGCTACAGAGATGCGAGCGACGACGTCTTCAACTGAATCAACGGGGGTCTCGTACACCAATGTCTTCATTTGACCCCAGCAGAAGAAGTCCAGGCATGATAGGTTCGGCGATTTAGCAGGCCAATGAACCGGACGACCACGACCTATCCAGTGCTGTCCAAATGTAACGTTTAGGTGTAGCGGGCGTCATTGGTGTAATGTGGGAGAGCCCCATCATGCTGGAACCACATTGAGCGGCGCAACGACTGAGGAACATGTGCTTCTTCAATAAGTTCGGGCAGGACTTGCTGTAGAAAGATCAAGTATGCCCTATCGTCCAGACGAGGTGGCAGAAGGTACGGTCCAATGAGGTGGTCTACAACAATGCCGGCCCAAACATTGACAGAGAAACACCGTTGAGTTGCACGTGTTCGCGTACCATGGGGGTTCTCCAAAGCCCACAAATGGGCGTTATGTTGATTGAAGGTTCCTTCTCTTGTGAAACTTGCCTCATCCGTGAACAATACGGACGCAGCAAATGCGCTGTCTGCTGCACTCTGTTGAAGAAACCAAGTAGCAAAAGTCCTCCAGAGTAGATAATCCGCAGGCTCCAATGATTGGACGCGTTGCAGATGGTATGAACTCATTTGGTTTGTTGACAGTATCCTCCATACAGTGGATTGGAAAATACCCAATCGTTGGCCTATCGCTCGAGTACTCGTACTCGGATTGCCTTCTGCAAGACGTAGGACATTCTCCTCATTGTCTAGAGTCCTCGTCGTTCGCTCTCGATTCATGGTACCTCTCGTGAAACAACCAGTCTTACATAACCTTCTGTGCACACGTGCGAAAATCGTATGATGAGGAGCACGCTTGTACAGGAAACGTTCCTGGTACAAGCGCAGAGCGGCGCGCCTGTTACAGTCCCTCAGCTCCATACGCGAGGTGCATGTCAGCCAGTTCAACGTTTGAATACTCGTCCATCCTACTGCCTCGGGAACAAGTTTGCAAGTGCTGACTTCCAGTGCGATCGCTGTTCACGCGACCTCCCGTTCAACGTCCTCTACCGCATGACGAAGGCATTTCGGACCCTGCAATGCTATGTGATTCCGATTCGTCTTTGTGCCCCCTACTCCTGCAAGTATGTCGCACTGGTAGTGAATCACCCTGTATAATATTTAAGAAAATTTTATGCGGCCCGCGAAAATCACACTAAATGGCCCGCGACAGAAATGAGTTTGACACACTTGCTGTACGCCATTTAACTTGATCTGAGGAGGTCGATTTATATCCAAAGCCGTTTTAAATAACATCATTTTAGTTTTGTAAGGACTAATAGCAAGCTTATAGCTTTAAGCCCAAGAACTTCAGTCTGTCAGCACACTACCAGCTCTCTGTTCTAAGAGGGAGCGTGATCTCCTGCAATTATAATTGTCAGAAATCATCTGCAAATACCAACGCCTTACAGTTAGGGAACATGTAAACCAACCAATTCTGTAAGACTAGCAGTATTTAGGGTCAGGTGCCACCGATGGTTTCCCACATCCTCACCGTATATACTCTGTTGGAATGCAGAACTACTGAACAGCCAGAAAAAGTGTAATGTCTCGTTTATGTAGTAATGTGCTTTGTTCTGTTGTGTTTCTGGCTGCTTGGTCACGGGGCTCCTAATGGGACCCTACATCTACATTGCCCACCACAACCACATGGAGGTGAGCCAGGCTGCCCATTATACTCTGGCTGGCATCTGCCAGGATCTTCTGAACTTCCTGACAGAGGACGTAATAAAAAAAAAATTTTTTTTTTGAAGAGAGCATATTGAGGAGTAAGAAGAAGAAGAGGCCAGAATGTGAGGAACAGTAGTTGGAGTGGACCAATAGGGAAGGCAGTCCACTCTAAGTTAGGTGAAGGTAGGGGATGGAGAAGGGAGTTGAAAGTGCTCCTGTGTGAGGGCCTTGCTCTCTGAATATCCTGCACACTGAGGAGCACTAGCATGAATCCTACCCTAATCGGGTTAGCAGGGAAACTTGTCTTTGAAATCCTGCACCCAGGGTGCTTGCATTTTCCTACCCCAGTCGAGGTTCACAGGGGTGGCACGGTATTCTGTTCTCTCCTGAGTTCTGAGTTTAGCTCTTCTAGAATTGAATACAGCTTGGGCATAGCGTGTTAAGGCTATGTGGCCTCTTCTTGAAGTAAAGTTGACTCCTGATTGCGGGGGTTTCCTTGTATCTCTGTAAGTAATTGAAGTGAGACACTCATACATAAAGTGTTCCTAGGACTCCTCTTCACCATAGTGGCAATATGAGTTATTTTCTATTCCAATGGCTGTCAATTTTTTTACTGAAACGGTCCATAGCCTGTAAGCAGGAAGGTGACTTGCAATCCAGACGAGTACCAGGGAGGAGGAGGCTTTGGGAAAGTGCGACTTACTGAATAAACCTTTTGGTGATTGCTCCTTTCAGCGTCGTATCCCATGTTCTTTGCCAGAGGTTTGTAGGTGGTCTGCAATTTTTCTTCTTTCCTTTTTTTTTTCTTCTTTCCTTTTTTTTTCTTCTTTCCTTAATTGCGTTGGGATTCCCTTCTTCAGGCGCTGTTTCAAGGCAGAGAGGTACACTGTGCTGCCACTTTATTAAGTACACTCCTTCTGTGCACACAAATGGTTTGTCCCACAACGTTTCAAGTCACATGACCACAGTTGTAGATATAAATGCAGCAGAACAACCTTTCTAGTATCGGTTAGCGTACAAACCGTAGCAAGAATGGGGGAAAAGGAGTTATCTAACGGACTTCGAACGTGGCATGGTAGTAGGCTCAAGACGTGCTGGACAAAGCATCTCTGAAACGGAAGTTCTCCTGAACTTTTCACGCACCACAGTTTCAAGGGTGTATCCAGAATGGTGCAACGAACAAAACATTCTCTCAATGACACTCCTGTGGAAGAAAATCTCTTGTTGATGAGAAAGTAAAGTGCAAAGTGTAATTAGTGTCTAACGGCACCAGGGGTTTCCCCCATCTCCGCGTTGCTTTCAATGTGGGTGTACCAGTTCACTGGGAAGGCCAGAGATTTAAAAGTGTATGGATATTGTACATGTGTAGTTATTTGGTTTTTTTTTTTTTTTAGGAGCATTAGCAACTAAGGCCATATTGCTCCGGGAATATGCGGTGGTCATTCCCTGACCTTTCCGCATCCTCCGTATTTGGTGGTGACGGGCTCGAACCCCGGTCTAATCAAGAAGCGTGTGCTACGCACTGCTGCTCCTTCCCACCTGGCTACGGAGGCGCCAGTACATGTGTAGTGTTGTGTTCTGTTGTTCATCTGGCCATTTAGCCGCTGGACCCCTACTGAGGCCCAACGTTGTCCACACTTGGCCCCATGGAGGCAGACCAGGTACACCAGTATTTTTAGATAAGTACTCTGGCAGGTCCTGCCACCTAATTTCCTGAGATTTCAGTGGCTAGGACCTATATATAAAAAAAGGGGGGGGAGGAGAGGGATAAACGCTTGAATATAATTAGGCCGAAAGAGGTTGCAAGTGTGTCGAGTTTGGCATTTAAAATTTTACATTTTGTGGGGCATTCGCTTTTCGCTGGCGATATAGGTAGAGTAGGGGGGAAAAGAGGCGGAAGGCTGGGGGGAAAAAGACAGATATATGGGCTCAATAGGGAAGGCGACCCCAGGTATATCAGTGGGGCATGCCTTTGCCCCACCAGAGGGAAAAGAGGGGGCGGTGGGGTGGGGAGGGGGAAGAAAGACCCTTCCCCCACCAGGGATAGGGAGAGAAAGTGGGCTGTGCAAGGGAGCCCTGCCCAGTTCGCCATAGCGGCAATTTGCAGTGCCCACCAGCAAGTGCAATCTGATGATAACTCGTTGGTCCTTTTCTAGGTGTGTGGGTTCATCCTGGGAGCGACGACATCATGGCTGGAGCTTCTCTCATTGGTTCCTAGGTCGATGCTGTTTCATTTATTCTGCTGCATATTACACCGTTTGTCCTTAGTATTTTGCTATCCTCTGTGTTGATGTTTTATCAGTTTGCCTTTATTTATTATTTGTGGTCATCTATTCGTTGTGGATGGCTATTTCTGTTCGTCATCTATTGAAGACGTCAAGTGCAAATCGGCTGAGGGCTTTGTACTCATCTTCTGAATCCAGTAGATGGTACTCTTGATTTTTCGGCAAGTATTGAATCTCAGTTATAAGTCTACTTCTGTGTTCTTCGTAGCATTCAGAGTCGTGCATAATATGCTGCCAGGTTTCAGGTTCTCCACAGGTGCATGTGGACTCTTCTATTATTCCGAGTGCGTTCAGTTTTGCTTTAAATGGGCCGTGGCCCATCAGGAGGAAGGTTGTATTTAGCCCAGGATAGAACCACGAGAGGGCTTTTGGGTACATTTTTGCGACTATCGGTATGAAGCTTCTTGTAACTTGACCCTTTGGCGACATCTCCCATCTGTGCTGCCAAATCTTCAACATGTGAGCTACTATTCGTTGTTTCTCTGCCGTCCGGCTGTTGGTTGAGGTCCAGAGCCAAGAAGTCATCAAAAACCATGTTCCACATTAGTGGCCCCAGAACAGATCCCTGTGGGCAGCCCCTTCGGATGCTTTTAACAACTCTTCGGAAAGTTGATGAGAGAGGTCAGAGGAGGATGGCTAGAATTGTACACGCAAACAGACGGGCCACAATGTCGCTCATCACGTCAGAATACAACCTTGGTGCGCAGAACAAAATATTGCAACGGACCACTAGTCGCACTTTGTCCCGAATGGACTACAACAGCTGACGGCAGCATCGCATACCTTTGTTATTAATGAAGAACAAGAGAGCACGCGTCCTGTGGGCACAGCAACACCAGTACTGTACTATCGAGGATTGGAAAACAGTTGTTTGGTCTGACGAGTCGAAGTTCCTCATGTTGATGGAAGGCTCAGAATTTGGCGAAAACAACGCGAATCCATGGACCCGTCATGTGTGATGACTACTGTGCATGGTGCTGAGACCATTGTTATGATGTGGGGAATGTTTTCTTGGCACACATTGGGGCCATTGATACCCATAGATACACGTCTGAATGCCACATCGTTGCTGAACAAGTGCATCCGTTCATGTTCACAGTTTATCCTCAGTCAGATGATTACTTCCAGCAGGATAATGCGCCGGTGCACAAAGCCCGAATCACTATGGAATGGTTCCAGGAACATGACAATGACTTTTCTTTGCTGCATTGGCCCACTCAGTCTGCGGATCTCAATCCTATTGAACATCTTTGGAATGAGCTGGAAAGGGTTGTTCGCTGCACGCCTACACCTCTGTCGAATCTCAAGGAACTCCGTGACACACTCATGTCTGCATGGTACTCCATTCCTGCACAACTTTCCAGCATTTTGTTCAATTATATCCCAGGGGCTCACATCTGGTGAGAATGGGCTTGGCAAAGCCAGGATCCTGAGCTGGTCATCATCATTATTTTCTTTCTTGCTTTCTTGGTGATTCCCTTGTGTTTTTCTCTCTCTCTCTCTCTCTCTCTCTCTCTCTCTCTCTCTCTCTCTCTCTCTCTCTCTCTCTCTCTCAGGGTAATGCAGTAATATATATATATATATATATATAAATATATATATATATATATTTTTTTTTTTTTTTTTTTGGCTGGTTCAGTATAGGCCTAAGGCTTCCTTGCACCATATGGCTAATAATAATAATCCATGCCTAGACGAATTCAGGCTGTTTTGAAGGCTAAAGGAGGCTCAGCACGCTACTAGGTAGGTGTACCTAATAAAGTGGCAGCACAGTGTAGGTATCCTGCAATGATTTGTAATGCAGGGGTGCTGACAGTACAGCACGCCGTGGTAAGCGGTAGTAGCATAAATCTTTGAATAGATTCAAGCTTGTGCTTGTTCCTTTCCAGGATTGCCTTCCCATACCAGATGGAAGCTCCATAGCACACAATTGGAACATATATTCTTTAGGCCCCAATCCGCGCTACTAATCCGCTTGTAGTGTATCTTTGGATATACACTGCAAGCTGACAAGTATTTTAAGTGGGGGTGGAAGGATAAGTTTCCATCTAGATACAGACCCAGATACTTGATTTCTGTGGAGACAGATTGGTGTGTTGTTAATTTTCATCACTGGTGACCTGCTGATTAGTAGCTTTCCTTTTAGAAGGATTGACTTTGTTTTTTCACTGGAGATTGTAATTTGTTGTTGTTTGTTTGTTATTTGGTTTTTAGGAGCATTAGCAACTAAGGCCATATTGCTGCGGGGATATGCGGTGTTCATTCCCTGACTTTTCCGCATCCTCCATATTTGGTGGATGCATTATTTTGTCTATGTTATGCTATAATTATTATTATCTTTTGCATGGAATGCAGTTAAAAAGTTATTTAGGAGGGATTTTTAAAATTCTTTATGGACATTCCTGTAGGTCACAAACCAATTATAATTTTTTCCTATTGATTATTATATTTTCCTATCATGGCAACTCGTTTTGGAGGTATTCAGAATATGAGATGTAACTTAAACGATGCCGCCTTGCATATTTTTGCTAATTCAGAGTTTAGTTGCATACTAATATGATGCGTTTGCTCCAACTTGTACGTTATTATATTCGATTACGCGTTTCCGTTTTGCGCGATGCGTTCGCAGGACGAATTAATTGCATTAATTAAGGCCAGCCTGTATTTATGGGCAGACTGGAAAAAACAAATAGCATAGTTTTTAATAACACATTCACGATCTTCATTCACAGGATTCAGGTACCCTAGGCAGTCACATTTTATATATACTAATCAGAAATATTCACTCAGTCACTGCATAGTTTACACAGTTAACCTTAACATTTTTATATTGTACTCACATTTACACAACTTAACCTGCAAAGTAGCTAATTAATTTTAATTTTTTTTTTATATACATATTCTTGGTACTTTTAACACCGGACATTCTCATTCATTCACCACTTACACATACTTATCTCACTAAGCACACTACCCTGAATAGGAGGGCACTCATATTTTATTTTATTATTTTTTATTATTTTTTTTTTTATTTTTGCAGATTAGATTTTTTTAGATTTAGATTTAATTTCATGTTTACAAGCAAATATTATTACACATTCACACATATGAACTCACATACACATTCATATACTAATATGCCGACTGGGCTAGCTAGGTGGGTAAAGTGCCTGCGTGGGTAAAATGCCTGTCTGGCAACCTAAAGGTCGCGTGTTCGATTCTCGCCTCGGGCTTGGATCAAAGTACTGCAAAAACCTTGGGAGGTGCATTATGGCCCCAGAAGCCTATTCGCCAACAACTACCAAAAAAAAAATATATATATACACAGTTATTATTATTTTTTTTAAGAAAACCCCAAACATGTATTAGAACCTATAGCACTTAGTACTGTGCTTGGGTTGGAGGTTGAGAAGACGAGAGAAGGTATTTGTCGACATTAGACTTGAGCCTCAGCAGACTGTAATTTTCAGGAAATACGTGTGAACGAAGGTTGTTCTAGAAAACGGCAGTTGAATGAATAAAGGAGGAAGATGAAAAGTTGGTTCTGCGAGTTTGAAGTTGGATAGTAAATGGATGTTGGCTGGTGGCGGCACGTGTTCGGACTGTTTTGCAAGAGAGTGGAAATTATAGAAGCAAATTCAGAAGAACAGTGCTCATGGACGTATCTGCAGAATAGGCATGCAGCAGAAACAATACGGCTATGAGACAGCGAGAGGAGAGATTCTGTTAGAGATGAGTCATTAATTAACCTAACTGTCCTCTTCTGAATGGAATCTAGAAGCCTGAGAGAGAGAGAGGTTTTCTGAGCACCGCCCAAGATTTGGGAACAATATTCCATGGTAAGGCGGATTTGCAATTTGTACAGAGTGAACAACTGTTTGGAAGAAAAGTAACGCCGAGAGCGAAAGAGAAAACCAAGTTTTTTAGATGCAGAGGAAGCAATATTTGTAATCTGCTTGAGCCAAGAGAGATAAAAAGTCTGAGTAATCCCCAAAACAGATATATCATCTTGCCTAGAAATCGGAGTGTCACCAAAGATAAGCATAGGAGCAGAAGAATCCTTTTTGCGAGATATAAGACAAGACTAAATTTTCGAATGATTGAAATGAACTAAGTTGTCTTTGCCCCACTAGAGAAATACGTGAAGATCGGCATTCAAGGAATTGGTACCGGATATTCGAGAAGTTGAAGCTGATTGAGCAGGACAAGGTTTCTCAAAATGAAAAGTGGAATCCAATGTGCTATCATCGGCAAAATTACGTGTAGGATTTCCAGTCAATAGAAGGTCATTAATATACAAGAGGAAAAGAGTGGGGAAAGAACTGAACACTGGGGGACACCAGCATTAGTGGGGAAGAAAGAAGACAGAGAGCCATCTACCATCACCCTCAGTGAGCGGTCAGAGAGAGAAAACTGGATAACCAATTACAAAAAAACAGTTGGCAAACCATAAGAAGGAAGCTTGTTTAGAAGACTTTATGCCAAACTCGATCGAAAGCCTTTGAGATATTAAGAGTAACTGCTTGTGTTTCACCGAACTTTACCATTGAATTTGTCCATAAAAGAATTGGAAACAAGCCAATTAAGATACGCAACGTTCTTCTCATGAACAACCTTAGCACATTTATTGGAAAACCAAGATTAAGATAAAGGACGAGATTCTAAAGTAGAGTGTGGGATAAAGGATTCCATTCCTACAAGAAAATTTTCACTGACATGATCTGAGCAAACGTTGACATCAAAGGTTTTTAAACAGTAATCCGACCAAGGAAAGGAAGAAAAGAAATCTCGCAGATGGACTGAAGAAAGTCAAGTTGCAAAGAGAGGAAGTAAATGAGCTCCATGTGATTATTGGAGTTTTGAGAACGGTAGAGACAACAGATGAATTTGAAGCCAGAGAAGATCAAAAAGAGGAGATTCCAAATTACCAAGTCTCTGACAGGGAATATTGGAAGGAACATATCCACAAGTACCACCTTTGAGGCGAAATGAATCATACAGCGAATAATTTGGGCAAATGAGATGAGCAGTAGTTGAATCAACCGATAACTGAGATTCTGTCAGAAAAAGTACATAGGGTTTGGCAGACTGCAAGTGGAAATGGACATCGTTGAGATTAGAATTGAGACCACGTATATTTGTGAAATGAACTAGAAAGTGTTTGAGAGATTTAGATCTTTTCGCAGATAAGATTACTCTATTAGACTGACAATTCATGGTGTATTCAATAGTAAGAAAAAGTGAGTGGGGCATGCTGTATGAATTAAAGAAATTTTTGGATAGTGTGTACACATGGTAAGAATATACCCAGATCCTTGACATAACGTGGCCTCGACAGTGCCCTTCGCATACACACTACTCGGACTCCCTCCAGTCACTATTTGGCAGAGTAGAGGTAGCAAGATTGTACACTTGCTGGTCCGGAAGCCTCCTAAAGAGTTTCCGATAGGTTCGGTCCGGTGTACTAACTAGCTGCCGGCCTGCGAACATGATGTCCATCATAACCTCAAAGGTCATCAGTCATACTGCATGATGGAAGAGATGGGAAAGGATTGACTTGAACTTAGCTCTGGAGACTAAAAATGGTTTCCACCACTTCAAGCCTCCAATGAGCAAAGTGCTGGTATTTCACCGGTTGATAAGAGTCATCTACCACCTAGTATTGCCTGGTAACAAAGAAGGGCGGTCTTCCTCCGTGTGGTATGGGCGCCACGCCTCGACCGACCCGTGCTTACGTTGGTTCACACCTGGCTGGTCAGGGTCACCCACAGTGTGCTTGTGCTTGAGGGTTATGCCCAGGATTAGTAACAATCCCACCATTGTGCGGTGCAACCGGAGGATTTGTTTGTCACAGAAAGTCCAGACTTCGCCGAAATTGGGTCCACTTGATTGAGTGTCACCCGATTATTAGTTCCATCAGCGTTTTAGACTCCCAGGTAGCAAGTACAGCTTGTCTGGCATATCTGAGAGAATGACTGTGACAACTTCAAGTTATACACGTGCACCTACAGAAGCGGACATATAAACTTCATCACCTTAAAAAAAAGTAACATTTGTAGTGAAAGTATAAGATATTGTTTGATTACAGTTATTTTATTGGTCGCAAAATAAAGGTATTGCGTCAGATAACGTTTCTGTTGCAAAAGACAGTAATTGCAAGGTATCGCATAATCCGTTTCTATAAATACGGCGTTGAGAGGGTATACAAGCTCATAAATATCCTGTTTTGCACAATTGTAAGCATGGCTCCATATGTTCAGTTGACACCAAGAAAAAAAAGTGTAGCTATTGCTCTGTCCCAGAAAGGGATTTCTCCGCGTGCTATCGCTGATTAAATAGGCTGCTACCAGTTAACAGTATCCCGGGTGCTGAAACTAAAGCGTGAAACCGGTGGTGTGAAGAGAAGACCTGGATCGGGCCGTAAGAGAATGACTACGCCT
This sequence comes from Mastigoproctus giganteus, assembly GCF_048544385.1. Lineage (NCBI taxonomy): Eukaryota > Metazoa > Arthropoda > Arachnida > Uropygi > Thelyphonidae > Mastigoproctus > Mastigoproctus giganteus. The sequence goes on along the minus strand of NC_143588.1, from coordinate 19,623,166 downwards.
TCCCAAGATCGATATTTGAAAGGCTATGCCTTCGTAATCGTCATGCTAGTATCGTCATCTAAAACTGGACTTTCAGATGGCCTCTGGTGTTGAAACAAGTGCACGAACTATCCAAAGACCGCTTTCGGAATGTGGTCTGCATGCCTATCGGCCCAAGAAGAAGCACAAACAATGAGGAAGAAGCGACTTGTTTGGGCTAAAACCCATCATCTTTGGGACACCGTCATCTTTTCTGACGAATCGAAATTCAACCTGCATGGCTCGGATGGGAATCGAGAATTAAGAAGAAAATCGGAGACATACTGTCCTGACTGCATAACACCGACTGTAAAGTTCCCCGCCG